>NC_137626.1:19657807-19730307 GCF_963280865.1 Gymnoscopelus braueri | reverse complement strand
GTCCTCTGCTATCAACCAATAAAAAAACATGTCCGTGCCGACATTACATGAAGATCATTTCAACATTTAACCACTTAAACCCATATACTTCGTAGACTGGGCCCCCCAGAGGTCTTGGCCCCCTCCTTTTTTCCCTCTACGCCAAATGTCTTGCCGAAAATAAGCCGATCTACAAGCTCACAACACATCGCAACACAGCACCTACTGTGAGCTTGTAGATGAGCTGCCAAATTGTAACCTATTTTTGCTGATTGTTTGCCTATTATATGTTTTATGACATGCCCAGAATAGGGATGCTAGGTAGGGTACAAGTGGTTAATGCTAAAACAATCTGTCTTGATAGGTCCATTATTAGCCCATTGCAAACAAATGTACTTGAGGCTGAGGACAGGCATGAGCCAAAATACACAATTTTTCTCAACTCCTGAGGCAGGTGATTGTTGATATGTAATGCCACTTAATCTTGCTGAATGTTTGGCACACAAAATGCATTAGACAGTCAAACATGATCACCATTATAGATCAGTGGTTCTCAACCAGTGGTCCGGGGACCACCAGTGGTCCTTGAGGGCGTTCCAGGTGGTCCCCAGCTAAATGATGGAGACCAAATGGACCCTGGCCGATAGATCTTTAACTCTTGAGAGTGTGAAATTAAACCAAATGGACCCTTACGTGTCCATTTGGTTTCATTTTACGCTCTCAAGAGTAAAATTATTGTTAAACATCTGCATTACTTAATTAAATAGTCATTATTTTGATCAACGTTGGCCTGTTATCTCTCCTATTTGTATCAACATCAATACAGCATGGAATTGTGGACAAAATCGTATCCAACGATAACAAAATATTTGATCTGAGAGGCTAAATCTCATTAAATGGTGGTCCGTGGCTCAAATGCTGAATAAATAACCACTGTTATAGATTATCACCATCATTACAAAAGCATTGGAATACGCTGAGCTGAGCGTGAGCTATACCTGCATGGGTAGCAGAATGAGGCATGAGGTAGTGGCAGCCGCAGGGGCAGGGCGGGGCAGGCCGTACGGGACGGGTGAAAGGTGTGAGCTAATCTTGCTGCAGGTTGATACAGATAAACTGTGACGCCTCCCAGGGAGCAGACCTTGTACCCAGATGGACACAGAGACATGGACAGCAGGAGAGGGAGAGAGAGAGAGAGAGAGAATGGATGAAGATGGAGAGAGAAAAAAGGTGGGTGGAAAGAGAGGTAAGAGGAAAAGGGAGAAAGAAAGAGTGAGAGCGAGAGAGGGAGAAAGAGAGAGAGAGAGGGAGGGAGGGAGGGAGAGAGAGCGCAGCAGGAGAGGTGAGAGATCAGATTGTCTGGCGTTGGACCCCTCTGACGTGTCATCTCACACCAATAACCCTTGTCTGATCTTCTCTCTCTCTCCGCTTCTCTCTCGCCCTCCTCCCCTCTCCAACGCTTTCTCTGATTCCGTGTTTTCTGTCCTCCTGTCTATCTTTTGAACCCCCCTTTACATGCCATTTTTCACTTCCTTGGGATACATGATCTCCCTTCCCTTAGTGGTTCTTTTCGTGTCAAGGACCCAACCCCAACATTAATATATATTTGGCCCCCCATCTGAAAATATTTTGTGACAGGGACCGGCTTACAAGTTTTGTGTTGTTACAGCAGGTCTACAAGCCATTATTGCATCACAACGCATTGTGAGCTTGTAGATCGTCTCTCCCTCTCCCTAGATCCGTCCAACCTCTCCTCCTCTTCTGTATAGGTCGCCTGTAGGTCTCATTAGACCTTATTCATCGGCTGGCTTTGTATCTGTCTAATAATGTTGCTTCCCAAAATAGTTGAGGAAGCATGGCCGCCAAGCATCACAAGCCAAGATACAGAGTGAAAGGAACGAACCCATGCACACAGATGCATGCATAAAAAAGATCATACACAATGTAAAATCCATAGTGTTAATAGAAATTGACCTGTAAGGGTCCTTTACTGTGCAGTACATACTGGCACACACAACACAGTTGTATATCGTTGCTGTTGGGTGGAAAGCAAAACTGTTGCTTTTCAGAAAATGGAAAAAAGAAGCTGTGTTCCATTGGATCCAATTATAATTTATTCACAAGCCTTGTGAGCAAGAGCTTGTGAATAAATAACTAAATTGGATCCGTACATTATATTGGTTCAATAAAACCATCAGACAGCTTATGTGCAACACCTCCCTTGACTCTCTCCTCTGCCACACACACACACACACACACACACACACACACACACACAGACACACACACACACACACACACACACACACACACACACACACACACACACACACACACACACACACACACACACACACACACACACACACACACACACACACACACACCTCCTGCCTTATCAGCCTTATTCAGCACACACCGCTATTCAGTATCCCCTGGCTGAGTTGTCTGTGTTCCTTTGAGCATATTTCTATGAGGGCCCGGTACAGTCATTATTATTAACAAAATATTATACACAGGGTCGTTTTTAGTCAAACAATCTGATTGGCCAAATGTGCGTTCCAGCCACGCTGATAATTTCCAGCTGGCTGCGCTTTTATCAAAAGAAAAATGTTTTGAACACTAACACTTGTAGTTTAGTAACCCTCGGAGCCTTTCTTGTTTCCTAATGCAGTGTTGTCATGTACAGCATTAACGCAAAGTAAACTTTTCAAACAGTGTGTGCGCACGAGCCTGTGTGTGTGTGTGTGTGTGTGTGTGTGTGTGTGTGTGTGTGTGTGTGTGTGTGTGTGTGTGTGTGTGTGTGTGTTAGCCTCGCGTGGCCAGACAATAAACACTGCAAGTGCAATGCAATTTTGCAATGGCAGATTCGTCTGGAACCAGGCTATGTGTGTGTGTGTGTGTGTGTGTGAACAAGCTTCAGTTTAAAAGCTGACAACATAGCAGTACTGACTGTTCAAGGCGGGGTGTGCTACTATAACAATAATGCCCAATGTATGCCCCATCGTAAGATGGTGTCATGCGGCCTCAAATGGTATCTATAAGCGTGTTGCATCCACAACACGTGTGAGCTTAGATCTGCTATTTTCAGCACGTGACATTATCGTCAGGTGCAGTATAAATGAGGCTTAAGCAGATTACATGGAGTGGCGTAAGTTAGCTACAAGAAAAATATGCAATTCTGTCGTAACCACATGAACCCTAGCGTATTGACTGGGCATGTCATAGGCAAACATTTGGCAAAAATAGGCAAACCTTTTGTGAAAATAGTCAATGTACAAGCTCACAACCCGTCAGACTGACAATTTTCTGAAAAGACATTTGGTGTAGAGGGAAACAAGGAGAAGACCAAGTATAAACCCCTAGAGGACCCCGGTCAATGAAGTATATAGAGTTGAAGCGGTCAAGGAGGAATACCTTTCTGGGTCAAACACTGCTGTCTGCTGCCACAGGGGGGGTAAACAGGCTCTGTGTGTGTGTGTGCATGATCAAATGATGTGATAGCCTCAGATACAACCCCACTGGCCTATCTGCACACGCGCACACACACACACACACACACACACACACACACACACACACACACACACACACACACACACACACACACACACACACACACACACACACACACACACACACACACACACACACACACACACACACACACACACACACACACACACACACACACACCACAGTGCCGTACAATATGTGATTTTAATGAACCTAATCTCCAGGATCACCAGGTCTCTGAGCCGGTAAATTAACGAGAGCAGGTTAAACACACACACACGCACACACGCACGCACACGCACACACACACACACACACACACACACACACACACACACACGCATGCACACACTCCAGTAGGTTAAATGCAAACCCTTTGTGTGTGTATGTGTGCGTGTCTTCATGGATGTGTTCATATGACTATGCGTGTGTTTATGCGTGTGTGTGCGCGAGTGTATGTGTGTGTGTGTGTGTGTGTGTGTGTGTGTGTGTGTGTGTGTGTGTGTGTGTGTGTGTGTGTGTGTGTGTGTGTGTGTGTGTGTGTAAGGGTGAAATTGGTTTTCCTGTGGATTAAAGGATTAAAAAGGCTGTTAGGTCCTCAAAGTGCTCCAAATGCTCCTCCTCAGTATTCATTACACCTCACACAAAAGAGCAGAGAGCAGCTCATAATGGCTGCAACCTTCTAATCATTTAACCACTTAAACCCTCTATTCTTAGTGAAACAGATCCGAGTCACAACAGTACTTGGACCTCTCTTTGCCAAAAAATAGCCGATCTAAAAGCTCACAGCGCGTCGCAACGTTGATGGGTTTTTAGGACAGAACCAAGCAGTGTTTCCATGTCAAATGTAGTGTTCCTTAGCAGCCAGTCAGACAGCAAATAAATATGTTCATGGCCTTCCGAAATATGAAGACATGCATAGTAATTGGTTGAAATGTATTTCAAGCCAATTTCCATTCAAACGGCAGCCCACTCGCAATGCTGTGATCCCATACACTCACTTTCACTTTCACTCAAGTGGATCTTCAAACGGGCCCCCGATCCAGGAAAGGTTGTGGGAACCGCTGGGTTAGGGTGCCACTCAAAGCCATGCGTCCAGGCTCCCACCTCTCCCAGTGCTAATGATTCCCTGATGCCAGCGGGGTCTGGGCTTGCGTGAGGTCTGCCCCAGCCATAAATATTGCCGAGGAGCATAATAAATCAATATCTGTGTGTGTGTGCCATCACAGCCGGGAGAGACGGCACCCCACCAACCCCTCCAAAAGCTTTCCATGGGGGCCCCCCTGTGTGGAGACACTGTCCTTTAAAAGTTGGGGAGAATAGAGGGCGTTAATTGAAGGTGATTGAGAGGGCTTCTCACTGTGCCCTTTTTTCGCCCTGCGGGTGGCCACTTGTTCACTGACAGTAAAGAGAGCGATCGGATTACGTGTGTGTGTGTGTGTGTGTGTGTGTGTGTGTGTGTGTGTGTGTGTGTGTGTGTGTGTGTGTGTGTGTGTGTGTGTGTGTGTGTGTGTGTGTGTGTGTGTGTGTGTGTGTGTGTGTGCGTGCAAGTGTGCGTGCATGCACATCAGGCTCTAATCAGGGCAAGACTGATGCTAATTTGGGCAGAGCTTCCTTGTGATGCCTGCTGACATTCACCGGTACCCCACTCTCCCCACTCTCCTGGCCGTTAAAAAGGTCAGAATCGAGGGCTGGAGATTGCGTGTCGGAGAGCTGGGCAAAAACCCTTAAGGACACCAAAACCGGTGTTCAATTTGCCTGGGAGGGGTGGGGGGTCCATGCCCCTGCTTTTGATACTCCCCATCTCTCTGGTCATTTGTTTTCATGCCGGTGCGGATAGGTTTTATCCCTGCTTCTGACCAGACTGAATTAATTAAATGCATTTCCTTTTGAAAAATGTAGATCTGTCTCAAATATCTGATATTATATGTTTGACTGGAACGCCGACCTTCGGAGGCCGTCCCATTTGGGGCCATGCATATCGGGAACAAGTCGTTCCATTTATACTGCTATGCAGCACAAATGTTATGCAAAGCTTGGCCAATCAGTTAAGCCGACGGGTCGGGTTAGCCAATCAGGGACTTATACTGGTTTAGTGGCACAATGGTGACGTGACGAAAATAGCTGATCAACGCATTACAAACGGCTATTTTTGCTAGTATGGGACTTATGTGGTTAAAGGGATAGTTCACCCCCAACATTTTTCTATCCATTAGTCACCCCATGGAGACTTGAATTCATGGATATTTTTTAGTTTTAGTCACATTCCTAAGCCAATAATTTGATGACCGGCAGCGGTTCCGGTAGTAGACACAAAGAGTCTCCTTTGTGTCTCCTACCAGATCCGCTGCCTACCGGTCCGCTGGTCATCACATTATTGGCTTAGGAATGCGACAAAAACAAAAAAATATCCAGGAATTCAAGTCTCCATGGAGTGAAGTCCTAATCGATAGAAAAAAAATATTTGTTTGGGTGAACGATCCCTATAAGAAAATCAAACTCCAAAACCAGAACCTAAGCTGCCAAATAGCAGTCAGACCGGAACTGACTCTGGTCTGCGCCTCCACATTATGATTTGAAAAAGTTTAAGATTTATCATTTTATTATTTTCATCTACAATTATGAAGCTCAGACATTAACCTGTCATGTCATTCAATTATAGGATCAAAGGAGGAGCATTAAAGATTTTGAGTCCCAGACAGTGTTAAAATGTATAATATAGTGTATAAAATGTTAATATTTCATACAAGGGTTTGTTCCCAATTACACTTTACAAACTATCCATTACTAATTAATCTAAAGAAATGTTTTCATCATCATCTTCTTATAGGAGTATATGTATCACTTTCCTCAACCTGGATGTCTCACTTTGGTATCGTTTCACTGTGGTTGGTTTTAGTTGTCACACACACTACACTATGGAACTCTCTTGTATATTCTGGAACGTTCTCCATATGTTCCAGAACTCAATGGCTGCTCTGTTTAATGCTATAAGATGCCCCTGCTGTCTTTCTTTGCATGGGACTCAAAGAGGCACAAAACACCCCATCAACTACTCCGAACCGCAGGGAACAGGAAACAATTAGGCACATCATTTTTCTGCACTGGTATAATATTGTAGTCATAGTAGACAGAGACCCCCATCCCACCCCTGTCTCCAATGTCTCTCTACTCTAGTTGCACTGAAACCGTTCCTGTATGTACATTTTCTTTTAATAAAAGATACATGAGGGAGAGAGAACTTTCATTACGGACTTCTTTGCAAGTTCTGTCCGGAGAGGGATTCACACACTCAACTGCATAGTAAATTATTGGCCAATACCAATAGCGGACACTTTAGGATAACATCTAGTGACTTATAATTTCACATATTCTACTCCAAGCAGTGTACCAATTGTATTGTATTGTCTATAACATTTGTCCAGGTATCTGCCTTCAACAGCATTGAAACCAGCACATGACATCTATAGAATATTTAATTAATAAATACATTATATATTTATATACATATATAAACACGCACGCACACACACACACACACACACACACACACACACACACACACACACACACACACACACACACACACACACACACACACACACACACACACACACACACACACACACACACAATGTACAAGTAAGACGCGCGAACGCCAACAAAAATACAAAATTATGAAAAAAAAGGTTTAAAAAAAAGTAACCAATGAAAAAATAAAAATAAAATACCAAAAAAATCTGCGTTAAAAGGAGCATCTTAGAAAAATACAAATTCACAAAAAAAAAACTTTGAATGTTTTTGAACAATTCAACAAAGTGTTTGAAGTGCCTGTTTCACCCACTTCCGGGGGGCGGAGCCAAAATCCGAGCCCGAAGTATTTGTTCGTAGACCCCCACTTAGGGGGGGTAGAAAAAGTTTCGGAGCGATTCGGGCACTTTTCATTTAACATGGGGTTTCAATGGGGAGTTTTTAGGAGTACGTCTAAATTGGACATTTACTTACCTATGTGCACACAGGCAGTGCACACAGAGACACAGAGAGAGACACAGAGAGAGACACAACCCGAGCACGGTTTCATAGTAAGCTCCACTTGCGCGGAGGCGCGCCTTCGGCGCGCCTCCTTCCGCTGCGTTCGCAACAAGCATTCAGGGACGGGAAGATAATAAAATATGGCTGACGTATGTGATCAGAATTAATGTTATTTCTTACATCTTACACCTAATGTACCATCTGTTCAACTCCTTTCAAATATCTATTAAACATGTTTAATAAATAAATAAAATCTTATCAGAACTGTCAATTTGTACTCATCCCCTCCTTCACCAACGAACGGCAAGGATCCCCTCTTTCAACCCCCCGCCCCCGCCTCACATCCCTCTGGTTTCAACTTAACCTGACTTCATTAAATCACTAATGAGTCCCATTAACGAATCCAGCGATCAATGCTGTAAGCATTCACACAGCCCTCCCGCTAATAAGGCATGATTAATGTTAGTGTTAATCGCTCCTTCTCTGCTTGCATGCGTGCGTGCTCGTGCGTGCGCCCGTGTGTGTGTGTGTGTGTGTATGTGCATGCACATGTGTGTTTTACTGTCAATACTCCCAGGTCTTCATTGATTCTCTGTTTAGCTGGACTGGACATTCTCAGGTGTACATTCTCTTATAAGGATGCCTAATAAGCCTTAATGCATTAAAATTGCCATATATAACTGAAATAAAAAATTAAAAACACCTTAAATATTGTAATTACTTTAGAAATAGTTCTACTCAAGGGGGTCAACGCCTGTGCTCTGTGTCCAGCCCTATGGAATGTATTAATACTTCCCAAGGTTAATATGAGCATCAAAACATATATTTTAAATACGTTTTCATTAGCACATGCATGACCACACATGCATGGGACAAATGACATCATCAACTTGCAACGGGTGTTTTCCCCCTGGAGTAAAAGATGAACCATTTCTAAAAGAAATAAAATATTTAAGGTGTTTTTAATGTTTTTCTTTTAGTTATAGAGGGCAATTATAATGACTGTACAGCCTGATCACACAGGCTAAACGTTGCGTTTAGGCTTTGTGGTTGACATTTAATGTGGGCGTGCCCCTTTTATAAATAAATCAAAGGAACCACGGAAAAACTCAATGAAACCGAGAATGACCACAATAACATCTACTGTAGTTTGTCGTTTTGAAATGGATTAACAAGCTTCATCCGTTTTCTTTTTGTTTTTTGTTTTATTGCCATTGTAAATGCCATGACATACTATGCCTATATGCACAACTGTCAGCTGAGTGCTTCGCAAGGTCAGCTGGTTCTCTGGCTGTCCACAGTACCATGAAACCCTATTTGTACATTTAGTACATGTGATGTTTGACCTGCACACTGTGTGAGCACACACTTCTCACGCTTGGCTGCAACGCGCAGGGATATTTTGGATGCAGTTTTTCACTAAGAGGCTTGTCTGCCAAAAGAGGTAACTAATGTGAACCTCTGGCCAAGTGACTGCAGTATGCTGAAGTCCTGTTGGTCCACAGTGCAGCTCCACATTAAACCTTAACGTGATACGGATCACACAATGGTCCATTCTTCTGTCAGGAGGACAATGGACACCATTTTTTTAAGATCAAGTCAAATGAAATCATAAACTTTAGGGCAAAATGCGCGCACGCACACACACGCACGCACGCACGCACACGCACACGCACACAAAACAAATGCTCTTTGTTAAAATGAAATATCCTGAATTTTATAGATCAACTTAGACAGAAGCTTTATTTTTCTCTGAAAGATTGCAAAGGCCTGTAAACAACTTAAACCATACCAGAGTCCCCATGGGGTCTATACTAGGTCCACTCCTTTTTCCACATACATCAAATCTTAAGTTGTCTTAACGTTTTGAGCTCGTAAATCGGCCCATTTTCAAATAATTTTGAAATTCCCCGAACAGGGATGCTAGGGTTAAAAAGAATAATTAGGGGGAAAAGGATACATTAAAAAATGGTACCAGCATCTAATTCTGTGTGTATGTTGTTTGATTTACCGCATTGTTTGTCATCTGATCGTTGTGACTCATTGGTTCATTGCACTACTGTTTTATTTGAATGTTTTTCTTTTATTATACAAGCTCTTTGTAAGTTGGTTAAGAAAGGTTGCTAATGCTAAATAAATAAAGTTTATCATAATAACATTACTTTGTCTTTGCCTTTGACTTTGATCTTATGGACAATGCAAAATACAATACATATATAGGCTCCACCATTATCAAAAGGATAAAAACGCAATAAAGCTGACAGCTCAATTTAATTATTATTATTATTATTATTATTATTATTATATTCTCATACATGGAAACTCTTTCCATCTCTCTCCCAGTTTTCTTTTAGTGTTTTTAAAAATAAAAATAAATCTCTCTGTCTCTCTCCCTCCATGTTTCTCATTCTCCCCAGCAGTCCATCTATGGTTTTGAAGTGTCAGTGAGTGGGTAAGGCAGGCTGGACATCCAGAGGTTATGAGAATGTCAACAGAGCCGACCACAATGTGATGGCATTCCCATATGCTGCCATGCAGCTGACTGAGGAGATGTTCCACTCTGGGCTGCATTGTCGGTGGTGGAAAATAACTTAGCTCTATTTTCAACTTCATCTATTAGAAAATAGCTGATCAACAAGCTCACAACGCGTCGTGATGCGACCCGATGTGAGTTTGTATAGAGTTTGTCAAAATCTGGAAAAATCTGGACACATTTTGAAAAATCTGAATACTTTGGTACTTCAAGTATGTTTTGATTCCAATACTTTTGTACTTTTACACAACACATATTTTGCATACAGACGTTTTTCTTGCAACAGGGTATTTTAATATTGTGGCATTGCTACTTTTACTTGAGTAAAATATATGAGTAGCTCTTCCATCATTGGCCTGCTGACATAGGAGATGTTCCACTCTGGACTGTATTGTAGACCACCTTGGAAAATCTACTTAATAACCATGACCACTTGGGTCAGAGGGTGTTTCCAAATAATCTTGGTTTCATCATAACCTTTCATTTGTTTAAAACCCTTTCAAACTGGCATCCCTATTTTGGGTATATGGGGAAATTATTTTTGGAAAACATAGCAGAAATGTGCAGATCAACCAGTTAATTAAAGGTAGGGTGAGTGATATGTTTTAAGTAAGTTGTTTTTGTTAAAAGGTTAAAGCACTATATTTGTTGCTATTACCGTTTGTTCAATAACAAGGGTCCCGCCATGTCTCCAGCTCTTTAATCAATCAGATGTTCAACCAATCAGGAGAGAGTGCCCATTTACCAGCTCCAATTCTATATTGTTCCAGTTCTAATTTTGTCTGCTCATTTAGTCTGTCATCACTTCCAATTTCACTTGTTTATCCTATATCCTGTATGAGTTCTCTCTCCTGCTTGGATAACATTGGCAACCCGACCGGAAAATGCTTTTCTGTTTATTAAAAAGCTGGAGAGACAGGGAGACCCCTGTTACCGAGCAAACACCCCAGTCTATAGCAATGATTTCAATCAGAATATAAAAAAACACACATTTTAAAAAAGGAATATCACTTACCTTACCTAAGGGAAAACTAGTTAATAATAATAAAACTATAATAATACTCAATACTAAAATGTATTACATTGTAGTACATTGAACCCATAATATCACCCAGTCAGACTCAGTTATAGGGTACACAGTGCAATCTGGACCCTGGGGGCAATTTTGTGCACTTTCAATTAACACTGTGGACCTGATGTGTATCTTTCCATCAAAGCATAATCAAAATAAGGTTATTGTTTCCGTTGCTGGCGGGCCCAGTGAGGTTCCCCTCTGAGGCCTATCTGGATGACATTGTTCCGAGAGGCTTTCATAACGCACCGATTCCACCATCTGAGGGGGATTCTGGGAGCCGAGAGCAAACACGCAACACACACACACACACACACACACACACACACACACACACACACACACACACACACACACACACACACACACAGGCTCCTGGACTGTGACGGCAGCCATTGTTCCCTCCTAAACAATGTCTTCACTTTGATGTCTGCGATGCTCGGCCAGCCGAGGGAACTTTTTTCTTTCCCCCCTACTCAGCAACCGGTGCCTCTCTCTCACTCTCCTCTTCCATCTTCCTCCTTTTTCCATATCTCTCCTTCTCTCTCTCCCTCTCACTCTCTCTCCCTCTCTCTCTCGCCTTTGCAAGGACTGCAAAAAAAGGCAGCAGAACTCCGTACTTCAATGTTCATAACCAACTACTTCGATGGGATGAAGCTATATTATGGATACCATCCTGTATAACCAACCTCTTCTAATCTTCTAATTTGCAACATTTAATCAAACTAATCGATGTAATCAATTATTTTAAAACATTATCAATAACATAATCAATACTTTTATAAAATAATCGATTAATTGTCAATCCCTTTTGGGCATGTCATTATAGGCGAAAAGTTTCAAATTATGTAAAAGAAAAAACTTCAGAAGCGTGTAGACTGTCTTCACTATTTTTCCACAACACCGTCATGCGATGAAATATCAAATAATGCTTAAGTGTTTCATCGATTTGTTGACATATAATGTAACAGAAAAAACACGCTCTGAGTATTTGATTAATCGAAACAGTAATCAATAGAATAATGGCTATAGGAAGGTAATGGAAAGTTACAGCCGTATGGAACAAACGCATCACAGAGATCTCCATGGATTGATTCATCCCGCTTCCGTGTTTGACACGGAAGCACAGTGTTGTCCGTTCTATACTTTTATTTCCATGGCAACACTAAATGTTACAATCCGTATTTACACTTGAAACACTTCAAATGGTCAGTTTTCTATCACTAAAAAGAATACAATATTTTACTGCAAATTCACAACAAGTTACATGCATGTATTCAGTCATGCACACACAGACACACAATGCTATTTCAATTCTTTGTTAAGTAAACCATTATTAATTATTTCAAGGTGCATGTTTTTTTCTCAGTAAAATGCCATTAAAACCTATTTAACGGGTTAAGTCTGGAAGAGGGACGTTTTATTGTCCTGTTGCCAGGACAACATGGGATACAAGCCTTGATTGACAGGTTTAATCCTCCAATGCGCTGGACACAATAGGTGACAAGCAGAGAGGAAGTTGGCCATTGTCCCCGCCTCTGAGCTACTTAACCTGCGCTGGAATCCTTATTCTTTAAAAAATATGTCTACATGTACACAGCCTTCAGTACAGACCCATGAGTTCACAGTCTGCACACACAGTGAAATACTGTAAAATAACATGATCAAATAACATGAGAGCCTCTTTTAGTTTGATGTTGATTTGATTAGATTTTTATAAAATAATTTGTTTAACATTTTGTAGAAAAAGAATGAGTTCCTCTTTAAAATAAAATAAAACAAAGTTTAATTAAATTAAATAAATGAACCTTTTAGACAGTTTGAATTAAGTAATTTAATTTCTAAATGTAAACCATTAAATGTCTTGTGTAGTTAAAACGTTTAAGATTGATCAAAAACTATTATACGTGCTTTTTACAATGTGCAAACAAGATTCATGTCTCAAAGAGTCTTTTGTGTGTCCCTATACACTTACCCTATACACAAAGTTTTAATCAAAATGTTTACAAACATACGTTGCATACAGCAACATTTTAATTTCACTACTGTACTACTGATAACAATACTTATTAAATTAGCATCAATTCATAACTGTCTAATTAACCCCCCCCCCCCCCCCCCCCACCCAATCAAAATGCTTTAACAAAAAGCATGAAAGCTTTAAAAAACAACCATTACCAAACCGCAATGATCCTTCCAATATTTGAATCCCCGGTGAGAGTCAGCTGAAATGAGTAGATATCCTAAAACCCTCAAGGACATTAATGTGGGGGTAGTATTCCCTAAAATGCTCCCTTCTTTACAGCTGTGAGTGAGTCAGACTGAGGGCCTCGCAGCGGGGCTGCACACTGCAAAAATGGACCCATATGGATCCACTGAGTTAAACTGAGACTCAGGGGTTTGCAGTGTTGTAGGCCTTCAGCTAACCTTCAGTGACACTAAACCAGGGGTTTTGCGCCCCCTTCTGGCCGCTCTAACCGAACACCCACAATCCCTTTCAAGCGACTGCACCTCTATTTTCAGGTGAAACTAAACAGCGAATAAAAACGTTATTATCATGTGATGACAAACAACTTACTTGTTCTGCTTATTTGTACTTATTTGTACTTACAAGGGTAACGTAAACCACATCCAATAGAAAGGTGGGGAGATGACAGTAAACTACACAAACCTCCATGCAGTGTAATCATCTGACTACCTGTATGTTTTCAGAACACTGTAGTTATTGAAATACATGAACAGATTGCTCCCATGTGACACCGGTGGTGTTGCTTGGTTGTGTAACTATTATATCTTCTGGTCTGGTTTAGTACTATCACAAATTATTATATTTTGTTCTGTTCATTCTATATTGAACAGCAGATGTTCTGAATGTGTTGCCAGAGCACCGCAACATGGCAGGTGAACGGTCCCACTGCAGTAAACCAGAAAAAATAGCAGATCTACAAGCTCACAATGCATTGTGACCTTGTAGATCTGCTATTTTTGGTGTGCGACGACATCACATGAGGGAGTATAGCCTAAGTGAATCAATAGACTTCGCAAAACACTGCCTCGGGCGTACTGTAGGCTACATTAGCGTGGGTGACCATTTTGTGCATTCCAATTTATGCAAATGAGTTCTCTCATCTCATAATGTGAACGACTGCTTCCAGATTTTGGACGACGATGAAAAAGAGGAGTTTTAGGCGCTTGTCATTTCCCCTTATTCACATTTGCATAAAAATGACCCTCTGGAATTAATTAGCTTCACACATTAACACAGCCCAGTTGAACTGCACCTAAAACTCATCCAGTAAACTACGTTTCAACCGGCTTTGTCGGTTGCGTACAATTCTTTAAAGGCTGACATGCGAAATGTAGCTTTTTTGTTGTTGTTGCTACAATTAACAGATGCAAAGTAGAGTACAGTGAGTGCTGTAGTAATCTGATGGTTTTCACAGCGGTACTGCTGAGTGTGCCATAGTGCTTTTCCTATGTACCGTATTACATCTTCTACCTGCATCAGGCTGATACCCTGGGTCCTCATCATCCTTGAACACACATCTGCTACACGCGCACATACGCACACACGCGCACACACGCACACACACACACACACACACACACACACACACACACACACACACACACAGGGAGACTCCTTATTGGTGCCTCTTCCCTGCGAGCGTATAATCGAGCCGGGCGGTGGAGCAAAAATCATTAGGTAAAGCCAGATAATCAAAACCAAATCAGCCATTTTTCCTTCTCCACGTCTGTGTACGTAAGCACTGACAAGCTAGCAGTCTAACGCCCAAAACCTCCCTCTCTCACTCTCTCTCCCTCCCCCCTCTCCCTCTCCCTCCCTCTCTCTCTCCTCTCTCTCTCACCCCCCGCTCACACTATCTCCCCTTCTCCCACCCTGCCTCCCCAGCGCCAAACTACCCCCCCCTCTCTCTCTCTCTCTCTCTCTCTCTCTCTCTCTCTCTCTCTCTATCTCTCTCACCCCCCCCATATCTTGTCAGATTCTCCATTAATTTCCATAAAAGAGATGCTGACTTTGCAGCTGTGGTGCAATCCCGGGGTAGGAGAGGAGGAGAGGCTCTTGGAGGAGGAGGTGGTGGAGGGTGGTGGTGGTGCTGGAGGGGGGGGGGGGTGGTTGGTGGGGGGAGTGTCCCTGAGAGTGAGGATCAGGGGGCTTCTATGGAACTATGTTATCAGCGCTATTATGAGCCTCTTAAACAGGAGAGCCGGGAGACACAGAGACACCGGGCGAACAAAATTGGAACCCTTATTGTGATTGATGGGTTCCTATTAAGCACCCGGCCGTGTTATCACAGGTGAACATAGGGAGAGAGAGAGAGAGAGAGAGAGAGAGAGAGAGAGAGAGAGAGAGAGAGAGAGAGAGAGAGAGAGAGAGAGAAATGCGGTGGGGGTAGTGAGGGGGAAAGAGATAGAGATGAGAGAGAGCATTGAATTGCAATGCAACAGATTAACTTTAAATGAAACAGAGAGAGAGAGAGAGAGATGGAGGGAGGGAGGGAGGGAGGCACAGGGAGCGAGGGCGATAGATACATGAAGGGATATTACACACTTTCTTTTTTAAACTAAAGATGCTCATTGTCAAGTCTCACTTTCAGAGAGAGAGAGAGAGAGAGAGAGAGAGGAGAGAGAGAGAGAGAGAGAGAGAGAGAGAGAGAGAGAGAGAGAATGACTTCCGGTGTGATTACTTCCTCTAAGGGGCTGTTTTTCTGCAGCCCCTCTCTCTTTCCCCAACTCAATAACAACACAGTTTCTGTCCATCCCCCTCATCTGTTACTCTTTCTCTTTCTCCATGCTCACTTGTATTCCTCTCTCTCCCTCTCCCTCTCTCTCTACCTCACTCCAGGTTTTTCCTCTCCGTGCCAGAGTGATGAATAGTGAGCGGTGAAAGCAGAGTGTCCAGTATTACCCAACAAATGGCCGCTGCACGGCTTGCTCTGCTCCTCGCACCTTGGAACCCGACAGAAATCAATAGTTCACCATTAAAATCCATCAATGGTGGAGGGTAGGGGTGATGTACGCACATGCGCGCGCACACACACACACACACACACACACACACACACACACACACACACACACACACACACACACACACACACACACACACACACACACACACACACACACACACACACACACACACACACACACACACACACACCCACCCCCTAAGGGCTGGGTGATATAGACAAAATCATGATATATCATGATATTTGTGGATCAAATACCTCAATACCTGATGATAATGTGGGGAATAGGTGCTTTCACAAAATATTTACTTTTTCTTACATACAGTAATCATCAGTAATGCTGATGATTATATAATAACTAAGTTGGTGAAGGTAAATGATAGAACAGCTAACAGTCATAAGTTCAGAAAATGACACCATTGTACTATAATGCAGCCTTTAAAACTGAAAAGGTAAAACCTATGCCATATCATGATATTACATGATAAATTGCCCAGACCTAATGCACTGTAAGCCTCCACATTACATGCTTAAACTACCTGACCCTTAACTTAATTATCAATTAAAACAATGTTATTCGTTGGGAGGGACAATTAAACACAGGGCAGGCATCACAAAACCAACATGCAACGAGTAAAACAAACTATAGTGAAATATAATTTGCACAACCTTAACTGCAATAAATCCTGCACTACGTAAGTGCTATGTGAAACAAGGGTTGGAAAGTGAGCAGTAAAGATCAGTATTATAATGATACATTTTATCAACCTTTATCCTCATCATCAACCTTCATTTAAACAATTTAGCAATTAATGCTTTGAAGGTGAGCCATGGTGAGCCAATTAAATACAATTAATTAAAGAGAGCTCCTTGGAAAAGTGGCGACCAGCAAAATCGTCCTCGCAAATATAGAAAGAAGTACACACACACACACACACACACACACACACACACACACACACACACACACACACACACACACACACACACACACACACACACACACACACACACACACACACACACACACACACACACACACACACACACACACACACACACACACACACACACACACACAGAACACTGAATCAGACACTTGCAGTTACACAGAGTAATCAATAAGGCGGTGCCTGGGCAGAGATGCTGCCGGGCCGCGGGTCGCCTCGGAGCCGGTGATGGATGGCCCAGAAAAAGAGGCTCTGATTTAACAGTGTGTCAGGACATTACAACCAGGGGGAGGGAGGGAGGGGAGAGAGGGATAGAGGGGAGAGAGGGAGAAGGAAGGGGAGTGAGGGGAGGGATGGGAGGGGGGGGCTCTATCCACTTCACTCTGCCATGATTCCATGCTAACCACCATTTGTCACACTTCTTCCTTCTGCGAGTGGCAGAAAGAAATGGGTTGTGAGAACGGGGAGAGAGAGAGAGAGAGAGAGAGAGAGAGAGAGAGAGAGAGAGAGAGAGATGCACAGAAGACACAAAAAAAAAGTTAAGCGTAGAGAGAGCGATAGTGAGAGCAGAAAGAGAAAGAAGAATGCGGTGAGAGAGAGAGCAATACCAAAGGAGGGAGGAGGAGGCGGGGGGGAATGGAGAGCAGGAATAGAATAGAAAACAGAGAGAGGGGAGGAGAGGAAAAGATAAAGAGAGGGAGAAGATGGAAAAATTGAGGAGGAAAGGAGAGAGAAACACAGAGAAAGCAGATACAGAAGGTGAGGTATAGAGAGGTGTAGTGTGCCTATATGTGTTACTGTACAGAGGCTGTATGGTGATGATTGGGCCAACACGGTTTAGCCCACTCAATCCGGGAACGCATCAAAAAATAGCCGCACTACGAGCTTGTAGATCTGCTATTTTTTTTAAATCTTCAACATTTGTGCAAATCTTTGAATATATATATTTTTTTAAAGCCAACATTTGTAACTCAAATCTTTGCTTCAGGGTGGTCCCCGGAGCAACACATTTGGAGATGGGTACATATCTAAAAATGTTTTCTAAATCTTAACGGTGTGTTGCTATATCAGTAGTGCTCCAACTTTTCCATGTCAAGGACCCCCAAAATGATGGCCGCGGACCCCCCATCTCAAAATATGTTGGGACTTCTGGGGGGAAGCACAGATCGGAGTTTTAAAAAATCGCTTTAAAACACATATATATTCAAAGATTTGCCCAAATTTTCCAAGAAAAAAAATAGCACATCTACAAGTTCAGTGCCGCGCTTTGAGCTTGTTGATCTGCTATTTTTTGAATGGCCCAAAGAAATCTTAAAATGACACACAGATGCGTTCCCGTCCTTAATGGATTAGGAAACACTCATACACATGAAACATGCTTGGCTGCTGCCAACCTGGGAGAATGTGTGCATGTGTAAATATACACAACACAGTTTATTTGTGTGCAAGTGCATGTGAGTTTTTCCGTGAGCTAGACTTGTGAGCGTGCGTGCGTGCATGTGTGCGTGTGCATATGTGTGTTTACGGGCATGCATGTCTTGCGTCTGCATTCATTACCTGTACAGATGCATGCATGTTTGTGTGAGTGTGAGAGAAAGCTTGCATGTGTATTGCTGCATGTGTGCTGGTATATGTGTGTGTGAGTTTGTACGTGTGTGTGTACACACGTGTGTCTTCATGAAGCTGTGTGTGTGTGTGTGTGTGTGTGTGTGTGTGTGTGTGTGTGTGTGCACGTGTGTGTGTGTGTGTGTGTGTGTGTGTGTGTGACCAGATCAGTCAGGGGAGAAATTGATTTTTGCTCACTGAAAACATTATCGCCCGGCACACAAGAGCAAAGTAACCATGAACGAGCCCCTACTCGTCAAACACATTACGTTTACAAAACAGCACAGGGGGCAAATTAGTCGAGGTGAGAGCACGCCGCGTGGCTCCCGCGCGGCAAAAAAATATTGTGTTATTACTGTTTTTTTTCTTTTCTCCGTTGGATTACAAGAGCCATTCAAAGTGGCACACTGTGAAACATTGTCATGTATTAAAGAGCAAGTAATGGTGGCATCAAACAAGTGAGGATTGGAGAGAAATTGAGAGCGAGAGAGAGAGAGAGAGAGATGGAGAGAGAGAGAGAGAGAGAGAGAGAGAGAGAGAGAGAGAGGACTAATAGGAGAGAAGATACTTTAACAGCTTCCTTCCTTCCTTGCTTTGGCCAAGCCCCTCCCGTTTCCATCGTCTTAGATGTGATCTCTCCTCCTTGCTGCCTATCTCCTTGTCCCCCGTCTCTGTCCCCTCCTTCTCCCTCTCTGTCAACCTTCCCTCTCTCTCATTCCCTCCCACCATCATGTCTCTCTCTCTCTCTCTCCATCTCTCTCTCTTTCTCAATCTCTCTCTCTCTCTCTCTCCTTCCCTTCCAAATTTTGGCCGGGCTCCCACAGACCCACAGAGTTCTTGTTGGCTCCGGTCTCGCCTCAGAAAACAAGCGACAGCTGCGGTGTGTGTGTGTGTGTGTGTGTGTGTGTGTGTGTGTGTGTGTGTGTGTGTGTGTGTGTGTGTGTGTGTGTGTGTGTGTGTGTGTGTGTGTGTGTGTGTGTGTGTGTGTGTGTGCGTGCGTGCGTGCGTGCGTGCGTGCGTGCGTGCGTGCGTGCGTGCGTGCGTGCGTGCGTGCGTGCGTGCGTGCGTGCGTGCGTGCGTGCGTGCGTGCGTGCGTGCGTGCGTGCGTGCGTGCGTGCGTGCGTGCGTGCGTGCGTGCGTGCGTGCGTGCGTGCGTGCGTGCGTGCGTGCGTGCGTGCGTGCGTGCGTGCGTGCGTGCGTGCGTGCGTTCTGTCGTCTCGCCCCATATGTTGGCCCTCACCTGCTGGCGGGCGAGGATTAGGAGCTACAAGCTCCTTATTAAAAGTGGATTTGTTTAGCCTCCCGCCAAGCACCGGGCGACAACAAAAACAGAACGGGCCCTGCCCGACGCCATTGCCAACGCCCTGCGATATCATCTTGACGATGATAATAATGATGGTGTTGATGAGACAGTTAAGAAAGCCCATGTGGGTAAAACACTGACAAATAAATGCTTATGTACTTATTATTTCTATTCTTAGGGCGTATGGTTGACATTGTAATTTGTCTGCAAATTCGTAGATATAGTTATGAAATATAACCTTTTTTTTCATGAGATATTGTATGAATCAAATGTGTACCTTGTAGACTCAAACTTGTCATTATATTACACTTAAACCCTATACACTTAGTTGACCTCCTTTTTTCCCTATACATCAACTCTTTGTCACAAATAGCCGAGGTTGAGGATAGCCAAGTGTTTAAGGTGCGTACCCAATAGACTCTGATGCCTGATAGCAAGTACCCGGTTCGATTCCCATCACTCCCCAACCCTCTCTCCCCGTTTCCTGTCTCTACACGCTAAAGGTGGCCTTACACTACGAGATAATCGGGGTCTTAAACAACCCTCCCGAGTATCGGGGGGGGTGTCTACCCCAGCCTGTATCAGCAGCGAATCTCGGGCATAAATATCGTCTAGTGTGAGGGTTCAAAGATCCAATCCCTGTTGCTGGACCCTCCCGAGTTGCTCACAGGACGGTCGGAGCCGCCGGGCCTGACCATTTTCAAACATGTTTGATATTTATCTGGATGCTACTGTATGGAACAGCACAGCGGGAGGCCGAGAGAAAGACGGCCGCTGTTCTGACGCAAGGGACGGGGGCCACTCAAGCACTCACGCACGCACGCACACACACACACACACACACACACACACACACACACACACACGCACACACACACACACACGCACACGCACACGCGCACGCACACGCGCACGCACACACAATCTTGACTGACTGGTGCTGACATCATATCATTTCACCAGTCATTCCTTCATTTATGTATGAAACGTGACACAGTTAACAAAAAGATTAAGCTTATTAGTTATTACGTTACTAGCCTACCTAAAACAATCAGCCGTTCATACAAAGTTGAACAAGGTCGAGATGCATACTGTAGCAATATGTTCTTTTTAGCAAGTGACACCCCTGCATGATCAAGTAGATAAATGATGATCTTATTGTAGCTGCTGCTGCAATATTATGGTCAATGCTGATCATGTTATGCTCCACCCACCTTTCATGTTGGTCGCACAACGTGCACCCTTTAGTCTTGGATCAAGACTATCGTAGATGCATTTTATTGATTTTGACATTCATATAAAAAAACGTTTCTCAAAATCGATAAAATACATCTATGATATAAGCCTAGTCTTGGTCCAAGGCTATGCACCCTTCATAGTTCTTAAGTACATTGATTTTGCAAAATGTTGCAAGGGAAGTCTCTCTGTGCCATGCCACTGCACAGCAAGCTCAAGCCTTGGTTATTTTTCATCTCACAAAGGTGTCGAGCGGGTAACATTACGCGAAGACCACAAGTGCCGCGGATGAGACGTCTTGTGAGCTTGAAGATCGGCTCTGACGCAATTTATCGTGGTAAGACGAAGCACAAATCAGGCAACAGGCCCCTTGTGTATGTCTCAGTGTGTGTGTGTGTGTGTGTGCGTGTGCGTGTGCGTGTGCGTGTGCGTGTGTGTGTGCGTGTGTGTGTGAAAACTCCTGTAGTGTAAGGCCAGCTTAAGACTATCAATAAAGGCAAGAAAAGCCTGAATAACTCAAAATAAATGAAATAGCGCAGGTGAGCAGTATAAAGGCTCACAGCGTATTGCGGTGCATTGTGAGCATTAGGAGTGCGACAGTTAAGCTAACAGATTGATTTAATCAATTATTTAAAAAAACAAATCTATAATTTAATACAATCCCCTTATTTGGGACATGGTAAAAATAGCATACAATGAGCATTACATTCATCTATTCACACAATCATCCATTCACACACAGACAGTGGAGAAACCGAGGCATTAACTTGCTAGGGAGCAGTTAGGGGTTAATTGTCTTGCTCAAGTGCACTTTGGCACAAAGTCAGGAGGAGCCAGCGGGCGAACCAGGAAACTTTTGGTCCCCAAACCTAACAAAACTTAACCAAACTCACCTTAACCGCACGCACACACGCACGCACGCACACACACGCACACGCAGGTGTGTTAACGGGTAGTCTTGCGTACACAGCATGTATGTATGTATCAATGATTGCATTCACACATGCACTTACGGTATACATCACACCACACAGTCACACACAAACATAAAGTAGTGAATTACAACACAAGCTACATTGTCTTGCAATAAACACACACACACGCTACACCCCCTACCCCCCGCCCCCTCCTCCTAAACAAACTTTCCCCATTATCTTTTATTTGGAGCAGTGACAGCGGTTGAGCTTATTAGCCTGCTAAGAGAGCGCACCATCAAAGGAGATTATTGTTCTTAATTGCGTGCCGTAGCCGCGGCCAAGAGGCAGGCAGGTAGCATTAATCTACATTAGCCGTGTATGCTGAGCATTTTTCTGCTGATTCACGCTCATTTAAGCCTGTGTGTTAATAAGCTGATAATGTTGAAGCCCAAAATGAATGCTTTTGAGGAGGGGGAGGAGGGGGGTTTAAACCTGACTGCAATAAGAAGGTTGACCTGCAGGATTCTAATAGCTTTTCTGGGATGTAGGAGGGAAAATGGCTAAGAGATCCCTTTGAACCATTTAGAGCGGCGATTCTCAACCTGTGGGCGCCCACTGGCAGTGGTGGAAAAACTACTCAAATGTTTTACTTAAGTATATGTAGGAGTACTCTGTTACATGTAAAAGTCCGGAATTAAAAATGTACTTGAGTAAAAGTACAAAATGTACTTAAAGTACCACAAGTAAAAGTACTAAAAAGTTTGAAAATAGCAGATCTACAAGCTCACAATGCGTCGCTGTGAGCTTGTAGATCGGCTATTTTCAAATAGCCTATGTATAAAATAGGGCTGAACTGGTTAGTGTATGTTTTATAATATAATACTTTATCTGCAAAGTAACTAGTAACTAAAGTTTTCAAATAAATGTATTGGAGTAAAAGCACAATACTTGCCTCTGAGATGTAGTAGAGTAGAAGTACAAGTACTGAACATTGGAAATACTCCAGTAAAGTCAAAGTAGTACCTCGAAATTGTACTTAAGTACAGTACTTGAGTAAATGTACTTAGTTACTTTACACCACTGCCCACTGGTGGGCAGGAAAGTTTGAGGTTGGTTCAGAGTTGGAGTTGGAGTTTGGACCCGGGCTATATAGAAGGGCCTACCATGTGACTACCATCAATAACATATTCAATATCAACCTTACATATTCATATACAAAATACAGTGCTTTATCCAAAGCACTTTGCAATGTGCATTAAATTCACCCATTCACACAACATTCTCAGGTTCATTCACAAGGTTCCAGCTGCTCACCGGGAGCAGTTTGAGGTTCAGTGTCTTGCTCAAGGACGCTTTGACACTAAGTCAGGGGGAGCCAGAGATTGAACCGGTAACCTTCCGATTCCCCAAGCGGCCGCTCTACCTCCTGAGCCACTGCTGCCAACAAGCATAAACTGACGTGTGCACCCGCTGCACGTTAACTAAACACAGATTTACTTAAAACGTGCACGCACGCACGCACAAACGCACACGCACACACACACACACACACACAACCACTATACAGTTTATACTTTGTTAAATCACGAAGACAACCGATCTACAAGCACGTTTTTTTTTTTAACATTTGAAAATTTCTGAAAACCTTTGAAAATGTATGCAAAAATAGGGATGTCAGGGTTTTTTACACTCATTTTGTTTTTTACTCTGAGTTAAATGCACACTCCATATTTGACAGAGAAAGAGAGAGAGTGAGAGTGTGTGTGTGTGTGTGTGTGTGTGTGTGTGTGTGTGTGTGTGTGTGTGTGTGTGTGTGTGTGTGTGTGTGTGTGTGTGTGTGTGTGTGTGTGTGTGTGTGTGTGTGTGTGTGTGTGTGTGTGTGTCCTGGTGGGAGGTCTGGCTCTCTGCATTCCACAGACAAGTGTCTAGCACCTGCTAGGTCTCAGTCAGTCTTTAACTGGCCAACGGATTAGGATGGGAGGACACACTCCAAATCCATTTACTTTACAACCCTGTGTGTGTGTGTGTGTGTGTGTGTGTGTGTGTGTGTGTGTGTGTGTGTGTGTGTGTGTGTGTGTGTGTGTGTGTGTGTGTGTGTGTGTGTGTGTCTCCAATATTAAGATTGTGTTCCTGTAAGACTGCCAGCTAGAACAGCAGAAGCCATCATGGGAAAAGAAGCAGAGATTTAAACAATGCAGATTAGGTGGATATGTATTATTATGATCCGTCTGTGTTACAGTATACAGTGTGTGTGTGTGTGTGTGTGTGTGTGTGTGTGTGTGTGTGTGTGTGTGTGTGTGTGTGTGTGTGTGTGTGTGTGTGTGTGTGTGTGTGTGTGTGTGTGTGTGTGTGTGTGTGTGTATATATAGTTATTATTAAAATGATTATTCTCCCACAGATAACTACAGTATAGTTTAATTTCATGTATTTAAATTTAGGTGGGCTCCATTTCAATTCATAAAGGCAAAAAGTGGCAAATTATACGGTATACACTTACTGTAAAAACGTCACACTTTCAATAACACAACAGAATACCAACTGTTTGTTATCAAGCAATAATAGTGACAAACTGTCACGATGCTACATGGTGAATGAGGAATGTAAATATGTTGAGAGCAGCGATACTTACACTACTGAAGAGTCAAGCTGGAGAAGCTATTGTAACACACTTGCAGATGCACATACATACGCTTCTGTACACAAATACATGCACACACACACATTCAGTGGCCCATGGCTGACAGGTGCACATGTCAGTAGTTAGTTCAAGCTGGTCTCACTCCATACCACCCAGGCCCCCAGGGTGTGTGTGTGTGTGTGTGTGTGTGTGTGTGTGTGCGTGTGTGTGTAGGGTCTAATACCCGGTACACAGACACTACTTGTATTGTGCTCTTCCGTGAAGCCAGGCAAACAGAGGTTTGATTTAGAGAGCTGTCTGGCACTAGGGTCTGTATGACTGCATGGCTGACTCAAGAGTCAAGACTAATGGAGTTTTCACCTTTGGATTCGCACATCTCCATCTCCACTTAATTTATTTTATTTTATCTTTTGCAAAAGGCCGTAGATGGATACAGGCAGAACTTGGCCATTGCATAACCAGGGGGGAACTTTGCCACTTGTGCGGTTTTCTGGTGCAGCCATGTTGGCTCCGCAGTCATAGCCCACAGTTGTTGCTAAGGAGTTTTTGATTGTACGCCAGATCATTTTTAGAATGTTGAGCATATCAACATGGTGGCATTATGAGCGCTGCGTGGCTCTAAGGATTATGTGTTCCTCAATGGTTACTAGCATCTTTTTATAAACAGTTTGTAGGTCTGCAACTATCCATTATCTTCACAGAGATTATTCTATGAATTACTTTTTAGATTAATCGAATAAACGAGAAGCAATCTATTTATTCAAATGTTTTAAATAACCATGAAAATGTTTTAATAGATTTTTATTCTTCTTGTTAACCACTATTTTATATTTGGTTGTAAAATGTATAACAGAGTTGCACGAAATCTATAAGTTCACTACGCATAGCGATGTGTTGTGAGCTTGTAGATTTTAGGTATTTTGGAAAATAAATGATCTATTATCTTTTATAATCGATTAGTTTGATTTAATTGTTGTTTGAAGTTTGACAACTTTTCAGTAGTCGATTAGGAGTGAAAGACCATCTTGTCAAAGTACATATCATGAACATGCCATATCATGAACCATCCGACCTCTCAGGTCATCTGGGAAAGGTCTGCTTCCTGTCTCTAGAATCAAAACTAAGCGTGGAGAAGCAGCGTTCAGTTTTTATCAGCACCACATATTTGGAACAAACTCCCCAAAAACTGCATGTGTGCTGCAACTCCAGTTATCTTAAATCACAGCTAAAAACCTGTTTGCTGCTGCCTTTCATTGAGATTTAAAAATATATATATTAGTCTGCACTCCTGCAGACACTCCTGCACAAATTCCTTTTATTATTATAATGTGTTTCTTTTGCTTCATGTTTTGTGTAAAGCCCATTGAATTGCCTTGAAATGAGCCATACAAATAAACTTGCCTTGCTTGTCTTGTGTTTTTCAATCTATTTCATTTCCTGCAATAAATCGTCTTCTCCTGGCACCTACACCTACAATATTCTCATACTTAAGTACTGTACAGAAGTACAATTTTGAGGTACTTTTACTTTGCTTGAGTATTTCCATGTGTTATACTTTATACTGCTTTTACTCTACAACATCTCAGAGGAAAGATGTACATTTTACTCTACTACAATTATTTGACAGCAATATTTACAAGTAACTAAACAGATTTAGATTCATACAAAACACATAACTGATGAATTATGATGCATTATTATAGGTCAAGCTACCCAGCAAGACATCATGGAAAAAATCATGTCCAAACTTTATCAGCTGCAACATCAAAGTGATTAACACATGCATCCATTACTAATTACAGTCCAACATGATTGTGAAATGGGCCATTCTGTACTTTTATGTTTGGTACCATACCGGAAGTATATTTTAATGCCAATGCTTTTGTACTTTTATTCAAGTACACTTTTCAATGGACTTTTACTTGTAAGAGAGTATTTCTACATTGTGGTATATTGGTATTTAAGTATGTATGCCGACCATGACTGCTGGCTTAGCTCCCATCGTCTTGGTCTAATTGTAGGGAGACCTTGAAGCATGTGGGCTAAAACATGCACTGCCTAATACCTCCCCACAATACAAACCTGAGCCTCCATATAAATCGCTTGCAGCGGCGCTAACTAAAGGCTACATAAACCGGGAAACTGACTTCCTTAATCCACTTCTATGTGTTGTATAGCGTGGCATATAAGCCTGTTAGGCCCTAAGCTGGCGAATCGCAAGTGTTGAATGTAACGGGAGAAGACAATAGCTATATGATCTACTTTAGAAAACAAACTACTGAGCATAAACGTTTGTTAATTTAACCACATGAACCCTAGCATCGCTTTTCTAGGGAGAAGATTTAGTGTACAGAAAAAGAAAAAGTTGGCCTAGTAGCACTGGGGGACTCCGGTCAACAAAGTATATAGGGCTTAAGAAGTGGTTAAAAGATGGATTTGTATATTATCGTCATTTATTAATGAAGACTCATTACATTTTTAATTAAAAAAGTCACAGAGGAAATCAAATGTAGGTTTTCTATTGAGGACACAAGCTCCTCGTTTTGCTGAAAAGGGTTGGACACCTTGTTCATGTTTAAAGTAATTAAAATATTAGCGAGCAATTCAATAAGATTAAAATGTTAACTGTGACATCTCAGTGGACGGTTTCAAGGATGATTCTTCAGGCTGTCGCCGGTTTCTCACTACACTATGCTTAGCATTACGCCACGAAGGAAGCCCTGAAGAGACAAGGGTAATAAAATCATAATCTCAGATACGCAATTATGAAAATGCTGGAGAGCCGTCGACTCCCCTGAAACAAACACCGCCTTGATTTCTTCATTGCCGTACTCACAGAGAGTTATTGTTATGTTACCTCTCGAGGTCCTGCAATCACATATAAGCATATTAACCCATTAAGACCCGGAACGCATCCGTGTCATTTTGAGATGTAATTGGCTATTAAAAAATAGCAGATCAGTAGATCTGCTATTTTTTTGAAAAATTGTGAAAATGGGTGCAAATCTTTAGTTTTTCTTTTAAAGCGAAGGTTTTTAACTCAAATCTTTGCTTCTGGGGGTCCCTGGAACAAAATGTTTTGAGATGGGGGTCCGTGGCCAAATACATATATTTTTTGTTGTTTGGTTGCTTTATCAGTGGTGCTCAAACTTCTTCCATGTCAAAGGACCCCCAAAATGATATGTATTACATGTATTTTTGTATTTACTCAAATATACCGCTATGAGCTTATATATCTGCTATTTTTTAATAGCCAAAGAAATCTTAAAATGACTCATAGATGCGTTTCTGGTCTTAATGGATTAACAGAGAGAAAGCGAGGAGGGAGAGGGTTGGAGACAGAGAGAGAAAGCGAGCGAGAGATATAGAGGAGCCAGAAAAAGAGGAGTGATTAAGAGAGGAGAGAAAGGGGGATGAGACAGAGGAGAAAAAAAGAGAAAGAAAAAGAAGTCTGCTTGTGTAATTACTAAGATAGCGCGCGGCTCCCTGTCCTTCTACATTGTATGAAGACCGTTCTATCAGCCCATAAAACGCAACCGTTGCTTGTAAATTAATTTGGGGGGTGGGGGGTGGAGGGGGGAGCCACTGTCAGCAGAGGGCCCTCCTCTCCTCTCCTTATCAGTCGACATATATGAGAGGCTGGGAAGATACCGCTGAGAGCACTGTGAGAGGAGCAGAGAGAGGAGAGATTCAGATAAGAGAGAGGGGGGGGGGCGTATGGGCCCTTGCTGGGTATCAACGAGGGAATCATTCAAATAAGTGACAGTGGTATGGTACCATCCTCCCTCTCTCTCTCTCTCTCTCTCTCTCTCTCTCTCTCTCTCTCTCTCTCTCTCTCTCTCTCTCTCTCTCTCTCTCTCTCTCTCTCTCTCTCTCTCTCTCTCTCTCTCTCTCTCTCTCTCTCTCTCTCTCTCTCTCTCTCTCTCTCTCTCTCTCTCTCTCTCTCTATCCATCACGCTGCGTGTCCCCTATACGGAGGGGCCTTCACCTATCAGCACTATTTGTCCCCGGTGTCACAGCCCACGGATAAATCTTCTCCCGAAGACCCTCCCTCGTTACAAACCGCCCCCTATTAACCACAGGGCCCGACCCCCTCATGATCGCCCTCACACACACGCGCACGCACGCACACACACACACACATACTCACAAGCGCGCGCAACCTCTGACCCCTCAGTTGTTTCTAATTAACCCCTCACCCGCTGCATGTCGCTTTCATTCCCCAATGGCGATAAATGGGCTGAGCTGTGGTCCCATTAACGCCATGCCTTGTGATGATAAATTAGCCACGAAACAGAGGCAGGGGGCGTGGCTCTTTAATAGTCATCATTGCATCACTTATGTAAATTTATGTTCGGAGAGTAATGCTCTCTGAAATATATTCCAATTTGAAAAACGGCAATGCAAATTGTTTCCAAGCATGGTTCTGGTTTAATCTGTATGCGATTTAACCCATCAAGACCGGGAACGCATCTGTGTGTCGTTTTTAGATTTCTTTGGCTATTAAAAAATAGCAGATATACAAGCTCATAGCGCGGCACCGAGTGCCGCGCTATGAGCTTGTATATCTGTTATTTTTGAAAAATCGTGAACATTTTTGCAAATCTTTGAATATATTCTTTTATACTTTTGTGTTGCTATATCAGTGGTGCTTCAACTTTTTCATGTCCCAAAAGGATATTTGGCCGCAACCCCATCTCAAAATATGTTGTTCCAGGGTCCCCCCCAGAAGCAAAGGTCGGAGTAATTTTTTTTTTCTTTAAAATATATATATATATATTCAAAGATTTGCACCAATTTCGAAGATTTTTCAAAAATAGCAGATCCACAAGCTCGTAGCGTGGCACTCGGTGCCGCTCTATGAGCTTGTATATCTGCTATCTTTTAACAGCCAAAGAAATCTAAAATGACAGACATGCGCTCCCGGATTCAAAGGGTTAAATGAACGGTGTCTGGGGCACGTCCTGGAACGACATGTGTCCGTTATTCTTGGTAGAAGCACAACGGCATTTGTTTTGGTTGCATTACGTCTGTGTGCGTGGATTGTGTGTGTGTATGAATATGTGTTTACGCATGCTATTGTTTTACATTACTATCCTTTTTTTCTTTACACTTTTTGTGTGCGTGTGTGGTGTGTTTGTTTCGGCATGCAGGCGTCTGCGAGCGGAGCGTGGAGACAGATCAAGAAATGGCGCTAAGTGCTTCTGACAAGTAGCGGGACCGAGCTAAACATCTGCTGGGCAGTGGGCTGGCTGAACAAAGCTGGGAGGAAGGCCACAGGGAAAGATGAAGCTGAATTAATAGAGAAATATGAGTAATAGGCTCATTTCAACCACACACACACACACACACACACACACACACACACACACACACACACACACACACACACACACACACACACACACACACACACACACACACACACACACACACACACACACACACACACACACACACACACACACACACCCCTTCCTCCTTTTGGGAAAAGATAAGTGCAAGCATGAGGACAACGCCAGGCTAAGGGCCAGTGTTCGCTACGTTCAAAGTAAGAGAAGCGGGTTTTAACACTTTCCATGAACCCCATGTTTATAAAACACTGTAATAGCAGTTTAGAAGCACTTATGAATCACTATAGGTTCTTATAAAGCCTCATGACATTATAGTCTAACATGAAATTACTGTATTATTGTATGAAATATGTTCATATTGTGCTACTGTAAACATGAGCTTTGTAGAAAGCGGTTTAATCAAAAACCCCAAATGGCTGAGAAAATCTGGAATGGAGGGGAAATAAATAAGTGATTCTTTCCCCTCCATTGACAACTACAGAGGAGGTGCCCTTGACCAAAACCCTTGACACCCTATTGCTCTGTGGGACCCAGGGTACAGTACATGCTGTAAAGACATTGGTTGTACTGCTGGTTAGCATTTAGGGGTAATTCAGATCGCTGCTGCAGTGTTCTCCACAAAGTTCTAATGCTTAATGTCTGCCGGTGGTGTAGATCTACAATTTTCGGTGTGTGACACCGCCGTGAGATGAAGTATAAATCGGGCTTGGTTGTGTAAATGTTTGTACTGTTACTGTGTGAGTGAAAAACATTTTCCAAAACCCAAACCGGGACCCATAAACACTTCCAACATCCAATTCCAAAAATAGCAACAATAGTTGATCTACAAGCTGTGGGCTTGTAGATCAGTATTTTCGCTACTTTTGACAATTTCTTTTACATTGTTTTGCATTTTTGTGACTGGTGTTTTCATCAGGGGGACAATTATTTCACTTAGCACACAAGTGACTGCACCAACAGAAAGCACTCAAAACAAGTGTTATTTTAATTGTGGCGACAACCAGGACAATTTGGTGGTGAATGTTGAAAACTGGGTCATTTTAGTGTTTTAGAGACATTTGTGCTCGGGACACCCAGCTTGAAACCGGGGCAGTCCCAGGCCAAACTGGGACGTCTGGTCGTCGTAATCATTTTTACACTGCTCTGATTTACCACCTCATAATGAGTCGTTAATTATTTTTTGCCATTTTCAAAAGGGGCTGATTTGAACAAATGAGATAATGATGCTTTACATTTGCGCCTGCATGCATTTGCTGTCAGTTCAAATTAGCAATTAAAGTAAATTTGTTTCTAACTCCATTTCCACAGGGCTCCTAAACTGGGGCTCATAGCACGGGTAAGGGGGGGCGGGGGGTCGTCTTTTTAAAAAATGGAAAGAACCAACAAAGCGAGTCCGTCCATAGAAACAACCAAATCCCTTTTTTTCTTTTTGTAAGCGCACCCCATTTATTATTCCCAGCCAAGGCCAAAATGCCAAACGCCTGGAACAGGTGTATACTGCATATTCAGACATTTGGCCAAACTCCCAATGACAAAAACAACGCCGGACACCATTTATTTAAACCAGTGTGGGAGGCAGCGTGAAACAAAAAGACATGTATCATCCATTGTAGTCCATTCTGCATGCCTGGACACCGGCACAAGAACAGCTGGCTCCAAGCCACACAACTGCAGTGTGGAAGCGGACAGATAATGCCCGGCCATATAGGACGGACCCACACAGTTCTCAATGCTGCAGAGGAACATTCCCAGTGTTAATTTAACCACTTTGAGCCTGGTGTCCCTATTTTGGGCATGTCATTATAGATAATACAAACAACTTAAATGTCAAAGAGAATCAAAAATGTTAAACAAAGATATTTGTCAAAATAACAAAAACAAAGAATTCTAAAAGCAATTCTAAAAATATCAATTATCAGGAAAAAAAAGAAGACGCTTCTAAAATGTTCAGAAATGTTCCAACAGGCAAACAGACCCAAATAAATGAATACATAAATAAAGCTCACAACACTTGTTTCCAATCAAACGAATTGTGAGCTTGTAGATTTCACTATTCATCGAACAGCAAAGTTATATAGGGCTTCTGTGGTCAACTCTGAGAATGCACAAATGTTACCAAATGGACAGAGTTACAAATGAATACATTAACACAGAGACGCTGCAGTGTGAGGACATTTTCCCCATAACTTCATTTTCAAAAAAATCAGGGCAATAAGGGCAATATGAATATAATACCCCCTCATATATAACTGGAAAAGTGCTCATCGGAAGTAAAAAGTGTCTGTGTGTGTGTGTGTGTGTGTGTGTGTGTGTGTGTGTGTGTGTGTGTGTGTGTGTGTGTGTGTGTGTGTGTGTGTGTGTGTGTGTGTGTGTGTGTGTGTGTTTGAGTCATGATGCCACGCATGATTCTTTTGGCAGGGTTCTCCGTTGTGAATGCACAGGGAGGAACGGACAAAACTGTCAAGCTATAAATGAATGAACACTGATGTTGTTTATTTATTGAACTCGTTTTTTGACATATCTGCAGTGTGGAGGCGGGCAAGCGGAAAAGCAGGCAGGCTTCATTGGATTTCTAGCCCTCTAGCACCACCACCTGGTGTTCGTGTGCCACACACACACACACACACACACACACACACACACACACACACACACACACACACACACACACACACACACACACACACACACACACACACACACACACACACACACACACACACACACACACACACACACACACACACACACACACACACGTGCACAAATGCAGGCAGACCCACGCACACCTTTTAATTTTATATTGAGGAGGACAAACAAAGCAGCCTAGTGACATGAATAATTGATTTGTTACAGTAGGATAGACTGCTGTATGCTTAATAACCCTAGTAGCATCCCTATTCTGGGGCTAACATTTGGCGAAAATAGCTGATCAACACGCTTGTAGATCAGCAATTTTCTTCAATGAAAATTGCTGCAAAAACAGGAGGGAGCCTAGTATAGAGCCCTTGGGAATCTGGTCAACTACGGTAAGTAAGGCTATAGGGTTTAAGTGCTGGAAACAGTAGGTCTTTCTAACAAGATTCTGTCCTGTTAAATTCAGGGTTGCAGGGTGTACATCATGTTGTTCCTACCTGTACCCCATGAGGTGTGTTAGCTGCCTGTTGTTGATATCGCATTGGGAGGTGCCTCTATTGTAATTCAGAACTAACCTGCTTGAGCTGATAAGTGGAAAGTAACTAAATACATGTACTCAAGTACTGTACTTAAGCACAATTTTGAGGATTTTTTACATACTGGACCATTTTCTATACTTTTACTTCTACTCCACTACATCTCAGAGACAAATATTGTACTTTACTCCACTACAATTATTTGAAAACTTTAGTTACTTTGTAGATTTTGATTATTATTACAAAACATACATTAACCACTTAAACGAAAACAGCCGATCTACAAGCTCACGAGCTTGTAGATCTGCTATTTTCAAAAGCCTTTTACACATTTTAGACGGGACAGTCTGCATAACTAGTACTTTTACTTTTGGTACTTTAAGTACATTTTGATGCTAATACTTTTGTACTTTTATTCAAGTAAATTTTGAATTCCGGACTTTTACTTGTAACAGAGTATTTCTACATTGCAGTATTGATACTTTTACTTAAGTAAACAATTTGAGTACTTTTTCCACCACTGCTGATAACATTGTCACTCATTATTACTTTTGACTTTAAGCCTCTTGGCGAGAAACTTTTAGTGGTGGTAAACAAGACCAGTCCGAACAATAGCAAGGATAGCAATATTGTGACTATTATATTGCGGTAATGACTATTGGTTCTTTCACAAAATATAATATGTTTGATAATAATCATCAGTAAAGCCTATAATAACTAGGTGGGTAAAGACAAATAATAGAACAGATAGAAGTTCATGAAATTACATTAATTTACTGCAGTACAGCCTCTAAAACAAGGACAACATAACTTTTATGCCATATCATGATATTTTTAATCCAAAATCCAAGACAATATATATATATAGTCTTATTAAACATGAATATAATATTGATATATTGCCCAGCTTTGTGTAAGATTAATGTTCAATGTGATATAATATCACCCTAAAAATCACATACAATGTATCCATCATCAGATCTCAAACATCTACAATATGCACACACAATCTATATGATGACTAAACCACATAGTTTGGGAAACACTGCAGTAACAACATGTCAAGATGTAACTTAAAAGACAAGATATACACTGATTATTTTTGCAAGGCACACGACACACTTCCACAAATTACTGAAATAACTGCTAATGTTCATAAAGCTCATAATGTCTGTCACGTCTCTTCACACATTCTCTTACAATACGTCAACGAGAGAGAGAGTGTGTGTGCGTGTGTGTGTGTGTGTGTGTGTGCGCGCCCGCGCGTGCATGCATAGACATAGATTAATCCTGTAGTGTTCAATAGAAGATAAGTCATTTGTATATCATTAGCAGAAGCCAGGTTAAATGCTGTAATCTTAATTACAGCATCAAGATTAGTTCCATTAATTTCATTTGGTTTGCATGAATGTCAAACACCTGTGTGTGTGTGTGTGTGTGTGTCTGTGTCTGTGTCTGTGTCTGTGTGTGTGTGTGTGTGTGTGTGTGTGTGTGTGTGTGTGTGTGTGTGTGTGTGTGTGTGTGTGTGTGGTAAAGTTGAAAAGGTAATAAGCACAATATTATTGTAATATTTGTCTAGTAGGACCCATATGCAACCCACTTCAGTACTCTTCCAATTGTTAGACAACAGCACCCCCATGTGGTACAAAACCGTTCATGTAGCAGTGAACAACTAAAACTTTCAATGTTGCAAATCAATAAATTGCTGTTTTAAACTGCCACCTGTTACTGACAATAGGTGCTAAATTAATATAGAATCTAATTTCACATACTGGCATTTACGGTCCACATTGTTGACAGCTGAAAGCAAGCATTCCACTGCATTGTTTGCACTGTAACTACATTTGATGAACAAAGTCAACAAACTATTGCAACTGCGTGTGTGCGTTTGTTTGTTTCATCATGACTGTCTACATACATACTGATAAGAGATAGAGAATGTACATACAGTGTAAGGACTGTGTACAGTTTTTATTTATTAACCAGATCCTTCTAGAAAGAGCCATGCACAGAGATTTTTGGCTCACATCGCACTATAAAGCCTGATGTATATTTTGCTCGAGCCGTTATGTCTAGAATTGAGCATAGCCGATATACAAGCTCAGCCAAATGCTACTTCTAATTTCCCAATCAACATTGACTGACTGATTGATTGTTTGTTTGTTTGTTTGATTGATTGATTTATTGACTGACTGATTGATTATTCCATTTATTGATTGATTGATTCAAACTTATTTGAACAGGGAAAACACTGAGCCTAATGGGCACAGTCCATATATGCCCACACATTTTAGCACTTTTAAACAGACGTTTTTAGAAAACAGGCTATGATGAAAAGGGGGTGACTAATCACTAGGCCTAAACGATCAAAACCATGCAAAAAGCAACTACAGGAATAGACTCAAATGGATGGCAAAAACTATAACAAACACGCACGCATGCACACACGTAATGCCATGGATTGAACTGAGAATTAAGAACCCTTCCTTAAATCCAGAAGACATTGCATGCTTGTATCTGCATGGATTGCTGTCACTTTTAACAACAATGTTGTTACAATAGCAGTTAACAGTGCTCATCTGCTAACTAACACAACAATTAAACTAGTCATACAATACAATTACACTAGTCATAGTAATCTCTAGTTCTGTCAAATCTTGACTATCGGCCTAGTATCTGTTCTAGTGCATCAAAGCAATAACTGTCTTGTTAAACTTCAGCTTGCTCAGAACAGAGCTGCACAACATTTCTGTCAGGCCACGTCCCAATCTGGGATTTGTGAAACAGCGTGCAAGGAGCTCTCCCAACAATAGCACTCTCTGTTTCCTAAACAATTAGCACAATATGTAGAATTTGGAAGGATTGTGTTTCGTTAATTTTTCAAAACCAATGTACGTACTGTTCTACTTACATACCAGTTGAAGAAATCACAGATTGAGGCTTTAACCTTTTTTATTTTTTCTTTATGAATTATGCGTGACCATTAGGGTTTATGGAAGATGCTTCTGAACATGTATTCTATAGTTTGACTAATTCAAACACTCTTGTATCTATTAAATTGCTAGTTTGACCACTTCAAATACTCTTTCATCTTAAAATAACTATTAACCGAAAACAGCCGATCTACAAGCTCTCAACGCATAACAGCACAAAGTCTTGTGAGCTTGTAGATCAGCTATTTTCGGTGCTAAACATGCTTCCATTTAAGACTTGCTCTGTGTAATCCAAAATGACTGAAATCAGTTGTGGCGACTGAGAACTTTAATCCAATCAGGACCAGTCAAATATTTTCTCTGTCAGTTAGGTGGGTTGTATGTTATTGTGTGGGTCAATAAAGCGCCTGTAGACATTTTATAGTACAGTTATTACAGGATGCACTAATATTGCACTATTTATTTGCGTGTAAAAAATAAATAAACTTCATAATAATATTCCATGTGAACAATGCCAAGACAAAAGCAGGGTGTGGATTCTTGACTGCAATACCTCAGTAGCTAACCTGCACTCTAAAGGCGGCTTTCCATATGCATGCATGGACTTACCTAGCCCCACCCCACACTGCCCACCACAGCGACGGTTTCCACTACAATGAAGTGGGTAGTGTGGTGTGTAAGTGGTACTAAACTGGTGCCTAAAAAGTACCCTAAAATCCTCACTCTAAATTAATTTAACCATTTATTTTGTGACACCGAGTATAGCCTTGCAAGCCAGCCTCTGCGGTTCACACTCTGAGAAATGGACTCAAATGAGTATTTGGTTACATCTGTACACTTTCAGAGTTAAATTAGAGCAGAGGATGTTACTGTGTGGCAAAAAGGATATTGAATAAACGTAACCCATTGGCATAGAGGTGATGATGATTACAGGTGCTACTGACGAGTAGAACTTGAATTAATAGCTATATTTACTGAATCAATGAGCAGATTGAGCACTACATCACTGCTACTTGTACTTACCAATAACACAGTCACACAAATCAATACAACACACACTGCTACTTACCAATAACACACACAAACCAATACTGCACACACACTGCTAGTTATCAATAATACACATAATCAATACATACAACACAACACAACACACACACACACACACACACACACACACACACACACACACACACACACACACACACACACACACACACACACACACACACACACACACACACACACACACACACACACACACACTCACTGTTACCAATAACACACACACTAATCAATACAACACACACTGTTAGTTATAATACTCACTCACTCACTCACTCACACACACACTCACACTCACACTCACACCACACACACTATCACTACAATACACACAATGCAACAGGCACAGCGCTCCCCAGTGGTCAACTAAAACTAAGCATGTTGTCTGAATGTTAAATAATGCCTAAAAACGTCATTGTGCCACTGTCAGAGGTCAGGTAACATACAGTACCTTAATTAACAAGCAGCAATAGGCTAGTGCAGTGGTTATCAAAGTGGGGTCCAGGGACCCTCAGGGTTCCATGAGGAGGGTTCCAAATGGACCCTAGCTTACATGTCTGTAACTCATGAGAGCTTACAAGTGGAACCAAATGAACCCTTAGCTGTAAGGGTCCATTTGGTTCTATTTGTAGTACAGTGGTAACGGGTGAGAAGAACCACTGAGCAAGTGTAAACAGGCTGCTATGTGTGCTAATGATAGCCTCATAATGATTTGCTTCCATTCACCGTTCAGATCGAGGCACTGCTGATAGCCTACTGTTAATTAGTATCATTAGCAACACCTGTGTTCCTGTGTTGTTTTATGTCTATGTAGCTGCCATGAAAAAGAAAAAGATAAAAATATTCCAATAATGTATTATAACCAGCATAAAGCAAAACCAGCATAGGAAAGTTAAGGCTCTATATAATCCAAAGCAAAACCAGCAGACAAAAGTCAACGTTTCTTACCTGCTTTGATGTCTTCTTCCTTGTAAAGTCTGACACTCACTCAGCCTGAAGCCTTGGCGCGACTCAAATTGAGACTCCAGTCCCATGGTCTCCGTCCAATTCCTTCCTGTTTTTGAAAGAACATGTTGAAATGAAAAGGAATAATTTTAATGAAATTAAACTTCTTCCGTGGTGTGTTTTTTCCTTTCATTTTGCACCAAACAACCAGAAGGCAATAACGTTACTATGGGCTTGTATACGTTTGACTGACCGCTCGAGCGTCTCACCGTTTGAAAATGCCCGCCTGGCCCGCCACAGCCAGCCAGCTGCATTCTGATTGGACCAAACCGAAATCTTTCAAACACTCAGCGCTTTTTTGCTATATTTGTATTCATTATATAATACATGTATGTTCAGTGTTGAAAAAGTGTCTGCTTATTATAAGTGACTTTGGCCTTGTTTTTTCTGTAACGTTACTTGTATATTATTGGTTGTTGGGGGAAACAGGATAGGGGGCACTAGGGACATCTGGGCAATTAAGTCTGATGATGTCATGTACCATGCATGCATACTTGACATTACTTAAAGGGCAAGACCACTTTGGTAGAGGTTTGGGTTGTGTAGTTTCAGTGCCATGATGTAACTCCAAAGGTGGACAAGAAATGAAAAATAATTGCTCCAGTAATTAGAAATTGATAATTCAAAATATGCTCCTCATTGACTTACATTGTACACTGAAACAGCTCTCAAAGTCACTCTTTTAGCCCGTAAACGAACACAAACTAAGCTGATTCAGACAATATAGAACATCACCAAACCCAGTACTGTTTATTTTTTTGATAAAAATGTTAACTTCCTGATGATTTTACTATTTGAAGATCCGGATCCGGATCCACCGATCCAGTCCGGGTTTTCTTTCTAATAAAAATGGCAAAATCAACAGTAAGTTAACATTTTTATCAAAAAAAAACCAGTACTGGGTTTGATGATGTTCTATATTGTCTGAATCAACTTTGTTTACGTTCGTTTACATGCTAAAAGGGCGACTTTGAGAGCTGTTTTACTGTACAATGTAAGTCAATGGGGAGCATATTTTGAATGATCAATTTCTAATCAATGGAGCAATTTTTTTTTTTTCTTGTCCACCTTTGGAGTTACATCATGGCAAGGTAAATACACAACCCAAACCTCTACCAAAGTGGTCTTACCCTTTAAGATCTTATTTTTTTTAGCATTTTGGACAAAATAGCCAATTTTACATGGAGGTTTACATGTCCCTAGTGCAAACCTATCCTGTAGGCCTATCTGTTGCGGGTTGTGTTTTTTGGGGCTTGTTTGTAAAATGTAGTTGCTTATTTGGGCTTGTTTCCTAATGTTGTTTAAACCATGAAACATTTTCATGTCAAGGACCCCCAAATAAATATGCATTTGTCCACGGATCCCCCCCCCCCTTCTTTTGGGCTTGTTTTCATATATCTGCTTTCTTATTTCTCTTGCATATTATGTAATATTTACATCAACATTTTGAGCAGCACAATATCTCTTCTTGTGTAATAGGGATACATTAATAATGTCAAATGATTAAGCAGCTAGGGTTGCCAATTACCTATATTCAAATAGGGGACACCCAGGTGAGTGTCCAGAAGTCCAGAATCTCACTGTACAGTGTTTGTATATGATATTAACAACCTGGTATTATATTATGTAAGAGCTATTTGAACTTGTAAGATGTGCGTCATTGATTGATAAAAAATAAAGTTTGTCTCTTATCAGTTCAATAATGGACACGTCTTTTAGTTTGCAAACAAGGGACAATTCCTTATTTCAAGGGACGGTTGGCATTTGCAACCATATGCAGCAGTTGATAACTTAGGAAAAATATGCAATAATTAACCCAAGCTATCGTTCGGAACCAGGACCTTGGCAAAATATAATTATAAAGGTGAGAGTTATAAAAAGGTATGTGTAAAAAGAAGACACGACACGACTAGTTATAATAGGTGGTTATATTACAATTAACTTGCCACAAAATATGAAGAGAGATGAGGCTGGTACAAACTATTAGATCTAAAAGCGACCTGGTGGTCTGTACTAAAAATCTCTTCTGCTTCAATAGCCCCAAAATGCATGATATAAAATGGTTTGTTTTGGAGTCTGGACCAAGGGGGAGTTGAACCGTTATCACAAGGGGCCAGGGGGGGGGGGGTGACCTTGTCTGGATGTTTTCAAAACCATATCTCATATATGGTTCCCGGCAAATGTCTTTCAGGCAATCTTGATAGCAGGTTTTAGGAATCCACAACATTATAGTTCTCGTCGATGTTTAGTCAAAACCAGGTCCATGGCCAGACAGTATTCTACTGTGTAGAGTTCATGGCTGCATACTGGGGTTGTATGCAGTCTGGGGCAAATGGTGGTGGCCTTTATGTATGTCCACGACGGTTAAACACAATACAATATATGTATATGTCCTATACAATAAAATCATTAATACAGAGATATGAAAATATATCTATCAGCAGTGGTGGGCAGTTACAATTGAAGTAGGCGTACATTTACTTGAGCATTTTTGGAGTATGTATCTGTACTTAACTTATTTGTATTTGTATTTTTGAATAGGCCTACTTATGCTATATTTTCACTCCACTAAACATTTCAAAGACAAATATTGTAACCACTACATTTCTAGGAAGAGAAAAAGTAGGATACATTATGTATTAACCTACTTAAGCCCTATTTCAAGTAGTGAAAATAGCAGATTTATAAGGTCACATTACATGGGAAGTCATAGCAGAATAAGTGGATACTAAGCCTGTCTGTAAGCAGCAGGCCCCAGGTTCGGGCCCCGGCAATGTTTCGAGGTGTCTCTGAGCAAGAAACTCAACTGCTCCCCCACTGCGCTCAAGTCTGACCACTAGCAGCAATCATGCTGGGTGAAGCTGAAAACTGAATTTCCCCCACGGGATCAAATAGGTCTACTGATTATTATTTACCTCGCATCACAATGCGACACATTGTGAGCTTTATAGATCTGCTATTTTCACTATCAATTAAGCTATAGGCTACAAACTGGGATCTGAGTATTTACAGTTGGAATAGAATGTAACGTGATTTTCAACCTTTTTTAATTTCAAGGACCCTACGTTTCATGTGCATTAGGCCACGGACCCCATCTGATACCTTTTTTTAAATCTCTGGGACCCCAGTACAAATGGAACCAAATGGACCCTTATGGGTCCATTTGTACACACTCAGAATTTACAGGCCTATAAGTGTCCATTTTGACCCGTGGTGATCACCGTACGTGATGTTGAGAACCAGTGATGTGACGGTCATTCTGGTCCATCCATATGATTCACAATGCATGCTGGGAGCTCTGGTTGTCTGGAGGAGCAGTGTTTTCCAAACATAGGGTCGCAGACCCATTGTGGGTCATGGACACATGTGGGTGAAAATTGTTTTTTCGTCCGTACTCCATCATTTTGTAGTATTCCGTGAGAAGAGAGAGGAAACAGCATGTGTGTACATGTTATTTTGAAACAGCATCATATGCAGATGGGAGGAAAAAAGTACCAGCTGGTACAATGTTTCTTATGGTGCTGTTTCAAAGACCGGTTTGTGCAGCAATTTATTCATGTCCACATAAAGGAGTGCATACATAGACACACATATTAAACGAGCAATAAGGTAAAGGTAAATTCGCAAAAGCATGGCTGCTCCAGCTATGAAAGTAGCAGCAGAGACAGCACAATACTTTGCCAGCTTTTTTTTTTAATGAATGAAAAGCTAAGACAAAATCAACAACAACAAAAGACAATATAAAAATAAGATGAAAAAGCCCCGAAGACAACAACAAACAATACCACATTTTTACCTTCTGACACGCAGACAGAAATAATTCGAATTTAAAAAACAATTTTCAGTGATCATTTTAAGCAGGACTTAAAGGTAGGGTACGTGATATGTTTTGGTATATATATATTTTTTTTGTTAAAAAGATTAAAGTACTATATTCTGATAGTAATCATTGCTACAGTGCATTTGTTCGGTCACAGGGGGGGTCTCTCCAGCTCTTTAGTAAACAGAATTACATTTTCAGGTAGGTGACAACATTTAAGCCAATCAGGAGAGAGCACTGAAAATGCATTTTCTGTTTAATAAAGAGCTGGAGAGACATGGGAGACTCCTTTTACTGAACAAACACTCTATAGCAATGAGTACTATCAGAATATAGAGCCATTTAACACTTATTTTAACCAAAGTAAATCACTTACTCTACCTTTAATGCACAAGAGAAAAATATATAACATTAAAACAATACTAAGACTATCCAAATGAACCCATAGGAGACTAGTCAAACCGTACCAAAAACCACAAGACTACACACAAACAAAATATAAGACTGACCAATGTACAAACAATGAACCATATCAACACAAAACATAAGGCTAAACCAAAAACAAAGTGTGCAACTCACCATATACTATACCAGGGGTCGGCAACCTTTTTGACATGAAGTGCCATGTTTTTATTTTCTTGATGGTCAGTGTGCCATGTCAACATTAAGTTTAATTATGACGCAAATTTAATTCGAATTTAATTGTAATGATCATTAGACTCAGAGCAATAACCCACCTATCTCCCAGACTCCCACTCCAGTCAGAGTTCAGAGTTTGAATGAATGTATAATTATGTGCAGGATGTAATTTGCATCGAGATGTGGGGGGTCTTAATTTAATTGACTACAATTCATTTTATTTTATATATTTTATTTTAAAAGAAAAATCCTCCCCTGTGCCAATGTTGGCACATGTGTATAAGGTTGCCTACTATACCATAGTAATAGATACATGAAATGTAGGACTAAATCAAAACAAAACCAAACCTAGAACACGAAAAACAAAACAACAAAAACAAAAAAACAAGATTATGAGACAAGAGATTATGAGATTAAGAGACAAAAACAAAAATAATCCAAAGCAAATAACCTGTTTTTTTAATCCCTGACTTCAAGTCAACTGGTGCAGAGAGTGGGCCATGACGCCATCTAGTGGTCTCTTACGGTTTTACGCTGTGTTTACGTCAGAGAGTGACGCTCTACGCCTGTATGAGCTTTGCTCAGTTGTTCTGCTGCCTTCAGACAGAACTCCGAATGAAGAAGTGTGAGGAGGATTGAAGCCATTTCTCCCACAACCCAGAAGTGAAGTCTCTTTTTTGTAGCATAGTTTTGAGTTATAAACAACTAGACATACAAACCAGTAGTACTTTGTTCTCATCGTGTGTCGGGGCTGGTTTAGTCAACCAGCCAAACGTCACCGTGATGGACCCAGCCAGCCGATACCAAGTGGTGAGTATTTACTGAGTCCAAAACCAGTGTTGTTGCCAGATTTTGCGCGAGAAACAAGCAAGCAGGTCTAGGGAAAACAAGCCCACAAAGCGACTCATGAGGACTTCGAACCTAGATTATACCAGGGGTCTTCAACAGGACCTCTGTGGGGTGTCCTCAGTATGGTTTTTACATTAACCACTTGAACCCTAGCGTTCCTATTTGGGGAGAACTTTAGCCGAAAATAGCAGATCTACAAGCTCACAACGCCTCGCAGCTATTTTAGGAGCAAATCAAGTAGTACGAATTAAAGTGTTAAAATGTCTGAAACGAACAAAAAAAAAACTGAATTTACCCAGCACTCATGATAGTCCATGAAGTCATTTATGAAATCTATGTAAAAGTTTAATCTGCAACACAATTGTAAACAATGAAGTGGGTGGGGGGTCCCTGCTTCATCTCTCTCTCAGCTAAGGGTCCTTGGGCTGAAAAGACCCGCTGCATTCTACTATAACTGTAACTGTACACAGCATGAAGTGAAGTGAATGACTAACTAACTTGTGTGGCCTACTGCACTACAGCAGCGTTAGCTTAGCATCTCGGCTAACGTGTTATCCTAGCAGCCCAATGCGGAAGTGCTCCAAACAAACCAGGAGGAAAAAGAAAAACAACCACTCGCTGTTTTTAACAGTTTTAAATGACATTCAAACGAATACCTTCCAACCCAGACCGTGGAATCTGTTCTTTAAATGAATATAATGTACATTAAGGTGATATTATGTGGTCTCTGTTGAGGCTTTCAGGGCCTCGTTTGAATGTTTTGTTTTGGACCAGGGTTGCCATGTCGGCTTGTTATAAGCGACTTTGGGATTGTTTTTCTGTAAAGGTGCTTGTTTCTAAAGTGTAGTTGTTTATTTGGGCTGGTTTCTAAAGTGTAGTTGATTATTTGGGCTTGTTTCTAAAGTGTTTTTGTTTATTTGGGCTTGTTTCTAAAGTGTTGTTGTTTATTTGGGCTTCTTTCTAAAGTGTAGTTGCTTGTTTCTAAGGTGTTGTTGCTTATTTGGGCTTGTTTCTAAAGTGTAGTTGATTATTTGGGATTGTTTCTAAAGTGTAGTTGATTATTTGGGCTTGTTTATTGTTGTTTAAAACAGTGGTTCTCAAACATTTTCAAGTCAAGGACCATTATTATGGGGTGTATATAAATCATGCTTTTACGTTGTATCTGATCTTGGTTAACTATGCCATTGTTATGGGGTGCAGGGATTATTCAGGTCTCCAGTCTAACCAGAACACCAACAACAGTAAAATGAATCAGTGGTGTTTTAACTGGACTGGAGACCAACCAGCACGATTAGACGGCGCTAATAACAGCTGGGGGTTAAATTCCACATGTGCACTTCAAAGTGGCAGGCAGTGACAGGCATTGATTGTGTATAGAAGAGTTTTACTATTATATATCAATGATCAACCTTTTTAATTTCAAGGGCCCCCACTTGATGCATTTTGTAATCTCTGGAACCGTGTTAGTGTTAATTTAACTCCATTTGGTCCATTAGTCCATTTGGTACCATTTGTATGCAAAACACTGTATTGTGTGTGACTGAGGACATAATAGATCTTTGAGTTACGTACCCTATGACAGATCTTCTCAGAAAAGTGTATACAGTATTGCTTCTCAGAGAAGCTATATATACTGATTAAAGCAGGTGCATGAAAGTGGGTCTATTATTACAACCATTGTTGCAGTTTAATTAGCTCACATTCTACATTCGGTTCCAGTTTAAACATTGGATAGATTCATTGTGACGATGGCTGCTGGGGGTTTTAGGAACTCACAAGCCACTGTGGCTAATAGTAGAAACACTGTATTTTCTGCTCTGATAACCATGTAGGCGACGGGAACCACGACCCCTTTGGCTATGGTTTGGACCCAAACCACAGTATTACTCTGATGACTGGCTTTAATATTTAGTTAACCACAATGAAACGCACATTTCAACTGTTATGCATCCAAGCACTATACAGTTTGTTTGTGTACACAGTAAGGCTTGTTTCAATATTTTTATGAAAGGGCAAGACCACTTTGGTAGAGGTTTGGGTTGTTTAGTTACCTTGCCATGATGTAACTCCAAATCATGACAAGAAATACAAAATAATTGCTCCATTGATTAGAAATTGATGATTAAAAATATGCTCCTCATTAACTTACATTGTGCGGTAAAACAGTAAAAAACGTCACTCTTTTAGCAGCACGTAAACGAACACGAAGTTGATTCAGACAATATAGAACATCACCAAACCCAGTAATCTACTTCCCTGTTGATTGTGCTATTTTTATTAAGAAGAAAATCCAGACTGGATCCGCACATCCGGATCTTCAAATAGTAAAATCAGCAGGAAGTTGCATTTTTATTTAAAAAACAAACAGTACTGGGTTTGGTGATGTTCTATATTGTCTGAATCAGCTTTGTTTGTGTTTGTTTACATGCTAAAAAGTGACTTTGAGAGCTGTTTTACCGTACAATGTAAGTCAATGAGGAGCATATTTTGAATGATCAATTTCTAATCCATCGAGCAATTTTTTATTTCTTGTCCATCTTTTTGACTTGCATCAGGGCAAGGTAACTACACAACCCAAACCTCTACCACAGTGGTCTTGCCCTTTTTAAGTCTGTGCTGACACTGTAGCTTCATTCACGTATGCTGACCGTGGCTGATGCTGGCAATTCGTCTCTCCTTGACTTGTGTCGTATTGTCAATCCCCATTGACGAGGGTATAGTTCTACTGCTGTTCCACTAGTTCCACTGCCCTTGCAGCTCAGTTGCTAAGCAACGGTACGTGGTTTTTGCGTCAGGAAAAAGGGGTTTCCACGTATTGTGTGCGTGGGCTGGGGAGCAGTACAGCTACATCAAGACGCCTTCCAAGAAATGGGTTGTTGTTGAATTTACGCTGTATTAACCACTTAGGGTTTTTAAGTAGTAAATACTTAGTTGACCGGACAACCCCAGGGGTCTATACTAGGCCCCCCCTCCTTTGTTCCCTCTAGACTAAATATCTTCACCGAAAATAGCTATTTCCGCCAAATGTTGGCCTCGGAATGGGTTCGCTATGATTCAGGACCAGGTGGTTAACCACTTAAGACCTGTTTCATACTTTGTCATCTCTCGACAATAGCGGAAATGGACGATCTGCAAGCTCAAAACGCGTCGTTATGCGACACATTCTGAGCTTGTAGATACATTGTTAATTGTCAACCTGCACAATTTAAGAATTTCATATGATGCATGTGATGATAAAGTGTAGATCTGCTATTTTTGAAAAATTGTGAAAATGTGTGCAAATCTTTGAATACATATTTTTTTAAAGCGAACATTTGTAAAATATATGGTTCCAGGTTCCCCTCAGAAGTAAAGATTTGAGTTACAAATGTTCGCTTTAAAAAATGTGCACACATTTTCACAATTCTTCAACAATAGCAGATCTACAAGCTCATAGCGCGGCACTCTGTATATCAAAAATGACAGAAATGTGTTCCCGGCTTGAATGGGTTAAATGTCCGCCTATTCTCCTCCCTACATACAGTACTATACTGCATCCCCCATTGTTCTTCTGGCCTTATTCAATCTTATGCATACCTCAATCTTCCAGACCTCCCTATTATTACTCTTTCTCATTCTCTCTTATCTGGCTCTCTCTCTCTATCTCCTCTTGCTCCATCTCCAGTATGTGTTACACTGCGAGGGCCCGAGGCCTGGTTATATTTTGACACGCGGAGGCGTGTGTGTTTGTTGTTAAGCCCTTACGTAACGCTGTGTATGTGCCAGCGCGGGGATGTGTGTGTTGCACTCTGTCCTTGATCCCTAGCAGAGTCATTCAGCCACTCATTTACTCGTCACAACCCAAACTCAAAAGCTTGATTGTTTGTGTGTGTGTGTGTGTGTGTGTGTGTGTGTGTGTGTGTCGGTGGGTGAATGTTCACTAGCTAGCTAACCAAGTTCCCTTTCAATGGATCAAAGGACACAAAAGTATGCACTAGAAAAGTGCGCTCTCAGATCTCCGCCAGGCCAGGTTGCTTATCCAGTGCCTGTGTCAGAGGAAGGTGCAAGGGGAAATAGAGTTTGTAAGACATATTATTATTATTAAGGTGTAGTTACCTTGCCATGATGTAACAACAAAAATAATTGCTCCATTGATTAGAAAAGGATCATTCTAAATATGCTCCTCATTGACTTACATTGTACGGTGAGACAGCTCTCAAAGTCACTCTTTTAGCATGTAAACGAACGTATACAAAGTTGATTCAGACAATATAGAACATCACAAAACCCAGTACTGTTTATTTATTTTATAAAAATGTCAACTTCCTGTTGATTTTGCTATCGTTATTAACTCTTACCCTGCCAGAGTTTTTTCAGAACAGTCTGTAGCCTCTGCCACGGTTTTGACCGATTTTGGTACCTTTTCGCATAGCCACAAAATATTTTTCTCAAGTATGATTGATCCCCAGAAAAATTCTAATCACAGATGAGATTCAGGTGTGGTTTCACAAATGTCAACGAGGTCAATTTGACCTTGTTGTCATGTGTTGTTTGATGTTTGAAAATAGCTCAAAACCAGTGGTTTCAAACCAAAAAACATTGTGAATTGTTTGTCCGTTTCAATTTTAACATTGAAGTGGATGGAGCAGCAAATCTTTGGAAATTGTTATCTCCTTATTCGTTTGGAATATCAAAAAGGTGTCAATACTAAATAATTAGAGAATATTTTTAGAATTTTTTTTTTTTCAGGACGTTTTTATACGTCTTTCGCAGGCAACAGCTAATTTCTCAAAGACGTTTATAAACGTCTTTGGCAGTTATAGAGTTAAGAAGAAAACCTGGACTGGATCCGCGGCTCCGGACCCGGAACTTCAAATAGTAAAATAAACAGGAAGTTGACATTTTTATAAAGAAACGTTACTGCGTTTGGTGATGTTCTATATTGTCTGAATCAACTTTGTTTGTGTTTGTTTACGGGCTAAAAGAGTGACTCTTGACTGAGTCACCGAGTTACATCATGGCAAGGTAACTACACGACCCAAGCTTTAAATAGTCGCAATGATAATGTATAGTTGTCACAAAATCCCAAGAGACACCTGGCCTTGTCTCACCGCACTCGGCACACCGTTTTCAGGAGTGGACCACTGGCCTAAGGGTCGAATACAGCGTGGACTGTGAATTGGGAGTGTCTCAATGCTTTTTTGCTGTCAAATCACGTGCATAACAACTTACTCACCCTCTCACGTCTCCTCGACCCTGAATGGTTTCAGGGGATTCAAAGCCGGGGCCATTCCTAGAAGAACACGAGGCTTCTCCTCTAACCTTTTTTATGTTGTTTACCCTTGGCCTCTGTATTCGGGCTCTTGTAATGCGAGTGCACTGGTTGGCTGACTTGGCTCTCTGGCCCAACGTGGTTGATGCGCTTAGTCAGGTGTAGAAACGACAGTCAATAAACCCTCGTGCTTCCACGGCGTGTCCCGTTACTGTCACCTCACTGTTGACACGGCCATGTTGACTTCAGTGTCTATGCAGGCCGTTCTCAGAATGTGTCAAACATGTAGTCCAGAACAGAACATGACATGTAAAGGGCAACTGGTTGGTCTAGACTAGAGCAGTGTGCAGAGCTCAGTAGACCTAGCTATTGTATGAGTAGGGCTGTCACGATTTTGTGATTGGTTCAATCGAACTAAAGCATTATGCTTTAAGTCAGGGGTCTTAAAACATTTTCAGGCCAAGGACCCCCTAGCTGAGAGAGAGAGGAAGCAGGGACCCCCTCTATATTGTATAAAAGTGTGTTTCAGATTAAACCTTTTTTGGTTTACTTGGCCTGCTCTTTTTCCCTCTACATCTATACCTCTTTGCCAAAAAGAATAGCAGGTCTACAAGCTCACAACGGCTCGCAGCGCTAAAGTTTTTTTGGCTAAAGTTCTCCTCATAAAAGGGATGCTAGGGCTCAAGTGGTTAATGTAAAAAAAAGAATAATAATCATATCACACAAAGATTTGACGGCCCCCCTGTAGTAACTCTGAGGACCCCCTAGGAGTCCCGGACCCTGTTGAAGTCCCCTACTTTATTGGTATTGCAAAGAAAACTCATTATTTTTCAAGGTTTTAAAGGAAAAATAACATGACATGAAACGTCTTCTCTTTCCCCCTGTCCCAGTTGCACAATGAGGACGACCCGTCGGAGGCCTCCACCAGCGATGAGCAGCCGTCCACCTCCTCCGCCTCGGCCCAGGGCGGAGCATCGTCCTCCTCCTCCCAGTCGGCCCCGCTGCCCTCCACCTCCTCCTCCTCGGCCTGCGAGCAGGCATCGACGTCGGGTACCCAGGGGGACGCGGAGGCCCCTCCACCTCCGTACGCCACCATTGATCTAGGAGCAAGTGGCTCCACACCTGGTGGTATGTCCACAAGGGATTGATGGGAGGGGGTGTAGGGTTGTTCTGAATACCCTTTTGTCATGCTGTTTCTCAGCGAATATCCAAATTCTTTCTAAATTAACCCATTTAGACGGGAAAGTATCTGTGGCATTTTAGATTTCTTTGGCTATTCCAAAAAATAGCAGATATACAAGCTCATACTGGCACCAAGTGCCGTGCTATGAGCTTGTAGATCAGCTATTTTTTTTTTAAAAAATCGTGAAAATGTGTGCAAATCATTGAATGTATATGTTTTTTAAAGCGAACGTTTGTAACTCAAATCTTTGCTTCTGGGGATTCTACAAATGTCTTCTAAATCCTAACATTTTTTAGAAAAAACGTATGTTGCTATAATCAGTGGTTCTCAAACATTTTCATGTCAAGGACCCCCAAAATGTATTTGGCCGCGGACCCCCATCTCAAAATATTTTGTTCCAGGGACCCCCAGAAGCAAAGATTTGAGTTGAAAATATATATACATTCAAAGATTTGCACAAAATATCAAAACATTTCAAAAATAGCAGATCTACAAGCTCATATGAGCTTGTATATCTGCTATTTTTGAATAGCTCAAAGAAATAAAAAATCACACCCAGTGTGAAGTGGGCGGTGTGGTCACAGTGGTCATCACAGTGATGGAAGTTCACTTAAAGAAAAGTAATATTGTGGACCAACACCCGTCACTTAAAAAAAAAACATAAATGTGTTTTTTTAAGTGCATAGTCCTATTTATAGGGCTATGCACAATTGTCATGTTTCACTAGCCAATCACAGTCCTGAATACACTGTGATTGGCCAATCACGGTGCAGGGTTAGGGGGGTACACTGGTGGCCAATCACAGCGCAGGATTGGGGGGTGCAAATCATAGACATATAAAGGTAGACGCCTCATTCGGCTCTGAAGCGTCTGTATCTCGGGCGCGCTTCCTGCTTCTGCAGGGCTGCCGTGTGCGTCACACACGCGGAAGTTCGGTAGGCCAATCAGAGGCAGGTGGGGGCGGGTCATTTTGTAACCCAGCTTTTAACCCTTTAAGAGGCAGCAGCTGTGCGCAGCATCTAGTTAGTTGGAACTTGGCAAACTCCACACTCTATTTGTGAAATTCAAATCAGACATGGTCGCTTCGTGTGGAAAATGATTAGCCCGTATACAAGCGTCACATGAACCATGGCTAGAAAATGATATGCTTCTGGTATTATTTTATCTTTATTGCCATTATGATATTCTGCTCTGTGACTTTGGAATGATATTCTTTTGGCTGTCTTGGAGTTTTTGTGTTATATGTTATACTTTCAGTGCCATTAAAATATGGAACACAGACTTTTCATTTATAGTTGCTGTTTTTGGAAGAGAAAATTCTCAAATGAACAATTATTTCAGTCTTTCAAAGTTGATAGCTCTGTTCTGACCTGAATAGCTAACATGAAGGATGTTAGATAAAGGCAATTCTGCAATGTGGCCAGCATATTTCATGTAGTCTGTCAGTGAATGGAGACAAAAATATTTTGTGACTATTACTGTTACTTGAAAGTATTTTGGTATGAAAATATGCAATTTAGATGTAACCAAATATAGGCCTACGCCTACTGGATCCATAACTCCATGTCTCGCATTTGTGACAAACTTTACCGCTTGAAAATAGGTTGAAAATTCAGGGAGTTGTGATGATTTTAATTGTGGAGAGACCGTCTGCTTCAATGGACGTAAATGCATTAGAACAGTGGTTTTCAACCTTTTTCATATCAAGGTGACAAGGTCCATTATTTATTCAGCATTTGAGTCACGGACCACCGTTTGATAAGCTTTAGCCTCTCACACCCAAAACTTAGAATGTTATCATTCGATTAGATGTTGTCAAAATAACAATTATTTACGTTCTCTAATTGTGTACTTGTTTAGTAAGTAATGTAGATGTTTAACAATTTGACTCTTCTTGACAGTGTGAAATGTTATACTCAAGATTTAAAGATCTATATAAGGGTCCATTTGGTTATCAACTCTCCATCATTTAGCTGGGTACCACCTGGAACCCCCTCAAGGACCACTGGTGGTTCCCGGACCACTGGTTGAGAACCATTGCATGACAAGTCCCGGAAAAGACGCACTGTGATTGGCCAGTAGTCAACGCGCTGTGAGCGCTGTGATTGGCCAGTAGTCACTTTGAGTGGCAGATGCAGCCGTGCAGGGCGGAAGAGCCGTGTGTATTGCGATACAAGTCGCCCCAATGAACTGCAGAGGCCAATGAGGTATCTAGGTTTCTAATATCTATGGTGCAAATATCCAAACCTCACATATAGGGGCGGTTTCACCGCCCACAAAAATCACACCCATTGTGAAGTGAGCGGTGCTATTTATGAGTTATTAATTTCATCATGCATCTCCGTAGCCAATCACAGCACGTCCTGCGAAGTGACGTGCTTACATTTTTTACATTATTATTAATTTCATCATGCGTCTGCGAAGTTTGAAGTTAATTTCATCATGTGTCTCGCTAGCCAATCACAGCACGTCCTGCAGAGCTTAGCCTATGGGCGTGTTTTCCACAGCATGGCGTCACAGCGAAAGACACATTTTCGTGACGGAAAGAAAAACTTTCACCACGGATGGGTTCTAAACCCACTTATAGGAGCGGTTACACCGCTCAAAAATTACACAGATGTGTTCCTGGTCTTAATTGGCAAACACCCCCCCCCCCCCCAGAAATTCCCCAATATGCTTCTGTTGGTATTCACTCTCGTTTTGAGCGACCTGCCAGCACACACACCTGCTGGCAGTGTGCTAGAAGTCACAGGTGTGTGCCTGGCACCTGAGCATGGGTCCTGCAACTTTGACAGAGATCTACCTGTGGTACCGATGTGCAAATAGTGCCTGTAAATCTCTGGAAGAAAGCCTATGATTCCTCAGTGAAGCAAGTGTGAGGAACCAGTCAGTCCTCTTGAGGTGCTGTATTCCGGGGACGGCCACTTCCCGGTCTGTCTTTGATCTCACCAGTCTCACCGCTCTCACGGAACTTGGTCCTAAGTTGTGGAAATGGTACCAGGGCTGACGCCAAATAATGCTGCCACTCTGTGTAACGGAACACCAGCGTCCACTTGCCCTCTTGCACCTTATCCTGAAGGGACGAACGTGGCATCTTTCCATGGGGGTAGTGTTGCTGCTTGGAGCATACACAAACTCAACAAAGTTGCAGAAACCCATGCTCAGGTGCACACACCTGCTGTGTGCTGGCGGGTCGCTCAAAACGAGAGCGATTACCAACGGAAGCGTATTGGGGGATTTTGGCAATTATTTTGGAGGGGGGGGGGGGTACCTAGGTAGGGGTGGATCATGTCCTGAAGGTAAGGGGTGCTCTGCCCTTACATGAAGCTGCACTGGCATCGTGTCTGTGTAAAACCAAGACATGCCAATGCATGAAAGTTGCATTATAATGTATAGTTACAAGATAAAAAAATGTAACTTTTTGTACAAATTTACAAATGTAAATGTAACAACAATCACAGTTTAGCTGTGATTAATTATGATTAATCAACTTTCGTAAATATGCCCAAAATATGCGAATTTTCAACTGCATATAGTGATTTGAGAAATTAACGGCATATAGTTCACCTATAAATTGCTTCAAAGAACAATTTCGTTTTTAGAGATTCGCAGATTGTTTTTCTTTTACCATTCATGGATTCTGCACTGTCATACAAGGACATAAAAGTGAAGAGAATGTGAATATTAAGTAGGCTATTGTTGATGAGCATTTCTCTCAGATATCGCAGCATTGTTTTTGTGAAGCAGTTTGCTTCATGGAAGTGAAGTATTTCTATAAAGATCTCTTGTCCATTTAGCAAAAGGAGATGACTAACCCAGGCAATCACTCCCACGCAATACTGTCTGAAACAGCCACAAGCTGCTGGGAGCACATTGAAAGCGGATATGCTTCTCATCAGCTCCACATGCACACGTGACAAGGCTGTGCAATGATTAAGAAAATGAATCTTCCATATATTTGCATTATGTTTGAATAGCAACCTGCTGAACGAATATCTGAATACTCTTTATTTGGAGCAAGCCCTAGATGGGAGCTTTATGCAAATAAATTGTGAGGGGTAAAAAAAGATGAAAGACATTAGGTTTATTACCTCCCATTGTAAACCCCACTTTATGCCCAAGCAATCTTAAAAAATGCAGATAATAGCCGCTTTCCAATCTCAGCGATTTGCAATGTGACGTGTTGTAAACTTGTACATCAGCTATTTTCCTACGACAAAGTATAAAATAAAGCAGATGTCAGTCAATGTTGCATTGATTGGTTGATGCATAAACAATTTCATTGATAGCTAAACGACAATCAAAAGTTGCAGCACTAAACCATATACATTATACGGTGAATTGTATTCAGTGGGTACCAAAAGGTCATCCTGCACCTCCACACACTTCTCATACAACCTGCCGAGGCCTATATTGTGCTCCGTCCAGCGGGGCCTGTCCTGATTTCCCTTCCTCTTCTTGGCTAAACTCACATTAATAGGGGCCGTCGTCACTGTGTCACCTCAGCAGCGCATTTCTTTGGGGAACTCGGAACAGAGAACAAGAACTGTGACAAAAAGTCAAAACGTGACTGCTTGAACGGTCTCATTCTGGTTTCAGTTGTCGCTGATGTGCGGGACGTAATGTCCATAATGTAGCAACAAAACAATCCTTACAAAAATGTGAAGGCTCTTTGTAATGAGGTTGGCATTCCATCAGCAGCTGTGTGGGACCTTTTTTTGTGTGTCTTAAAGGTTTAATGACATTCACTTTTACACCACATTCAAAGTCTTTGTCCTGGTCCTTCAAAAGTGTACAAAAAGTTTTAAGTGAAAATTCCATTCCAGTGATCAATGGCAGGTGTTTTTCTCTCACATTTCTAAAGCCTTTTCAACTGCAATGAAAAAAGAAATCTTTGCCTGCGGGTGTCGCTGGTGAGGGATTTTGCCTGTCAATCATCGCCTCTGCTCCGCCCCCCCCCAAAGGAAAGGATAGGGGAGGGGAGGGGCGAGGAGGAGAGTGGGCGGGATTATTCGACAGTGACCTCACTGTCGAAGGGCCAAGCTCAGATTACTTTTCAGCCTAATTATTCAGAAAACCCCAGACCACAGAAAATCCACTGAATGTTTTAAGTTCAGGTTTTTTGGGTGTAATTGAGGTCATAAAACCCCAAATAAAACATTGAAAATAAAAAAAGTGAAAATGAATGTCATGATACCTTTAACCCATTAACTCATCAGCTGCCAGAGTTATTTCAGATTTTTAGCTGTTGGCTGCCAGAGATTTTTAATTGAAAAACAAAAAGTACTCAGGAGCCGAGATACAGAATTTTTAAGTTTTAAGTTAACAAGGAAGTGGATAGGAGTCTAGATCTTCAAAACATCATATCTCCTAGGTCTTAGGGTCAAATTTAAAAAAAAAAAAAAATTTTTTTTTTCAATAGAACGCATTTATGCGTTATTGGCAGGCAAGTGATGTATTCAATAGAACGCATATATGCGTTATTGGCAGTAAATGAGTTAAGACCGGGAAAGCATCTGTCATTTGAATTTTATACTTTGGCTTTTCAAAAATAGCAGATATACAAGCTCATAGCACCGCACAGAGTTCCGAGCTATGAGCTTGTAGATCTGCTATTTTTGAAAAATCGTGAAAATCTGTGCAAATCTTTGCTTCTGGGGATTCTACAAATGTCTTCTAAACCCTAACAGTTTTTTGAAAAAACGTATGTTGCTATAATCAGCGGTTCTCAAACTGTTTCAGGTCAAGGACCCCCCAAAATTATATGTATTTGGCCACGGACCCCCATCTCAAAATATGTTGTTCCAGGGACCCCCCCCCAGAAGCAAAGATTTGAGTAAAAAAACATTGCTTTAACACATTGACTGCCAATCACGTAGATCTACGCGAACCTCCGTAAAGCCGCCACGTGCCAATCGTGTAGATCTACGTGAAGTGAAAAAAAAAAAATTTCACCCAAAGACCAAGGAGATATGATTAGTTGAAGATCTAGACTCCTATCCACCTCCTTGTTAACTTAAAACTTAAAAATGCTGTATTTCGGCTCCTGAGTACATTTTTTTTTCCAATGAAAAACTCTGGCACTGGCTAAAAAAATATGAAAATAATTCTGGCAGTTAATGTGTTAAAGGATCTACACCATGAATTTAAAAAAAATATTTGATATTTAATATCATATGGTGTATGTCCCTCAAACCTTTTTCAAAAGGTTTGAGCCTAAATCATCACTCAGATATACTCATCCCAAGTCAATTGTCTCTGGCTTATACAGCACTTTCAGCTGCAATACCAAAACGACCTCTTGGGCAGGGGGGGGGCTACTGAGCAATTCTGTCTGGCCAGCATCAATTTGAATTTTTGAAATTTTTGGGGTACAAGAGACACTGGGGAGCCCAAATAATACTAAAAACCAAAAAAAAAATGAAATTCATGGTGTAGATCCTTTAAAAATATATATTCAAAGACTTGCACAAATGTTCACGATTTTTCAATAGCTAAAGTATAAAATAATGGTTAAAGTGGTTACACAGATGCGTTCCCGGTCTTAATGGGTTATTTGGTAACCTCAAACAATTGCTACTTTTTGCCTGTTGTTCACCTCCCCCTTTATTTGCTCCACAGATGCTTCATGTAGTTTCGCGGCTGACTTCCCGGTGCCTCCTCCGTACAGCGTTGCCACCTCGCTGCCCACGTACGATGAAGCAGAGAAGGCCAAGGCCGCCTCGATGGCCGCCGCTGCCGTGGACCTGGTGCCCAGGGTGAGGAACTACTGTTTGTTGCCAGGGCAGTTAGGATACCGTTGTTGTCAGGCAGAAAAACCTCTCCTCTCCATATTCTAACTTTTTGGGTTTTATTTCGTAATTTAAAGAAATAGTTCGCCCAAAAAATGACTTGTTGTCTATCAATTACACACCCCATAAAGCATTGAATTCATGGAGATTTGTTAGTTTTTGACGCCTTCCTGAGCCAATAATTTGATGAACGGGTGTATTACCGGTAGGAGACTCAAAGAGACTCCTTTGAGTCTCCTACCGCAGACCTTTCTGCCGGTAATCAAATTATTGGCTTAGGAATGCTTCAAAAACAATACAAAAAAATCCAATAATTCAATGCTTCATGGGGTGTGTAATTGATGGAAAATAAGTAATTTTTTGGGTGAACTACTCCTTTAACGCCCTACTTGATCATACTACAGCGTCACACAAAAAGCATCAAAAGTAGCAGATCCACAAGCTTGAAACGCTTGTAAGATCTGCTACTTTTTAATTTGAAGCCTGAAAAGTAACAGTTTTGGACATTAGGTTTCCACCCGACAGAGGCGATACCAAATCATGATCGAGAGAACAACATTGAAACATTGAAATAAGAAAATGTCAGACACACACACACACACACACACACACACACACACACACACACACACACACACACACACACACACACACACACACACACACACACACACACACACACACACACACAATGTGTTTGACATTCATGCAAACCAAATGAAATTAATGGAACTAATCTTGATGCTGTAATTAAGATTACAGCATTTAACCTGGCTTCTGCTAATGATATACAAATGACTTGATCGTCTATTGAACACTACAGGATTAATCTACGTCTGCATGCACACACACACACACACACACACACACACACACACACACACACACACACACTCACTCTCGTTGACGTATTGTACCTACCTATATCAAAGTGCTAAATTCCACTTCCTCGTTATCTTGTGTCCTTTGTACGTTTCCTTATATGGAAATGATGTCAACATGGATCTTTTGATTTTTATCTCTAGTCTCCTAAAGCCTTCTCATGCAAACCTGGTTAGTTTGAGTGACTGATAGTATTCACCAAGTAGTTTCTGGAGTTTCCACTGCCCCTAGAATAATAACAGAAAAGCATGTTAAAGTCCATTAACACATTGATTGCCTAGAACGAGTTAACTCGTTTTTAAAATCCATCACTTGATTGCCTAGATCGAGTTAACTCGTTTTTAAGATTATTTTTTATTTTTTAATTTGACCCAAAGACCAAGGAGATATGATTAGTCGAAGATCTAGACTCCTATCCACTTCCTTGTTAACTTAAAACTTTAAAATTTTGTATCTCAGCTCCTGAGTACTTTTTTTTTTCAATGAAAAATCTCTGGCAATAAACTGCAAAAAATCTGAAATAACTCAGGCAATCAATGTGTTAACTGTACTCTACATATACAGTTTTTACAGCTGAATTAGACTATGCCTAGCCTACCATCTGTTTTTTCACGTAGTTGCAAACGGTTCAATCCAGGCCTGTTTAGTTTAACCCATTAAGACTGGGAAAGCATTTGTTTCATTTTAGATTTCTTTGGCTAGTATTGAAAAATCGAAATAAGACCGGAGGCCGATTCTACAAAATGTCTTCTAAATCCTAACAGTTTTTTGAAAAAACGTATGTTGCTATAATATCAGTGGTTCTCAAACCTTTTCATGTCAAGGACCACCCAACATTTTGTTCCAGGGACTCCCAGAAGCAAAGATTTGAGTTACAGATGTTCGCTTTAAAAAAATATATACATTTAAAGATTTGCACACATTTTCAGGATTTTTCAAAAAATAGCAGATCTACGAGCTCATAGCGTGGCACTTGGTGCCGCGCTATGAGCTTGTATATCTACTATCAAATAAATCTAGAATGACACAGATGCTTTCCCAATCTTAAATGGATAACCACCCAATGCACTGCTTTCTGACAGTCCCACTCACTCAAATGTTGTTTTGCACACTTGCAAGTGTTGAATTCATCCCCACAGAGTCAACAACACGCGGATAAACTAAACCACATGTCAAAGCTAAGACAGCCGTGCTGAAAGCCATGACTAATCCTTGGACGACTGCACACTACGACTTTGGGATGACTTCAGGTTTTTCTGGACTCATTTATGTCTATTTGTGTGTGTGTGTGTGTGTTATAGGACGATGACTTCCCTCCCAGGGACGACTTCAGTGACGCTGATCAGCTTCGAGTGGGGAACGATGGGATCTTCATGCTGGCATTCTTCAGTGAGTTTACACGCCCCGGTGTCCCAGATTCCTCTCTCTCTCTCCCTGCCTCTGTGCAATGTTAGGGAAAGCAGCATACATTACTCTTGCTAGGTTGGCAGCAGTATAGTAGCTTAAAAGTGAGAAATCAGGTTTGCACAGGTATCTTGGGTGCATGCAGGTCCTACAAAATGTAATGCAATTCCCATGGCATGAAAGGTGATGAATAGTTACATTTAGTGTCTTAAGTTGACCTGGTGAAATCCACCAGGTCATGCGGCATTGGGCTCTGTCTCGTTTGCAAGTCATCTTTCGATTCAGGTAGCATTGTTAGGAAATATGGGTGCGAAATATGAAAATTTCGCAAAGATATGCTGAAATATGGACTGTCTACAGTGTCTACCATAATATACATCCTAGTCAGGCAGGTTCTATGACCTGGTGAAATTCGAGAAACATCGAGCCGTTGACCCCTTATGTCCAAGTTCATTTCATATTCTGCAGAGCAGGCTGGGATTGGCCATCGGTAAATCCTTGACAATCCCAGATGGCCTGACCTGCCTACTGACTGATTTGGCCTGCAGCAAATTGCGACTAAAACAGGAAATTGACACGCTTGTGTCTATTTGGCTGCTTACACTCAGACTTGCTATCAGCAGTTGACAAATAATGTGTGGGTGGGTGAGTGGGTTATCAGTGGTTTAATGAGCCAACACTGGACTCCAATGTAGGATGGTCAAGCCCCACAGCCCTTCTCACTCAACCAGAATGCACGGTTACGTTGGGCATGTCACAGTTATTACATGATAGTTTGAACGCAATTATTGGAGATAATCACAATTATTTTTGCATAATAGTCTTAATCGTTTCCATATTTAAAATAAAATAAAAACAGCTAACCCTGTGATGCATGATTTGAAAGTATAAAGTTATTAAATGGAGAGTGGACTCCACCATTCTATTATAAGGCAAGTAGTAATAGGCGACAGACTTAACGTACTGTATACCGGTAGGAATTAAGAGAACATAAAAAGGGCTATGAATAGCATAGATATCTAATAGATATTATCTGTGGGAGATTCAAGAGATATCCAGATGTCAAATAAAGATAGTGACGGGCTACTCCACAAAATCTGGTGTCGCGGGCACCACAGCAAGATATGAAAAACATTACTAGTGGTGACGCCACACCATGACACAGGTAGACAACATTTCTGTGTCTGCGCACACTATAAAACACAAGTGCAATGATTGACTCAAATAAATAAATAGAAAGAGGCCCTGCTTACTGTATGTCATCGTGATAGGTGCACTTCCTGGGCTTTTAGCCAGACAAGGGCATTCTGATGGATGGTATTGCTAAGTCCAGAGAGGCTCTGTCCCATTGAGCTCCTCAGATAACTTTTAATCAGCTTCTTTTATTTATTTTTGTTTGAAATTCTGTTTTTATTTTGGTCATCGTGTACACAGACCGCTTTGTCATCATACAATTCAGTGTATGCTGCAACTATTTCAAGTTCAACACATGGAATCATATAGACTCTTGACATATAAATACATACACACATATGTATATTTGCTCTCGTCTATGCATCCATTTTCAGTTCTCAGTGATGACCAACATTTTAACAGTTTTTATGACAATCAAAAAACCAACAGCAGGGCAGCTTTAAGAAAAAGGGGGCGGGGGGAAGCCTTCACATAATTACACTCACATTTTGAAAAAACAAGACATAAAGAAAAAAATACAAGAAAAGACAGTTTTTCCATTCTATATATGTTATGAAATTATGTTTCGATCCATTCCTCCACTGTGGGTTTTAATCAGCTTCAATCAATTTAGAAAAGGAACGTGCGGCAAATGCCACTGTCACTGGTTTCGTAAAGAAAAGCATCAAAAACCGTGCAAACTTCTCCAAACCTTGCAGTGAATGAGTTCTCAACAATCAGCATCTTAGCTCTCGGAAATATGTTTTGGGGCTTTTCTGGCTTTATTCGTCTTTATGTGGTATAGACCAATTATTTGTTCACAAACACTGTACAGTAGTACTCATGTAAGATGTGCCAGGTACCTCTTGGTCTTAACAAGTGTCCTCCTGCTCTAAAATAGGTTGTGACAGGGAATCAACTAAACCTTAACAATGTTAACCCTTTAAGACCAGGAACGCATCTAAACGTATGTTGCTATATCTGTGGTTCTCAAACTTTTTCATGTCAAGGACCCCCAAAATTATATGTATTTGGCCACAGACCCCCATCTGAAAACATTTTTCTGAGTCAAAAATGTTCCCTTAAAAAATATATATATTCATAGATTTGCTAAAATGTTCAAGATCTTTCAAAAATAGCAGATCTACAAGCTGACAGCACAGTCCCATGCTGGGGCCCATGCTGTTTGTTTATTTATTTTGTATTTTTGTATTTACTTTATTTTTTTGATGGGTGGCATGGGGCGGGCCCCAACTGTCAACCACATTCCCTGCATTCCGGTAGTCACGCCCCTGGCGGGCATGTTTTGGTTCAGTGCTTGGTGGTTGTGGTGAGCGGCTGTGAGAAAGTCAACGTTCCGCTCGCCTTGCTACGCTAGATGGTCACGACGTCATCGGTCCACTCGCCATGGGAGGCTTCCGTAGTGCGCGGGCAGTAGTGTATGAAAGACGTCACCTTATCATCAATGATGTCATTGTTGTTTTCTTACTCCCAACAGGGGAAAATAATAAAGGTGCAGAGTAGACAAAAAATGATAGGTCATACACAGTTTAAATAGATTTTCAAAATTGTAAAACTGGGTGAATGAAGATGATTCATAGACAAAGAAGTTGTCAAGCTGACAGATGACATAACTGGAATAACAGTTGCTGTTAGACTAGAGTGCTGTTGTGAGTTGGGAAAGAGGACTATTGACTGTTAAGCCAGTGTGTGACTATAAATTAAAAGCACTTGGATAGACGGACCATTTATCATTGAGACTGTTTCACATCATAAAATATTAGAGGCCATTCAAAAGGTACGCATGAAAAGAAGCACCTCGGTATCAGTTTTGCAACATTAATTTTCCTTAACAGCCATACGAATCATGTTGTTTTACTCGTAAGGTCGTTGCTCTCGAAATCTCTGTTGCTGGTCTATGTCAACTGACAAGGTGGAGGAGTTCAGGCCTAGGTCAGTGACATCCAGTTATTCACCATGGAGGCCTGAGTGTATGTTGTTATTCTCAAGTGTACAACGGAATTATCTTAATGGCATCAATCCAATGCAGAAAGAGCGATATTCCAGCCAAACACTGTACCTAGTGACAGCTAATCGGCACACCTTCAATCAGAGAGAAGGGATACAAATTAGTTTTTAACAGCTGGTGTTGGAACATGGGGTTGGAATTAAAGCCCAAACCCATTCTTGAACATCTCTGGCCTAGCTTTTGATGCCCTCTGCTGGACTGTTGAGGTATCATTTAATATGGTGTGCTTGGAAGTCTGTATGGAGATTCTAAATGTGCCACCAGATCCTTTAGCTGTTCAAATCCACCTGCGTTGGCATTTACAGTTGCTGCTCCGTGGTCTGTGGTTCTATCACAAGCTGGCAGCCATGAGGCAATGCAGAGGTTCACCGCTGAACAGCCGACACTCGGGCGAGAGCTTGTGTGACACAATGATAGAGTATGGATGCATGAATGTCATCCACCACAATTCCAAAACGTTGCAACCCTGTATAATTAACCTCAAGAACCCTTAGGGCTGTCACTATTACAAATATAGGTTAGTTGACGATTAATTGTCACTCAAATAATTGCGATTAATGATTTAATTGTGTCTTTGGCATCGAACATTGGAACATATTAATTCCTGTTTGCCTTTTAGGCTTTGTATAATAAAAAATTGCGCAGGGCAGACATGACAAATATAATAAAAATATAAATATACGAAGAAATTATTGACATTTAATAATTGTGTACATGTAAAGAATGTGTTGTAAGCTTGTAGATCTGCTAATTCTGCTTTTTTATATAGTTGAAAATGGGTGATGTAATAATTGTGACGGGCCTATGTGTGGTGTCCCTATTCTGAGGACAAACATGCAGGGAAAATGGCGTATAGACAAGATCGACTGTTTTCAGTGACAAGATTTGGTGTAGGCGGGGGGGGGGGATGATGGGGCCTTGTATAGAGCCCTGGGGGGACTCCGATCAATGAGTATATATGGGGTTTAAATGGTTAATAGTTTTTAGCCTTTTGTAGCCACCAAGTACTTGTAAAAGTTGTAGCGTCACCTGATCTGTCTGACCAAGTGTTTGTCTCGTCTTGTCTGTACCTGCGTGTGTCTCTCCCTCTAGTGGCCTTCCTGTTCAACTGGATCGGGTTCTGTCTGTCCTTCTGTCTGACCAACACCATCGCAGGACGCTACGGGGCCATCTGCGGCTTTGGCCTGTCCCTCATCAAGTGGATCCTCATCGTCAGGGTACGTACAGAGCTGGATGAGATGCACACACAGAGATATCTTGCCATGGAACTGTCGTTTGGGTAGTTTAATTTGACTGGACTTTTGTAATTGATTTTACAATGTTAAATTGTAACATTATTATTGTATTATACGTTAATTTGTATTTTTAGTTGCATGTCTGTATTGTATTTGCTTTGTTCAGGACCCTAGAAAGACTAGAGGCTCATTTTATTTTATTTTCATGATTTCTCAATTTGACAAAAATATTTGTACAAATAATTCTCCACCCCATACACACAAATGGCAGTACATATACATGAAAGTAAAATCTTTAAAGAAAAGAAAATGGTTACAATAATTCCCAATGTATTTCAATGACTAGAGGCTCATTAATGTGTATCTAATGGGGACCTTTAATAAACATAAAAAGTTATCCGGTGATCAACATGATGACAATAAACTGAGCATGAGAAGGGGGACAACAACAACAAAGCATGAAATCACAGTGAATAAAATCTCTCTCTCTCTCTCTCTGCAGTTCTCTGACTACTTTACCGGTTACTTTAATGGTCAGTACTGGCTGTGGTGGATCTTCCTGCTGCTTGGTGAGCATAAAACCCTTCTACTGAAAGAAAATAAATAAACGCCTCATAGAATGGTCTGAAGACGTCAGTTACCGTTTTTTCAACTACCTGCCTAACGTCCCTCCCTTATCTGTTCTAACACAGTTTAGTTAACCACATGAACCTACAGTATGAACTTCTTCTGGGCGTGTCATAATAGTCAAACTTTTGACGAAAATAGTAGATCTAAGAGCTCAACACAAGGCGTTGTGAGCTTGTAGATCGGCCATTTTCAGTGATTCCAAGAGATTTGGTGTCGAGCGACAAAGGGGCGAACCAAGTTTTGACCCTTGGTGGGACCTTAGGGTTCTACATATATATATATAGGGTTTAAGTGGTTATGTCAAACTAATAGCGGCCATTGTTCGACCCCCAGGTCTCCTGCTCTTCTTCAGAGGCTTCGTCAACTATCTGAAAGTCCGCAACATGTCAGAGAACATGGCCACCTCTCACAGAACGCGCTTCTTCTTCCTCTACTAAAGGTAACGTCCTCTTCTGTCATTCCCTCCCTCTCACTTACTCAAGAATTTGAGACCTCATTAAACAGTAAGGCTATGTTTTTAACTCTTTCACTGCCAGGAATGAATTCATTCATTAATTCGTCTCCGGTCCCCTTGCCAGCGATTTTACTGTACCTTTGAAAAATCATGGAATATTCTCTGTGACCTCTGTCCTCACGGACATCGGGCTCATTACACGCGCGGGGGTCCGGCAGTATAGGGGAAAAAAATGTGGCCGGTCGCCGATCCTCCATTCGAGAGCTATGGCTGTTTGAATGCAATTTTTTTTTTTTAAACAGCAGGAAAGGTGCCTAGATTTTTTTTGTTGTGATCATGTGATTTCTGGGTGTACTCTTCTTCGGTGGTGCTTGGATCATTCACAGGCCCCTCCCCCCACCAAAAAAAAAATCATTCTCGTCCTTGGCAGTGAATGAGTTAATACCAAAAGAAATGATAGGTACTCTGCTTTCTTTTGCTATTTTAGAGGATCATACTGTTGGTCTAGCATGTTTTGTCCATTGACTAAGACTCTCAGTATTGTACCTGACATCACTGCCAACCATTTTATATTTATTCATGTTTTTTTTTTGTCTACAGGTTGCCGTGCCGACGACATTCCTCCATCGCGTCGGAAGTTTCCTTTCTTTTGCCTCTCACACACATGTAAACCCCTTCCCTCCCCTCGGATGACCTGAACGTGAAAGACGGCGCACAGTGAAGAGAGGAGGAGGTAGAGAAGGAGGGATGCGAGGGGGATAGAGCGAGTGAGCTAGAGAAATCAAGAGTGAGAGAACCTTTGAACAGTGTCATAGAATAGACGAATTAAAGAAAACAACGCAAAAAGACCAAACATCTCTCACTCTGACGTCTCTACCTCTCCATTATCTGATATCTTGCTGGCTATATTGTTGTCTTTTGTTATTGCCTTCTTTCTTTTTGTAATGCCTTCGTTTTGATCACAAGCTCCTTCGTTTTTAAATCTTTTCCCCTCCCCCCTCTGTGATCTAAACCCTTTTTTTTTTCATTGATCTTGACCTTTTTGTGTGAACTGGGAATGACTGACACACCTGGCTGAGGTACCGCACAAGGCAGTGGTTCTCAAACTTTTTCACGTCAAGGACCCCCAAAATGTCTTTGGCCGCGGACCCCCATCTCGAAATATTTTGTTCCAGGGACCCCAGAAGCAAAGATTTGAGTTACAAATGTTCGCTTTAAAAATATTTATATTCAAAGGTTTGCACAAATTTTCAAGATTTTTTGAAAATAGCAGATCTACAAGCTCATAGCGCGGCACTCGGTGCCGCGCTATGGGCTTGTAGATCTGCTATTTTTGAATAGCCAAAGTATAAAAGGTTAAAATTATTGTAATGCTATATTAACACATTTTGCTGGGGACCCCCTGGAACCCCTCCAAGGACCCCTGGCGGTCTCCGGACCCCACTTTGAGAACCAAGGGCATAAGGTACCTCACCTGGTAGTGTTGATCCTGTAATCCTAATTTTTTCACAATTAACGTGCGTTTTTGTGAGGAGTATCGGTTCTTACAATGAGATATCCACCATTTTTGCAAGGCAAGAGAGGGCAGAAGTAGTATTAGGTAACTTAAATTCTATACGGTTTGGATTCTCTGTTGAATGGTGGACTTTGGAGAATAATGTCTCCTAAAATGTACGTATGTAGCATTTTTGAAATGCACTCTTCATATTCACATCATTCATACAGCTCCTTAACTTAAACGGGGTTTCCTGCACTTAAATGCATGGAAATCAAAAGTATCGACAAAACGTACAAAATAACCAAAACAATCTTAAGAACAAAGTCTTGAGGATTCACCATTACAAGTAATATTTTCATAAGTCAAATGTGCAGAGCAAGAAAAGTAAATCTCCAGCATTTAAAACAAACTAGTTTAAATCAGTCGTTTAAATCAGCATTATAAGTGATCAGAGTCCAACAATCTCCTCAAACAACTGGGATACTCAAATTGATTTCCAGGTGCAAGCCTACAGGTTGCAATGGCAATGTCAAATCAGTAATCGGGGAAAAAACTACGGTTAAATCATTCATATTCATTGACGGTTTCCTTCGCATCAACCAGCATTCACTTTCTATTATCTAACTAAAACTATGAACAGACTTGCAGACATTCCCAGGGTTCTTCTTAATTCCTATGAAATGGACACTACCATTTATGGAACTTCTGGAAAATAATGGATTTACAGTAAATGGCATCTTTTTTTTTCTTAATAATGCGACAGGTCAGGGTATTTCAAGATAAAAGTCATGCACCAGTATGTGTGTTTTCCAATATTCTTGGCAATAGATGGTGGTTATCAGCTGTCTTGGCAAATTCAGTAGCAGCTCAACATTGACTGGCCTTTTATGAGGCCTAGGCTCATCTTAAATTATTTGATGTGATGTGTAGTGGAAACTCTAGGGCCTACAGGGGAACCCTCATCTTGAACACTTAAACATACAAGCTTCACTTAAAAAAAGGTTGATTCTACACTCCTATCGTCGCCTCTTCGCTAGGATATGTAACGTAATGCCAACCCACATCTTAAACAGACCTGCACATAAAGATAGTGACCATCGATTTGCAGAGAGATTACTGAGGGATTAAGATTAGAGAGATTATTTTTTCCCACGCTCTTGGTTTGTTTTTGCCTTTCATTGATAACCCGTGGTATTTATTTACCGCGGTCAGATCTATGCAGTATGAATCATCACCGCTAATGCCAATGTTCATGTTTTTGTTTAGTTTTTTGAATAGACCACGGGTAAATGACACTGTATGTCTAACGATGAGACTCTCTTAGAAGACAATGACTGCTCCCTCCCTATTTTCTAGATCATCACTCTTGACCGACATGACGGCAAGTGGAAAACTGAACTAAAACGTGTAGGCCTAACCACACAGTTGAGAAACGAAATGCAAAGTGAGAACAAAAGGAAAAACGACGTTAATTTAATCCGTCCCCGAGAGAAATTCAGCAGAAACGCTCATGGTAATTTCCACTTAAGAATTCCCCCTGTTGTTTGATTATTTTTGTGTGTGTGAGAAGCTGTCCCTATACACAGTAGTACAGTCTTTAGTGTTAACTCTGAACGTGTAAAAACGTTTCGGGGGTTTAACCCTGACAATTTCAATGTCTAGTCAGCCGACTGTGTAATAATGTATGATGTGCAGCTATGACAAATGGCCTACGTGTCACCCAGACTCCAATCTCTTGGATGTCGACGGCGATAGAGGAGAGCAATGCCGCTTGATTAGTTGCCAAGGAGCTGCTGGTTATTAGATTACTTCAAGCTGTTTGTTCTCGTTTTGTCTTTCTAACTGCAAACCGGAGGCCAATCATGTTTTGGCCAGCATCCGTAGATTACAGAGTGAAGAGGCACAGTAGTGCAGGCGCCCTGGCAAGCATTACAATTTCAGGCCACATGCTGTAAGACACATACAGGCAAAACCCCTCTGTTAACAGAGCTTGTGAACGACAGCGTGCACATACAGGCCCACCAGCTAGTTGGCTTTGCATGCACGTCCAGCATTGATGATATGGAAGTCAGTGGTGTGACAGCACTTGCTCTTTGCAAGTTGTGGACAAAAATCTTATCTTTTAGAGAACATAAAAAGGGTCTTATGCAATTTTTGTATCTTTGCAACTTGCCTTATAGTGGCTGTTCAGTCCTGTGATAGCAAGTAGTTGGCTGTAGTTCGTGACGATTGTTTTGTAGTAGTTCTCACAATCGCAGGCACAGTGAAGAAAGTCCCACAACCTGTCCCACACGAAACATCTGTAAATGTGGATCTCTCTCTGAGATGTTGCCTGATGAATCTAGATTATAATTGATTAGATTAGATTTACCTTTTTTTTTCTTTTTCCTGCTCAAGAGCCTATCCCTTCTGCCTCTAACAAGGGCACTGTTTTCTTGGAGTGAGAGGCTTTAGTTAAGCTAGTTCTTTGTCCTGTCGGTCAAGGTGGTTTCACAGGCTGCGTCTACTCTGGAGCGCATCAAAAAGCCACGGCCACCTTGCGCTTTGCGAAAACGTATTTTGGTATTTGGTAGCAAAGTTGTTTGTAGTTATCTGCGAGTGTAATTGCGATGAACATTGGGAGGGAGGGGGGGATCCTATGCATTTTCAGAATGGAGGGGCGTGGTCGCATGATGCTCATGATCTTGTGGCACCCCACCGGACAAAAAATAAATAAAAGCTTTTTGATGATTTTATCACATTGTCATCTTGAGAAATGTATATATATACAGATATATACCAGCTAATGCCAATTCATAATATTTGCACTTTTCAAGAATTTCTTTGTATGATTTGTGAATCTGCTTAACTTGATGTGGTGGGTAGACAAAAAAAATATTAAATATAGCAAGGTTTGTTTTTTTGTTTAGTTTTAGTTTTTTGGGGGAGGGGGTTGGGGGTGTCAACTGGAATTCTTAACCATCCCAAAAGAATATGTTGCCTTTTGCACTTTTAATTTTCAACATAAACAAACAAATGATAATTGTTATCGTATGTCTTGTTTAATCGCTATTAGCCTAAACTGTGACTGAGTATAAGTATTGCCAACCTGTTTTCTTTTTGGCTAGAATGATATTTTTGTTGACTCCCTAGTCATATCCCACTAAACTCTCTTTCAGCAATATCAACATCTTTTGACAAATTAAAGCTCTGATGCATGATTTTTAATTCGCCCAACTGACTGGGTCAATATTAGAACTAAACGGTTAGTGGTTATGATTACATATGTTTGTTTGTAAGATGAAATAAAAAAGAAACGAGAGCAACAGCCAAACTATATTTTTGTCTGAGACAATTCTTGTAACATTCTCTGGAGTATGGTTGTTAATATGCACTCATGTAACTGGAATAAAACTCAAAGATGTCTTGCAAAAATGCCAATAAAGTTCAAAATGCAGCCTGCCAGTGGGGTTTGATTTGGGGTTCATTTATTTTATATATTTTGTATTAAGTCTTTATCCTGCAACCTACCTGCTGTTCCCTGGTCTCTCTGGTCTCACTTTCTCTTTCCTTTCTCTCTGTCTGTCACTCACTCTCCCTCACTCTTTCTGTCTTGGAAAAGGGGAAAATGTTCAACAAGAAACACGTTAGTTCACGTTCTGCTTCACAGCTGGAACAGTCTTATGAAAGATCACACACACAGATTGAATTATGAATCCTATATAGCACGGCTGGTGGACAACCGTGTTGATTTTGTCGACTAAAACTATGACGACAAAATGTTGGTCGACTACCTTTTTTCGAAAACAAAATAAAAAACTAAGCTATGATGACTAAAACTAAGACTAAATATATTGACAATTTCGTCAACAAATAAAAATGAGACTAAAACGTTAGGGAAGGACTAGTGGAGAAGAGATCCAGTAGAAACTAAAAGACAAGTCATTTTATGTTTGGCTCTGAAAATAGCAGATCTACGTTGTGAGCTTGTAGATCTGCTATTTTCAGCGTGCAACCAAGTGTAAAATCGGCCATTACGACGCCATCAAGGCCCGCCAAAATACATATGTGTCAACTAAATCGACTGTAGATTTAGTCGACTATAATCTTATATTAGTCGACTAAAACTAGGCAAAAACAACAATCAGATTACTAAAATATGACTAAAACTAAATGGAAATTTACTCAAAAGACTGACTAAAACTAAATAAAACATTTCTGTCAAAATCAACACTGGTGGACAACCATGTCTTAAAGATCGACCCGTAGATCTTGATGGCCTTTTTGGCCCATTGCATGTGTATGTGTAACTCGATCCTATCAGGGGAGCGGTGCAGCACGAATGAATGGACTGGAATGGACTCCTGGCAGTATACTGTGTCAATGGTCCAGGTGTGTAATCTGTTTAGTACTAGCCTACTACGACTTCAGTGGCTCAGGAAGAGACACAATGAGACAAAAGTCATTCGATATCCAGGCGGAAGGGAAAGTGAAGTATTTCTTTGTGTATGAGGAATGGCAAATGCAGTATGATCAGCAACTAGTAAAGACATACCAAAAGTAGCCGATCTACAAGCTCGTAACGCATCGCGATGCAACGCGTTGTGAGCTTATAGATTGGCTGTTTTAGCTACTTTGGACATTTTTTTTTCACCAGGTGTTTTCATCACGATGGGGGACAATTATTTGCCCCACACTTAATGAGCACACCTAGTGAGCACCTTTCAACAGAACATGATAAACATCTTTGTTAGCAATCAAAACAAATATTTTAATTGTGAAAACCAGGAATCTCTTTCGGTGAATGCTTTTTTTGTGTTTTTTATATATATATATTTGTCGGGATTCTGGACACCCTGTCTGGCCCTGGCGTTGTGCAAATCACACTCTTCGGTGGGCTTGTTATTTTATTAACATGGTGTGGTCTTGGCTAAAAAAGTAACCACACTGTAGAAGTGTGACCGTGTGTGTGTGTACTGATGCCTACCACTAGATGGAGCCAGAGATCGCCTGACTGACCTAAGCAGCATCAGGACAAACTGCACACCCATTATCTGTTTGTAAACCTCAGAAAAACTTCATTCACTGACCCATAGGGAGTCCTCTTGTCAGCTAGGCCTGTGTGTATGTGTGTGTGCGGACTTTGTGTCCATCTGTTATGAAACCCACTACCCTCCCTGTACCTTTCCTCTGCTATTCTCTGTAGTATTCCTGAATTGGCCGTAGGTTATAATTTTCAGAAGCGAGCAATTACCTTGATCTGACCAAAACTGTGTGTGCGTGCATGCATCTGTGTGCTTGTCCAACCCTCCAGTCTTATCCATATTGGTTTCTGCTTGTCCTTCTGTTCTCTAACGAGTCTCAGAGTGGTTCTCAAACTTTATAATTTCGAAGACCTCCACGCATAACTCTGAGAGTGTACAAATGGAACCAAATGGACCCATTTGGTTCCATTTGTACACTCTCAGAGTTACAACAGACCTGTACGGGTCCATTTTGGGACCCCTGGGGGTCCCTGGTCCCCACTTTGAGAACCACTTGTCTAAAAGATATCACACGATGCAAAAACATCTCTCCCAGTCTCAAGCAGACAGTGCATCACAGGTAAGTTTAATTAGGGGCCTTATCATTTGACCAGACATGTTCGTTAACAACACAGTCATATTTACAGTCTCAAAACGGTCTCAAAACGTCATATTTCAAGGGGAAGAGTTGCCCCTCGCTTACATGAACAATCCTGTGTTTGTTTAACTTTGAGAGCATTAAAACTCAAGTATACAACAGGATGACACTGTTGAAGTCCAACTATCATCTGGTTGCTATAGAACATAATGTCTACGATCTAGTCCTGTTCCTATATCCGGTTCTGGCCTATACTTCTGCATCACTCATCACTCACATTATCCCTGCAGTCACGTAATAATGGCTTGTGCAAATGTATATAATCTGTGTCTGCTTAATAAACCTTTATGTTGTGTGACTGACTGCCTTCTAGTGTCATCTTGTTTTCCGAGCTTGTTCTTGCTTGCAGAGGGGAAATGGAACCGAACGAGCAGTCAGTCACCACATCCGATTAGAGAAGAGTGATCAGGATGACAAACGGGAGGATTCCGAATCATCAACACAAGGATTCTATAACTGGTGAGTTAACTGGCTCAGGATTAGAGCGAAGATCACTTTAGCCTAAGTGTGAATCAACACCACGCCTAGACTTTCACAACGGGGTGGCTGAGTGGTCGGGGGGCACATGCCACATGGTTGCTATAAGTGCCTTCTTCAGCGTGTCCCGACCCGGGTTCGACCCCTGGGCCTGCTGGACTGTTTGCCATGTGTTATTCCCCTGCTCTCAGTCCGCCTCTCCTGTCTCACTCTCTCACT
>NC_137626.1:19640307-19655307 GCF_963280865.1 Gymnoscopelus braueri | reverse complement strand
TGTTTATTATGTTTTTTTGTATTTATTAAGTCAAACTAGTGCAACTTAACTCACTTGACGACACTCCCTGAGTATTATGTGAATTTATATTCATTCACTCACGTCATTCATTCATAAAGTACTAAATGAAAACCAGAAGCTCTTTGTTATAATAAAAGCCGGTTCAAAGGTGTTGCTCTGCTTTTCCCAGAGTGGGTGTGGCACGCAGCTGTGAGCAAACAGGAGGTGGTTTTGAAGCTTAGCGTTAGCCGCTGCGGAGTTACAATGCCGGTGTGAACTGTCACACTTGATTGCAGAGACCTGCTGGCTGTTCCCAGTGTCCACACCGCAGGTCAGAGGTGACCCGACCTTTTGCCCTCCTGACCTCCCAGGCTTGGGGACACTTGGCGCTTGGCAAAATCAACATTTGTCATATTTCTAAATCAGTGGTTCTCAAAGTGGGGTCCGGGGACCCCCAGGGGTCCTTGAGGGAGTTCCAGGGGGTCCCCAGCTAAATGATAGATAGTTAGGAACCAAATGGACCCTTATGGGTCTGTAACTCAGAGAGTGGTTCCATTTGTACACTCTCTGAGTTACATTAACATTAACACAGTTAAATTAACATTGAATTGGGGTCCGTAGGGGTCCATATATTGGGGGTATATAAATTGGGGTCCCAGAGATAGAAATGCCATTAAATGGGGGTGCGTAGCCTAATGCATGTCAAACTATGGGGTCCTTGCAATTAAAATGGTTGAGAATCACTGCTAGAGACGTAAAAAATCTTCTCTTACGGGGGTCCCTGGCATATATTTTCAAATGGTGGTCCGCGGGCTGATATAAGTGTCAATTTGGGGGTCCTTGACATGAAAATGTTTGAGAACCACTGTTCTAAATCACGTCATAAAACATGCTCTTCCCGAAGAGCTTGCATTGGTGCAACATTAGAAACACCTTTTCTAGGGCAGAAGTACAAAGATCGTGTGTACACTACACACAAATCAAAAGCGATTTAAGTTATTATTATTATAATTTGTTTTAAATGACCCTTAAATAGCTCCATATTCCAATCTGTGCTACAGAGTTTGCTCTGTAACAGGGGCCTCCCCTAGTAAACAGAAAATACATGTTCAGGTCAGGATGCCACTTTTATCCAGTCAGGAGAGAGAAGTCATGCAAGGGAAATCGGAAGTGATGAAACAAAAAAGATTGGAACTTGAATACTATCTCTCTCATGATTGGATCAAATTGGCATCCCGACCTGAATATGTATTTTGTGTTTACTGAAGAGACAGGTAGACCCCTGTTCCTGAACAAACTCTACATGACAACGGTTAGTATAGGAATATAGAGCTAGAGATATATTTATTTGAACAGAAAACACATCACTTACAGCACCTTTTATCCTTAGAACAGTGTTGCAGGGTTCAAATGGATCCTTACAGGTCTGTAACTCTGAGAGTGTGCAAATGGAACCAAATGGTGCTTTTGGTTCCATGTGTAGACTCTCAGAGTGTTGGGGGTCCTTGAAAAAAAATCCTGATGGAGCTATGCTGTAACTATTCTCAGAATGTTTTTTTTCCACCGTGGCGCGATGATTCACAGACAAACGCGTGCGCCCTCACCAAGGCTCTTGACCTCGTGACTCCAGGTGGAGAAATGTGTAATGTCTCTGGCACAAGGCCGCGCGGCTTTCAACTGGGAATGTAAGCATGTTGTTCAGGAAGAATGAAATACCTAGTGTTCTGTCCCTTTGTCTCTCTCCCTCCCTCCCTCTCTCTCGCTCTCACTCTCTCTCATGCACGCACGCACACACACACGCACACACATGCACACATACCTGTTTCATTGAGGAGTTACCATAAACAGTAGGTGCCTTGGAGGAAGTTTGGTTTGGAACGGATTCCAAAGCACATACCAGCCTGTTGTCAGTCGCCAAACATAAGAACTGTGACATTTCACTGTGCTATGTGCGCGCGTACACAGGCTCTCTCTCTCACACACACACACACACACACACACACACTCACACTCACACTCACACTCACACACACACACACACACACAGTGAAAACACACATAGGGGCACTTTGAGGTCATTTAACATAAAAGTGAGATCTGAAACGATGACCTCCTTCCTACAACCTGACCTGATGGGTCACCCTCCTTTTAACAGAGGAATTTAGAACCCCTTCCACAGCTTCTGGTCACATTTGTTTGGGAAACATGTTTACGGATCTGGGGATCTGCTAGCATCTGCGAGTTCTATCTTTCTATCTTTCTATCTTTCTATCTTTCTTACAGCAGTGGTTCTTGAACATTTCAATTTCAAGCTCTGAGCGTGTACAAATGGAACCAAATGGACCCTTACGGGTCCATTTGGTTCCATTTGTACCCGCTCAGAGTTACATACCTGTAAGGGTCCATTTAGAACTCCCTCAAGGAACCCTGAAGGGTCCCTGAACCGTGCTTTTAGCACCACTGTCTTTTAGCAATGTAGTTTTTGTTGTTCCTATTTGCTCCACATCACGGAAAGTGTTCCATTCGGTAACCATTTGAAGGAAGTGGTGAGAAAGCAGTTACTACAGGTGTGGCTGACACAGACATAGACGGTTTCTTTTTTTAGCTCGAGGCCGGTGAAGTTAATGTCTATTGGTAGTGCAAGTGACGTGTTCCCAAGGTTTGACGCACAACAGTGCATGTGCAATGCCTTAGATCAGCTCTGAATTAAAGTCTAAAGTCAGGCGCAGCGGCCGGCAGACACAGGGGTGTAATAATAATCAAAATCTACAAAGTAACTAGTAACTAAAGTTTTCAAATAATTGTAGTGGAGTAAAGGTACAAAGGTACAAAAAGTACAAAAGTACAATATGTAGTGGAGTAGAAGTATTGAAAATTGGAAATACTCCATTAAAGTAAAAATACCTCAAAATTTTACTTAAGTACAGTACTTGAGTAACAGTACTTACAGTAGTTACTTTACAACACTGGAATTCAACACATCACTCACGTTCAAAAATAATGTATCATCTGGGCCAGATTAGTTCATTGCATTGGTGCCTCGCAGCCAATTTGCCGTGCTGGAAGGCACCAAAAACTAAATCAGTTTTGTGATCAGAAACAGTGGATAAACCATTTTTAAAGCACTTGATTTTTTTATTGTTCCTTTTTAATAAGAATATGATGATTAATAAGAAATAATAAAACAGCTACTAGCCACTGCTGTACATCTTTACATGGAGACAAAAGCGTTGATGAGAGAGGGAGAGAAAAAAAATGATGCATTCATTTCAATAAGTAGTCTACACTTCATTGCTGATAGATTTATGTTCAAGTATCATGGAAGAATATGATGAACCCATAGCCTGCTGCTTCTTACAGCCTTGGTGGTAGTTTTTGAGATATCTTGTGCTGGCCGACGGACACATTTCATGGCAATCCACAATGAATATTTTGAGATATCTTGAGAACAAAACTGCTCATGTGGCTTTAAGACATTAATGTCCGAGGTTCCGATTCTACAAAATGTCTTCTAAATCCTAACAGTTTTCTGAAAAACGTATGTTGCCATGTCAGTGGTTCTCAAACCTTTCTCAAAGGACCTCCAAAATTATATGTATTTGGCCGCCGACCCCCATCTGAATTGTTCCAGGGACCCCCCTAGAAGCAACGATTTGAGTTAAAAATGTTTGCTTTAAAATATATATATACTCAAAGATTTGCACAAATGTTCACGATTTTTCAAAAATAGCAGATCTACAAGCTCATAGCGCGGCACCGAGTGCCGTGCTATGAGCTTGTAGATCTGCTATTCTCGTGTTTTGACGAATAGCCAAAGTATAAAACAATGGTTTATGTGGTTACACAGATGCGTTCCCGGTTTGAATGGGTTAATGATAGTTGGCTACTATTAGATTAACTTCAGTAATGGAGTACTATAAAAAATGGTGTCAGGCTTTTTTTTACACTGCATAGTTATATTGCCACTTTGATTGGTACAGGGTCAACCCAGCTCAGCTCATGAACACTGGTTGTTATTGTGTTTTTACTTAGCCAGCAGGGTCTGTGTGGTTTTCCAAATGAAGGGGGAAGTGGTATTATGTTTTGACGGTTAGATATGGCTGTCATGGCCGCTAAAGCCTCAGACTTTGCTCAATGTCAGCACTGCAGCATATCTCTGATGCATCAGGGATAACCAGTTTAAAGACCCCAAACAGGAAGTACCCTAAACCAGCATGAGTAGTAGGCCTGTAAGCAGTATTTTGTATTCAAATTTTCTCAGACCACAGAATAATATGTTATAAACCACCCAACCAAGTTGCTGTCGGGTGGAAACCTTTTAAGTCCAAAACTGTTCCTTTTTTATTATCATTTAACCCATTAAGACCGGAACGTGTCTGTGTAATTTTTAGATTTCTTTGGCTATTCAAAAATAGCAGATATACAAGCTCATAGCGCGGCACCGAGTGCCGTGCTATGAGCTTGTAGATCTGCAATTTTTGAAAAATGTTGTAAAATTGTGAAAATCTTTGAATACATATATTTTTTTAAGCGTTAGGATTTAGATTTTTTTTGTTTTTTTTAATCGGCCTCAGGTCTTAACTCTTTCACTGCCAGACTTATTTCAGACTGTGTCGTCCCAGTGTCAGGAAAAAGGTGCATTTTTCCTCTGTTTGTTTTTTAACATTGAAGTGAATGGAGCAGCAATTTTTTGGATAGCGTTATCTCCTAGTTCCTTTGAGATAAACCATTTTTTTTTCATATTTTCGTCATTCCGTCATTGGCCATGATAGCCATAGAGCCATCGGACGGGAATTCCCGTCCGGGGCAGTCAAAGAGTTAATGGGTTAAAATAGTGAAAATAGCTGATATACAAGTAGATCGGCTATTTTCACAACTTTTTTGTGACACTCTTGTATGATGAGGTAGGGCATTAATTTACATAAAGAGTTGAAATGTGGAGATATGAGGTTTCCGCCAGCAACTGCAACGTTATAGTACTTGATGAGGCATTAAAGTTAACGCCTGTTTGGAACTTGAGAGGAAATACTGTGCTGCTGGGTACTGGGGTGGTTGTATTTCGTCTCCCTGCTCTTCTATTGAGACATTTAGGTCGTGTCAAAGGTCATGTCTCACCTAGACACAGGATCTCACATGAATTTTGACCTGAAGGTCAAGATTCAATTTATCCCCCGAACAAGCAGGCAGGCTCTATTAGCTCAATGGTAAAAAATGTCAGCACTTGCGCAAATCCGGGGTAGAATATTAAAGTTACGTAGTGCAGCTTTAAATTAACACCAAATATTGCCGTTTGCAGTATTTATCAATGATTTCATGTGCCACATAATAACCATTCATACATCTAACCTCAATCTTTTCACATTTTATTGTAACTACTACTTCCCCTCCTCCTTAAAAAAACCTGACCCTGACTAAACAAGCTGTGTAAAACCCTGCTCCTTTTTTTCTTCTCCTCCTGTTTATCTTTTGCTCCATTTATCCCCTTGTCCCAGAGCCGCACGGCTGGAACAACACACACACACACACACACACACACACACACACACACACACACACACACACACACACACACACACACACACACACACACACACACACACACACACACAGTCACACACAGGTACAAGCTCAACGTCAGCAAATATTGACATTCCTCGGTGGATGCCACCTGGCCTGCCAGTTGACAATAATGTCCCGGCTTGTCCCTGGAAGTCACACGGCATGACACGGACACACAGACACACATGCACTCACACGCACACATACACACACACGCACACACACACACACACACACACACACACACACACGCATACACACACACGCACGCACGCACGCACGCACGCACGCACGCACGCACGCACGCACGCACGCACGCACGCACACACACACACACACACACACACACACACACACACACACACACACACACACACACACACCCTTCCTGAAGCATTTTACAGAATGGGGGACTGGATTGGTTTCCCTGTGGGCTGTGAGGATATTGCGAGTGGGCCCCAAATAATTGGCAAGACACTAAGATTTTAAAGATAATATGACATTAATGTTAATATATATATGTAAAAAATAAGCCCCTTGCCACTATTGTTAACCCATTCAAACCGGGAATGCATCTCTGTCATTTCAGATTTCTGCACCAAGTGCGGTGCGATGAGCTTGTATATCTGAGCTTTTTTATCGTGAAAATGTGTGCAATTTTTTTTATATATATATATTTTTTTTAAAGCGAACATTCGTAACTCAAATCTTTGGTCCCTGGAACAAAATATTGTACAAAATAATGTTAATGTTCCCTTTAAAAAATATATGTATTCAAAGATTTGCACAAATCTTCACGATTTTTCAAAAATAGCAGATATACAAGCTCTGATAATGTAGATCTGCTATTTTTGAATAGCCAAAGTATAAAATAACGGTTATAGCTAAAATCTAAAATGAAACAGATGCGTTCCCGGATTGAAAGAAGTTAAGTGGTCAAATTGACTGATTGTATAACTTGTGTAATGCTGTGTTATATCTGTGTGAACAACCGCAGGAAGGCATATTCCTTGCATATGGAAAAGGTTAACTTTTAGTTAGCAAATCAAGCGTTCCTGATTTCTTATGGCTGAAATCTTGTACGTATTCCAAAATCCAAACGAACACTCAGGATTATGCGAAGCATATCTAGCCTTGTAAACTTTGCACAAAATAGCCCTTCTGCCGCCACTTCTGTTTAATGGCTCTACGCCATTACAAATATGATCTGTGGAATACGAGAGAGAGCTTTTTGTGGCTTAAATACTTAGAAAAAAGTTGGATTCTTTCCTTCGGCCACACGTCATTTGAGCTCTTCTTGTCATGATGGCGATGCGGTCCATTTGCTTCAGTTCAACTTAAGTCAGCTTCTGTTTTCCTCACTTCATTATTTTCTTTCCCCTTAAAAAACACTTAAACCCGATATACTTCGTTGATCGGGGTCCCCCTAGGGGTCCATACCTTCCCCCCCTCCTTTTTTCCCTCTACACCAAATCATCAGAACATAGACGCTGGGGTTCATGCGGTTAATTCTTTATGACTGTGGAGTGGCCAGTCGACTCCCTCAGAAGCATTTGATCTGTTTTTCCAGGGCAGGAAATTTAGCGATTCCAAACCTGTGAGCCTGGCTGGGCTCACTGGAGGCTTTAACGATAATATAACATAAAAAAGTGAATGTCGCCTCACAGCTACAAAGTCCTGGGTTTGATTCCCGCCGGGGACGCTGTGGGCGCTGGGGGTGTGTTCTCTCCTCCGCGTCATCAGTACCCATACCCTAGGTGGGGTTGGCGAAAGGGCCTTTCTGTGTGGAGTTTGCATGTGTCCCCTAGGGTAGGTACCCTCACAAAAAACATGCAGTAATCCTGGTCTCTATACTGCCTCCCCCTGGTCAGCCGGGGCGCCTGATGGAGGGGAAAGGAACTGGTTGGAATAACGTGTTCCTTCCACGCACTAAGTCCAACCAGGGAAACTCCCCCCTGTCAGGTGATAAGAAGCGGCCTGCTCACTCCTCATGCATTGAAGGAAGCATGAGCTCAGTTCGGGGCTCTCCCCAGGCTGGCAGAGGGAGAGTAGCGCCCAGGATTACAATTGGCACTGGGTGAAAAAATGCGTTACAAAATCGTGGAGAAAGGAAAAAAAGACAAGTCCTTTCTGTGGGGTGAATTTGTCTACAAACTAAGTATTCTCATAAAGTTTTGGACAATTTCTCTCTGGATTCAAGTCACGTAACTAAGGCCTCATCTTGATTTGGAGTGTTGTGCACCGAAAATTGCTGATCTACAAGTTCACAAACGTGTCTCAGCGCAACGCATCGTGAGCTTGTGGATTGGCTGTTTTCGGTGCTTCACTCTCACTGTGGTGTCTCGGGCGGGGAAAGTTCTCTCCCAGATGGTAAAACCATTCAGGAACACGATTCGGAGACGGGGGCCACGAAAACTTGAGAACCGCTCCGTTATAAGCGCCGTTTTTTTCCCTTCTTCACCCCAGAGCTAATGAGGACCTATGCATCACAGAGACGGGAGGACATAGCTCTGCCCTCCCCGTCAACATTATGATAAGTGGAAAATTGGGGCGGGAAATGGAGCCTTGAGTAGGGTTTACGGAGTTTCTCCACCCTGCATAATTGCGGCCTCAGTGCTTGGCCGTAATTAATCTTTGAGAAAACTTGTCAAATTATTAATAGGCCCTTAAGTGATGGGCCTGAAAGCGGAGCACTGTTCCGAGGCGGAGCGGAGGGGAGCGAGGAGCGCGTGGTGAGGGGGAGAGGCTGTTTACTGTGAAAATATGGAGGGGGGTCGCTCACCAGGAGTTCCGCGACTCCACGTGTCAGAGCTCTCCACAGACACACACACACACACACGCACACACACACCACACACACACACACACACACACACACACACACACACACACACACACACACACACACACACACACACACACAGGAGCTGAAGTGAAAGTAGGTCTAAGCATCGCAGAGAAAATAATAATTCTGCTCTCGCCCCCGAAACTAGACCTGGATGATACCCTGGTCACCCAGACACAAATAAGGCGGCTTCAGCAACCTAGACAAGGATGGCTGACTGAGCTCAGCTGTCACTTCACCACTTTCAACCTGACTTCCCTATTTTATTATAGGTGAATTATTAAAAATGATCTGAATTTCTCCAAAATTACCAGAACTTAAAAATAGCACATATAGCTGATCTATGTGAGCTTATGTGGATAGGCGAGTTAGCTCTTTGTCATACGAGCTGGATGGACGATACTAATATAAGTGAAATCCTGAGGATTCATTATTTACCTCTGCTAATGTAAAAGTTTACCCTTACGGACCCATGTGAGTCACCTGACACAGTGGTTCTCAATGTTTACATTTTGAGAACCACTTTTCATTTAAATTTCAAGGACCCCCAGTTGATACCATTTCATCAGTGTTAATTTAACTCTGAGAGTGTACAAATGGAACCAAATGGACCCGTTATGGTCAATCTGGTTCCATTTGTACACTCTCTGAGTTAGAGACACATAAGGGTCCATTTTCCTAACTACCAGTCATTTGGCTGGGGACCCCCTGGAACCACCTCAAGGACCCCTGGGGGTCCCCGGACCCCACTTCGAGAACCACACTGACCTAACATACGGTCATAGGCCTAATTTGCACCTGTGAGAGGGAAGGGGGGGGGGGGGGAGAGAGAGAGAGAGAGAGAGAGAGAGAGAGAGAGAGAGAGAGAGAGAGAGAGAGAGAGAGGAGAGAGAGAGAGAGAAGAGAGAGAGAGAGAGAGAGAGAGAGAGAGATGAGAGAGAGAGAGAGAGAGAGAGAGAGAGAGAGAGAGACTCTTAACAGCAGTAGCAGAAAGTTATTCCAGATTTACACTTGGTTGCGTTTCGTGTCAGACGGTCAGGCTGTGTGCATTTTCAGAGTTTATTTGAATGATCAATCAATTGATTGACTCTTATTTATCGGTATCACAATGAAAACTCATTTTCCAAGGTTGAAAAAAAAACGAAAGTATTTGAGTTCAGTCGCTCCACACCTGTTGAGTTCCAGTCAAGCACAACCTCTCAGAGAGCGTTTCAGTTCAGAGTGGATGTGAGTGGCTGTGGCACATGGCTGTACGGCGAGGCGCTCAAACCTGTGGACAATGTGGGGTGAGGTGGCGAACGACAGCCAGACACCAGGCATCACCAAGGAAACAGTCCTCAGACAGCCAACAGTTGTTGGCCGGTGCTATAGCAGCTATAGCCTGGGCTTGTGTGCGCGTCTGTGTGTGTGTGTGACGTGTGTAGCAGTGGTGTAAAGTAACTAAGTACATTTACTCAAGTACTGTACTTTTTTTATACTTTTACTCCACTACAATTATTTGAAAACTTTTAGTTACTACTTTGTAGATTTTGATTATTATTACAAAACATACATTAACCACTTCAGCCCTGTATACATTTTGGCCATTTGAAAATACTAGATCTACAAGCTCACAATGCGTTTGTAGGTCTGCTATTTCAAAATATTTTCCGACATTTTATTCATTTGACCTTGTGAAACAGGACATTCTGCATAATGAGTACTTTCTACTTTTGGTACTTTAAGTACATTTTGATATACTTTTGTACTTTTACTAAAGTAAAATTTGAATTCTGGACTTTTACTTGTAACGGAGTACTTCTACATTGCACTATTGATACTTTTAATAAGTAAAACATTTGAGTACTTTTTCCACAACGGCAAACGTCTGTATGTGTGTTGGGGTGTGTGTGTGTGTATGTGCATTTACAGTGTTTGTATAGCGTGTGTGTCTGTGGTGGGGTTGCATGGGTGTGTGTGTGTGTGGCGGGGAGAGAGTACATAAGTGAGGGAGGTGGGGAGAGAAGAGTGAGTACAATGCAGTAAGTGTCCCCATGCCGTGGCCCGCCAGAGATAAGAGCCACCTGCCTGTCCTGCTATCCCCTCGCCCCTCCGTTTACAATGGCACTCCAAAAACTGGATTTCTCATACTTGAAATATGTAATAATATGTTATTAAATTTAACCACTTAACTCATTCAATCTGGGAACGCATCTATGTCATTTTAAATATTCTTTGGCTATTCAAAAATAGCAGATATACAAGCTCATCTACGAGCTTGTAGATCTGCTATTTTTGAAAAATTGTGAAAATTGGTGCAAATCTTTGAATATAAATATTTTAACTCAAATCTTTGCTTCTGGGGGTCCCTGGAACTAAATATTTTGAGATATTATTTTGGGGGTCCTTGACATGAAAACGTTTGAGAACTGCTGATTTAGCATTATACGTTTTTCAGGAACCAGTTCGAATTTAGAATACATTTGTAGATGCGTTCCTGGATTGAATCGGTTAAACCCTCTATTCTTTTGTCAAACAGACCTGAGTTACAACTGTACTTGGACCGTTTTTTTTCCCGTCTGCACCGAATCTCTACAAGCTCACAATGTTTTTAATCGACGATATTACCCCATCATTGTACATTCAAACTAATCATTTGGGGCTGAGAATGTTAGGCCTCATTCTAAAAGTGCATAAACTGGATTTAACACAACATTACACGCCTTCAAACTCTCGTAAAATCCCTTACAATTCCTTACTTTGACTGCGCAAATTGCCACATTTTCCAAGTCTAATGTGTGCAAAAGTGCAAAGATTAACAGGCTACAAAACAGGCTTATGTTTTTTTGTCTAATAAGCTTATGCATTTTTAGCATACATAGTTTGCCTACTAAGTGTTTCATTCATTTATGTGTGGGCAGCAATGCACAAATGGATGGCATTTGTGTCACATATATTGCATAATAAGTAGTAGCCTATCGCACAATGATTTTATCGTCTGTACACACTCGCCAGGAGAGAGAGAGGGAGAGAGAGAGAGAGAGAGGTGAACTTTGAGCAGGACACAAAGCCTGGATTGTTCCACGTCTCTGTCTGTCCGTTGGTAACAATGAGCCGTTTATTTGCTCTGCAGCGAAGGACTAATTAATTCCAATTTTACATTCTGACCTACAATCTCCCGGCCTCAACCCCTTTACTGCCCCGGCCCGGATCCATCCGTTACTCCATCCATCCAGCCAGCCAGCCAGCCAGCCAGCCAGCCAGCCAGCCAGTCAGCCAGCAAGCAAGCAAAAGAAAAATGTGCCTCTGGGGGCACGACCCCCTTTTTTGTGTTAACAGGAACTGGGGTTTGGCCCCTCCCCAAATTCTGTCTACTTCATCCTGGGTGCTTCTGTGTTTATTCCTGCTAACAACAACATTACATGTTTAAGGCTGTAGTGCTGACAGATTCTGCAGTTAAGCAGAAGCCAAAGTATAAAATATGGTTAAAGTGGTTCAAATTATTGTGACGCTATATTGACTAATTCAGCGGGGGACCCTCTGGTACCCCCCCCAAGGACCCCTGGGGGTCCCCGTACCCCACTTTGAGAACCAATGATGTAAAGAAGGAAAGGACCTCTATATGAAGGTAGATATGTTGTAAAATTTGCGAGCTTGTAGATTTGATTTGAGCACACGATCTACACAGGTGTACATTGAAATTTGCACTGAAATTTGCCTAAAATATTCATACACGCGTAAATGGACATTTTAAGTCACAAAGAATAAACTATTCTGGTCTAGCCACTGTCGATCTACTGTACACGCATGTGAAGATGTTTTTTCTTTTACTTTACTCTTTTTTCTTTTATGGCATTACAGCATACACAGGTTCAAATTTCAGTGTGTTTGAGTGCTCAAATCTAATCTACAAGCTCTAGAACTCTGCAACATTATCTACCTTCCTATACTGTAGATGCCCTTTCCTTCTTTACATAACCTTGTTCGAGTGAGGACAGAGGAGCTAGGGCAGAATAAGGACCTGAGACACTTCCAGACCTTCGCATTTCTTTCCTGACCAGTGTTGATTTTGTCAACTGAAAAATGTTTGTCGACTACCTTTTTTCCCGGATGAAAACTAAATAAAAACTAACCTATGATGACTAAAACTATGACTAAATATACTGACAATTTTGTTAACAAATAAAAACTAGACTAAAATGTTGGGGACGGACTAGTTGAGAAGAGATCCAGTAGAACTAAGAAAAGTCATTTTATGCTTGGTTGCGCCCGGGTGTTGCACTCTGAAAATAGCAGATCTACAAGAGCGGCTATTTTCAGCATGCAACCAAGTGTAAAATCAGACATTACGACGCCACAAGCCCCGCCACAATACAATTTAGTCGACTAAATCAACTGTAGATTTAGTCGACTAAAACTAAATGGAATTTTATTCAAAAGACTATGACAATCAAAATTTGCTGTCAAAATCAACACTATTCCTGACAAAAGTAAAATATTGTCGATGTAGGGCAGAAGAAGCCTTGTTCAGTGGTTCTCAACCATCCCTACTTTTGGCCCTTACGATATCACGTCAGGTTCACACTGCATACTGTAGCCTGGGTCATTGTGTTGCTATAGCCACACTGGATGTAAATATGCTGCAAATGTCAAATGGATCCTGTTGTCAGACAGTCAAATGGAGCTCGCCGTTACATCCCGTTCCTGCTTTGCATGCCAAGAGGAGATGTGTGTGTGGGGGGGGGGGGGGGGGGGTAATGGGAGATTAAAAAGAGATAGAGAGAAACGTAAAGAGCAGGCGTGAGGGAGAAGAGAAGAGAGAGAGAGAGAGCGAAAGAGGAGTGGGGACAGAGACAGAAGAAAAAGACAGGAAGAAAAGACGCAGGGGGGGGCATGAAATAAGGGGGGGTCGGTCGGGCCCCTGGTTAGGGGATTGGAGGGCAGGGATGGGGTGGATGGTGGGGGGGGGGTGTTGGGGGGGAGGGGTGCGAAATGAAGAACAGAGGCTGCTTTGTCGATGGCAACGGCAAACTTCACTGCAATCATTTTCTGCTCTCATTCCACGGCCTAACTCCAGAGAAAGTGTGTGTGTTTGTGAATGTGCGCGCGCATGTGTGTGTGTGTGAGAATGTGTATGTTTATGCATGCTCACAGGTGTGCGCTCGTTTTTTTTGCCCTCCGTCTTCCACATTTGTTTATGCGCGCCGGCGTGTACGGCGTGTACGGCCGGTTGTGCAGTGTTTGTGTGTTTGCGTGTGGGTTTGACTGAGCACATACTTTGTCAACGTGGTGCCGCACTAATATTCTGCACATGTAGCGTGCCTCCTCCATTCCTTCAGAGAAACATGTACGCGTACACAGTACACACACATGCACACGCACACGCACACTCACACTCACACTCACACACACACACGCACGCGCACAGGATATTGGGTAGGTTGGGGAGGCAGTAACATGAAGCTTGACTTGGCACAAGGTGGACTAGATCCTTGATAAGTAACTTCCTCTTTTGCACAGGGAGGATTGTGGGAAGGCCAACATAAACAAGATTATACGCAGTATTTCTCATGCTAACACAGAATAGTGCATGGAGCCCTTCTTTGGCCAGGGGCCCATTATAGACCCGAGAGCATTTTGAGGCAATAAATATGCAATTTCCACCAACATTTGTAACTGAGGGTATATTGACCATAACCCGCGTATGACGTGAGAGCAAAGCGGTCGCTGTGCGAATATATGGCCAATTGGGTATGGCGCTCGTCCAGGTGATTTTATCAGATCTGATATGTCAGCTTCACTGCTGTATGTTATTTCCACATCGCCGTACGCAGTCCATACACAATAATATTTTTGGACACGGCTGTCACATAATGTGACATCTCATTCCACTCTGCGTCAAATCCCAAGAAAATCTCCTTCCCGGCATATTATTTGACTCCGTGAAAACACCGTTAACAGAGAAAATAAGCTGTTGTAGATAAGCACCAAGTATCATTTTCCTTGAGAGACACTTGCAACGCGGCCGAGAGAGGATCTCGAGGGCGCTTTAAGCCGTGACGAAAGGCCTTTCCAGTTACTGTTTACATGGAACTAAGTAACCATTGCCTGTGTGCTCAGAATGTGTCCGCTAGTGATTAAAATGTGCGCCTACAACGCAGCAGTGGTGGAAAGTAACTAAGAACATGTACTCAAGTACCGTACTTAAGTACAGCTTTTAGGTATTTTTTACTTTAGTTGAGTATTTCCAATTTTCAATACTTTACTTCTACTCCACTACATGTCAGAACCAAATAGTACTTTAACTCCACTACAATTATTTGAAAACTTTGGTTGCTATTTACTTAGCAGATTTTGATTATTATTACAAAACATACATTAACCACTTCAACACTTTACATACTTCGGCTCAGTTTTCAAAAGATTTCTATACATTTCTATACATTCTGCTTTTACTTTTAGTACTTTAAGTATATTAACTTTGACTTGTAACAGAGTATTTCTACCTTGTGGTATTGATAATTGTACTTAATTAAAACATTTCAGTACTCCTTCCAACACTGGCTACAACGCAGCACAAACCCCTCTCTCACAAAGCAATCATTATGCTCTGTGAA
>NC_137626.1:19630307-19635307 GCF_963280865.1 Gymnoscopelus braueri | reverse complement strand
TCAAAGCAACCTCAGTGTCGATAATGTGACTGGAAAGCCGTCTTTGGGTGACTCATTAGTCTGAGAGCTCCTCTCCAACATGGCCGACGTGGCCACCGTCGCGGCGGACGTGCGCGCATGTTTTGATAGGACCCCTAACTAGCGCGCAAGTGCCATACTTACAAGGCCGAAAATGAGCTCAAGCCAGGGCCCCTGTTTTCGGCATTAATCAAGCAGGCATTCCAAAGGCCTGGAGAAATGCTATATTTGCCTTGGCCGGGAGCCAGGCAGCACTACTTCTTAGAAGGGGCTCTCAGTGAAATGACATATTAAGTGTGCAGCTTGTTTTTGCAGAGATCAGGGGATCCTAGGTTTCCTCCGAAAGGCCCCCGTAGTACTAAAGACAATCTGTGTTCGTTGGATTATACACCGAGTCAAACGCAGACCTTTTTAGATGTTGAGTCGCCTTTTGGGGGGGGAGAGAGAGCCGAATGCCTGCCCTGTTAACGCATATCGGCGCTGTCGGGGTGGGAACCTAGTATCTCACAAAATGGGTCATTTTTCAGGAAATGGGAAAAAAAATATTCCACTGTAGTTATTATTGCAACACAAGCTCTTGTTAAAGGGATAGTTCACCTCCAAAATAATTTTTTTCTATCGATTAGTCACCCCATGAATTCAAGTCTCTATGGGGTGACTGATTGATTTTTTTGGTGAACTATCCCTTTAATACTTTTCAATGGTTTTATACATATTTGTTAAACCCACATAGTTGACCACTTTCACTTTCAAATTTGTTTCATAAATAGCAAAGAATTACAGATCTACAACCTCACCACACGTCGCAACGAGATGTGTCGTGAGCTTGCAGATCGGCTTATTTTGTCGCTATACTTTTGCGCGACACTCTTGTACGATGAACTATAGGACATTGATTTATGAAAGAAAACATACAAAGTTTGAAATATGGAGATACAAGTTTTCTGACCTGTAGCTACAGCTCTGCAATGAGGTGCACACAGATTAACCCATTCCATCCGGGAACGCATCTGTGTCATTTTAAGATTTATTTGGCTGTTCAAAAATAGCAGATATACAAGCTCATAGCGCGGCACCGAGTGCCCCGCTATGAGCTTGTAGATCTGCTATTTTTTTTTTTATCGTGAAAAAATAGTGCAAATATTTGAATATATATATATATATGTTTTAAAGCGAAAACATTTAACTCCGATCTGTGCTTCTGGGGGTCCCTGGAACAACATATTTTGAGATGGGGGGTCCAAATACATATTTGGGGGTCCTTCATAGAAAAGTTTGATTACCACTGATATGTACTGTTAGGATTTAGAAAACATTTTTAGATATGTATTTGGTCGCGGACCCCCATCTCAATTTTTTTTGTTCCAGGGACCCCCAGGTGCAAAATTTGAGTTACAAATGTTTGCTTTAAAAATATATATATTCAAAGATTTTGACACATTTTCAAGTAAAAAAACAATAGCAGATCTACAAGCTCATAGCGCTATGAGCTTGTATATCGTACATTTTTTGATAGCCAAAGAAATCAAAAAAATATACAGATTCTTTCCCGGTCTTAACGGGTTAATACTACACCGCTGGCCCAGCCTCAAACTGCCACGGCCCCTGGAAGTCTCTCTGCTCTCTTTTGTTGACACTTTGATATGGAAACATTTCGGTGCGGTGGCTTTGCACGTCGCGTGGATTACACACACTGACAAAGTGTGAAAAAATCACTCGCCGCTCAAGAGTGTTTGCCACTGAGATTAACACTAGCGAGCTGTGAGACTTTAACCCACAAGCCTTCCCTAAAACCCTGCGGATGTTTTTCAGACCGATATGTTAATTAGTGGAACCGAACTGCAGCCAGCCAGCCAACCAACCATTTTAGTTCCCTCGTTGCATCTACGGTAAATAAAGGGACTGTTTTTTTTTTTTTTTAATCGGACCGCGTTCACACGTACGGCGTGCACGAGCCTGCGAGAAGAGAAAGTCATTTCAATAACAGTCGAGTGTGCAGAACACACACACACACACACACACACACACACACACACACACACACACGACCACAACCCTTGAGTGGGCGAAGGTAAAAAAAAACATTTTCGTATAAAGGCTCTGCAAGGGGTTGATTTGATGCCTTCAAGGAAACCAATATATTGTTGTTGTCAGGGCAGAAACCGCCTGCAGTATCTCCATATTCTAACTTTCCGTGTTTTTTTGTAAATTAACACCCTACTTGATCATACACAAAAAGCATCAAAAAGTAGCAGTAGCACAGACACAAAAGCAGTAGCTTTTATATCAGCGGTGCCCCAACTTTTCCATGTCTTAATGGGTTAAGCAGTAGCTTTTGTGTCACACAAAAGCATCAAAAGTAGCAGTAGATACAAGTTACTTGCTACTTTTGCTACTTTTGAATTTCAATCCTGAAAAGTAACAGTTTTGGAGGTTTACACCCGACAGAGACGCTTATACAGTATATCTGCAAGTCCAGCAGCGTTAGAGGCCCAAAGGTCACACCAACAACATTTTAAGCTAATGCTCAGCAATTGCATTAAAGTCACACTCAATGGGTATTTTGTCAGGGCAGTTTTCTCCCTAAACATTCTCACAGTGTTATCCCCATAGCCTGCACACTTCATGCCATGCACCGTTGTGCACTCTTGCTGCTATAGGAGGGAGGCCTGAATGGAAGTCTGTGACTTTGTGTCACGAGTCAATCTATATACTTGTGTATATCCAATAAAATGAAATGAAATGAGAAGCAGCCTGTTTAAAGGCCAAGTGTTGCATTTCTCTGGACTTCTGAAGCATAACCCAACATGTTGTCCGGCTAACATGGCTGCACAGCTGCAGGCTGCCCACCGCACACTGAAGTCTTTATCTGGTGAAATATTGCACCTGCGTTCGTCGCAAAATGGATACCTTTTTGGCAGTCTCTCTCTCTTTGTCCTCCTTCGGGTCTCTCCCTCTCCCTCTCTCTCTCTCTCTCTCTCTCTCTCTCTCTCTCTCTCTCTCTCTCTCTCTCTCTCTCTCTCTCTCTTACTTTCTTGCATTTTCACACTTGCTCTTGCCTCCCTTTCCCCTTTCTCTCTTTCTCTCTCTCTCTCTCCGTCAATCTCTCTTTTTCTATCCCTCTCTTTCTGTTTCTGTGTGTGTGTGTGTGTGTGTGTGTGTGTGTGTGTGTGTGTGTGTGTGTGTGTGTGTGTGTGTGTGTGTGTGTGTGTGTGTGTGTGTGTGTGTGTGTGTGTGTCTCTCTCTCTCTGTGTGTGCTTGTGTGTGTGTGTGTGTGTGTGTGTGTGTGTGTGTGTGTGTGTGTGTGTGTGTGTGTGTGTGTGTGTGTGTGTGTGTGTGTGTGTGTCTCCCTCTCTCTCTCTCTCTCTCTCTCTCTCTCCCTCTCTCTCGTTGTGGAACTCCAGGAATCCCAGGTATGCTGACAATCTCTCCAGCCATTGACAAATTTCTGTCTTCGGGCCGGGTAGAACTCACACTCGCTCTCTCTCGCGCGCGCGCACACACACACACACACACACACACACACACACACACACACACACACACACACACACACACACACACACCTCAGCTTGGCCGTCATCATCAGCTTGTCAGCGTGCCGCACCTGTGCAGAGTAACAAGACCCTGTGGCTCGCAGCACTCTCATAGCTGTCTGACAGGCTCAAGAGATCAATTTCCTTCCAGCCGTGGAAAAGAGAGAGAGAGAGAGGGAGGGAGGGAGGAGGAGAGAAAAAGAGGGAGAAGTCAGAGAGGGAGATGGAGAAAAGAGAGAGAGGGGGAGATAGAGAGGGAGAGGGGGCACAGAGAAAGAGGGGTGGGAAAAAGAGAGGGGGCAGAGAGAGAGAGAGGTAGCGAGAGAGGGGGAGGGGAGAACGAGAGAGGGGGGATGTAGATGAGAGATAACGGGGGAGAGAGGGAGAAATAGAGAGAGGAGAAAGAAAGAGAGATAAAAAGATATGGATGGAGAAAGGAAGGCAGAGATGAAGAGAGAGAGAGGGAAGCTACTTTGTCTTCATTTTCCTTTTTATCGCCTATCGTCGGGTGGAAACCTCATACGTCCAAAACTGTTACTTTTCAGGATTCAAATTCAAAAGTATCAAAACTAGCAGATCTACAAGCTCAACACACGTCGCTTCGCGCCGCGTTTTGAGCTTGCGTGATCTGCAACTTTTGATGCATTGGTGCGACGCTGTAGTATGATCAAATAGGTTGTTAATTTACAAAGTTAGAATACGGAGATAGGAGGTTTCTGCCCGACAGCAATGATATGCATGCAGATACGCAGTGATGGTTGAAGCGTTAGGCGTCATGGAGCAGAAGCCTCCATGTCATCTTTAGGTTTATGCCGTACTCTATTCCTTTACACGTTTCATTACGCTCCACTGTCCTGGACAGGCACCATTACACCAGGCTAAAACGTGCTTTTAATGGAGCTGAGTGGTGGCTTGTTCCCTGTGCCTGAGTTCTTCTAACCTCTTAAGCCATATTTAAAAAAGAAAATAGCAGATTTAGAAGCTCACAACACGTTGTGAGCTTTTAAGTAAGAATAGCCTTGGGAACCGAGGGCTCCCAAGCCATGTGTGGCCCATAGGTCAGGAGTCTATCTCCTGTTTCCTTAGCGTGAGGAAGCTCGGTGCGCAAGCACGCCCCCTGGACATTGTCTTGGAATTCTGTATCAATCAATTAGTCATCTTTGAGCCAAACGGAGCCAGAGACACCCATGAGCTCATGGGAAAAGTAAATCAACCATCAGGGTGGGGGGTACAGTATATAGTTCTCGGGGAAAGCAGGGAGGAGAGGTTCTACTTATATACAGAGATAAGAGAGGAACTGCTTGTGTCCCGGGACCAAGCTGTACCCTAAACAATAGATACCACAAATGAGGCCATGTCATCTTAACTCTACTTTTCAACCCTTTTCATATCAGGGTCCATTATTTATTCGGCATTTGAGCCACGGATTCACCGTTTGATGAGATT
>NC_137626.1:19622807-19625307 GCF_963280865.1 Gymnoscopelus braueri | reverse complement strand
GGGGGCAGAAATCTCCCTCTTTTCTATGGCTAAATATGTCAGCATTTCTTATGGGTGAGGTTTGTTAGTTAGTTAATTAGTTAGTTACCGGTAGTTAGTTAGTTTGTACGTTTCTTTCTTTCTTTCTTTGTAGTATGGCATGAAACTCAATTTGCCTCATTATTCCACCTGTAGTTGATCAAAACCACTAACATCTAACTGCGATGACATTTTGGAGTTATGGGTTAAAAAGCTGTGAGTGCATGTTCGGTGGTTAGAGGACACATGTAATGGAAAGTATAAGCCACAGCCATGTGGGGTGGGGTGTACTTTGATTATGAGTTTCAACCCAATTTTGGTTCTACCGCCCACATAGGAAAATTAGAGACATTGGGGTTGAGGTTGATCTTCTTTTGCACCTATACGTATACTATGTGGTCTCTGGCGTGATCATATCTTCTGTACACGTCCATGCTCATCACCTAAAGCTGATGCCTTTGCAACAGCCTGGGAGTCATTCGTAACTGCAATCATAATGTGCAAGTCATGCAAGCAAGCTAAATGTGATTTCTAACCACTAAAACCACTAAAACCCTAGTATAGACCCCCAGGGGTCTATACTAGGCCCCCTAATTATTTGTACTTATTTTATTCCCTCTACACCAAATCTCTTTGGGGAAAAATAGCTGATCTACAAGCCGTTCTACAAGCTCACAACGTTGTGAGCTTGTAGAACGGCTATTTTAGCCCCCCCCCCACCCGAGAAAAGGGCTAATTGGTCCTTCATTGCCTATTCATGAAAACAAAAACAAAACGGAAGAATCTAACCAAGGTTCTGTTGAAGGAGAAGAAAGGAAGAAAAGTGCCTTCTTGGCCAAAAAAAGTCAAAAACAAGGAAATACTGGCTGCATGTTTCTCTGACCATGAGGAATGGTAATATGAGGGCTCTGTGTCTCGTAGGGGAAGAATCAAGGGTGTTCACTTGCGCTTCTAAAACGGTACACGAGGAGCCATAGTGACAGGCATCATTCTTCTCACAGGAAGTCAACACACCACAACAAAGAATGGAGTGAAGAGAAGGCGCTTCGGGGCATGCTTAGCAGGAAGTTTATATATCATCTATGTGGCTCTGACATTTTGAGGCGGCCCTGCGCACATTTTTGAGTAATTTGAAATGTTTGAGTTCTCTGCAAGTCATCTTTTGCATCTCTCTCTCTCTCTCTCTCTCTCTCTCTCTCTCTCTGTCATGCCTTTTTTTTCCAAAGCAATGAAATAAACGGAGTTAGCATGCAAAACAAATTAACCACTTACACCCTATTTTCAAAAATAGCAAAACACGCCACATTGTGAGCTTGTAGGAATAGGCCGCCAGGTTGAAAGTTGTTAACATCATTCAATAAAACCATTGCACAGAAACTTTCACATGTAAACAAAAGTATATTGAATTTGGAGGAGTTTTAGTAAACCAATCTGGACACTCAATTGTGCAACCAGACATGCAAACACAAAGTCTATGTGTATACGTGTACACAATCAAATCTGGTGTATTCATTTAACTCTGAGAGTTAACTTCCAGAGTTAAGGGTCACACCTTCAGAGTTAAGAGTACATTTTTTACACTTTCAGAGGATTTTCTGTATAGTTTACACAGTAAAGAATGCATGTTTCATGCATATTTAAGTTAAGTAAAATCTTTACATCCCAATAGTAATCATTGCTATATATTTGTTCAAGGGTCTCTGCATCTCTCCAGCTCTAGTAAACAGAAAATACCTTTTCAAGTAGGGATGCCAATTGTATCCAATCAGAACTCTGCGAAGATAATTTATCAGTTTACATTTTATAGTGTTCCAGTTCCAACTTGAATCTCTTGAATCTCTTTTTTATTTATCTGCACAGGAAGATGCTGCTATGTAGTGGGGTGATTGGTGCCTGAAGATCTGAATGAGGGGTTCCCGTTAATCCTGTTAGCTGGTTGATTAGAACATGGGGAGCATCTTGGGTGGATTGCTATTACACTGTGGTTGGTCAACACTGCATGTTGAGTATGCGTGTAAAGGGAAACAGCTCAGTAGGAGTGTGGGCTGCCATGCATGGGGAGAGGTTGACACTTTGCCTCTCCAATAATTAAGTTGTTTGATTTTTGAGTTGTGTTTTCTTCGGTTGTAAATTGTCCCCCTACTTTTTGTTGTCCTGGCCTGGATCAAATTATGATCTTCATGTGTTGTTCTGCAAGCTTGCCTCGTGATCCATTTTTGAGTTTTTAATTGTTTTACAGATTTTGTGCCAATCTACACTCCCACTTGTGACAGACACGGAGACCCCTGTGACTGAACAAACACCCCATAGCAATGATTACTATCAGAATATAGAGCCATTTAACGCTTATTTTAACAAACAAGTATGATTTACGCCCCCCTTTAAAACAGCATGTGCAGGCCTACTTTACAACCATGTATTGTGCCAGTTTTCACATACGCGCACACTCCCTCAGAGGCCCTTCAACTGCTCTAATTTCACA
>NC_137626.1:19390307-19620307 GCF_963280865.1 Gymnoscopelus braueri | reverse complement strand
AGAGAGAGCGAGTGGGACGGAGAGAGACTGGCCCTGCAAGTAGAATGAAAAATATTAAACACACAAGATCAACTCAGCTCTCTTGTCTCTCTCTCTCAACTCTTAACGCCTTATTTATGCTCCGCCGGCCCATACGGCGGTATCGTGCAACGGAAGTCACACAATCTACACTCTTAAAATCGCCTGTTTCTGACGCAACGACACCGACATACGACAGCGTATAACTCAGGCTTTAATGGGATTCTTATTCCGACCCCCTCATGTTTCCCCCTCTCCGCTCCTTTACACAACTATATGATATAGGTGAAAGTTGATCGCCGGCCCTGAAAAAGCCGAGCCGTCACTCAAAGGCAACCCGGAGATGAATAACAAACAAGTGAGTGCAGGTTGGGCCTCGGCGCGTCAATCACGGCTCCGAACGCATACCGCGCTGCAAACACGTCCGCATGCTGTCAACAAGTGTCAGGGCTTATGTTTCATACCGCCTCGCCTGCAGCGACATTCAAAACCCAGGAATTCCTGAACAAACCTTTGATAACAAAAAAAGAGAGAGAGAGAGAGCGAGAGAGAGAAAGGAGAAGGGAAAAAAAAACATGTAAAAAAAACGGCCTGGTATCTGCCGGAGTCTAAGGAACGCGTATAAAATGAACTTGAAACTGATCCAGGGTGTAATAACAGGCTTAGGCGAATGCACTTTACATTCTTGCAAAAACATGAGCAGCGCTCGAGTTATTATACGATTATAAAGAGATGGGGGGGTGTTGGGGGGGGGCGTCCGCGCACACTTTTGAAGTCCCCCCCCCCCCTTCCCTTCCGTGCTTAGCTGAGTTAAATCAGGCTTAAGTCGCAGAAACAGGGCGATATGAAAAGGTGGCGTTGTCTGTAAAGTGCGTGTGATCTGGTTTCAGACAGACCAGTGCAGGGGCCTTTATACGGAACTTGAGAAGCTCACCAACAAGCTACCTCCTGCTCTGATAGAACTTCTTTCTTCTACAAAATGTGAATGTATCTCACAAAAGACAGCTTTTTTCTTTTCTTTTTTTGCATTAAAACGTTGTCCCTGCTGCATCGTTTTCTGAGAGAATACACTGGGAAATCTTGAACAACCATGTCAATTTATGCAAAGACTGTTAATGGTCAAAAACTGTGACATTTTTGTTTTGTCTTGTGTGAAAATAGCAGATCTACAAGCTCACGTGTTGCCATTGCGACATTGTACATTGGCTATTTTCCACTATTCATTGTAAAAGGACGTATACATAAGCCTTGAATGGTTCACCAGCCCTTACATGATAGGAACTAGTTCTTCAATGACCTCAGCATAAGGCTAAATATAGATTCTGTCCAAAGTATTGAACAACACAGCAATCCCTGGTATGCAGAAATAAACAGGAAGGAAGGAAAAAAAAAGAAACGGTCAGACTTGGAGGTGGTTTAATTTCAAACGTTAATATATTTGTCTTCTAATTCATAGTGAACTATTCATCCAGCTGTGACAGTCTTACAAGGCCACCCCCAGCTCTCTGCAGCAACAAGCCACAAAACAGCCCAGCAGGGTGGCGCATAAACGAGGCTTTCTCAAAATAAATATATATTTTTTTCATTATAAAATAATAAACCTTCAAATAAATATAGATTTTGTTTTGTTTTTAAACTTTACACTAAACAATATTGAAATTAGAAAATAAAGACTTTCTGATAAAGGTCACTGTACAATTTTACAAGTAGAAGGGATAAGATTTTTTTGCCTTTTGTAAATGACATAAAATGATTGATAGACATTCCAGTGAATGCACAACATCGTATACATGTAAAGTACTGTATATAGATCACATATATGTGTGGATTTATCAAGGTGCCTGTGGTGTGGCAGAAAAAAAAATGTTTTCACAGTTGAAGTATTATATATATACAAAAATAAAACATCTCTCAGAAACTCATTTTCTAATGTACATACTTTTTTGTTTTTTCAAATTACTATTTTACATACAGTTAGTAGTACGAGTCTCTCCTTAGCATATAATTTGTATTAAATGTTAAAAAACAAGGGGGGCTATCCGTTTTGGGAGCCTGGTAGCGACAGACACAATGCATGGGCACTTGAGTGAGGGAGTCCTCTTGTGAACAACAATGACCTGGCCAAAGCAGTAGCTCAATAGTAGCTTTCATACAGTTGAATAAAACCGTGGAGCGCTTGATTTGGTTTACCTTTCAAGTTTACGAGTCCTCTAGACCGGCCCTTTAACCCATTAAGACCGGGAACGCATCTGTGTGTCATTTTAAGATTTCTTTAGGCAATTTTTTTTATCATGAAAATGTGTGCAAATCTTGGAATATACATATTTTTAAAGGGAACATTTGTAAAATATTTTGTTCCAGGGACCCCCAGAAGCAAAGATTTGAGTTACAAATGTTCGCTTAAAAAAATATATATATAGATTTGCAGAAATGTTCTAGATTTTTCCAAAAATAGCAGATCTACAAGCTCATAGCACTATGAGCTTGTAGATCTGCAATTTTTTAATAGCCCATAGAAATAAAAAAAATTACACAGATGCTTTCCCGGTCTAAAAGGGTTAAAATAGGCGACTGTTCGAATCCACTTGCGATCTTTGCCATAATCCGGTACGGTCAGAATAAAACAAAGACACTGGAGCTGCACCCATCTCCAGATCAACTTCCCAAACTGTGAACCTACAGGCCTGAAAACGTTGATCAAAATCACTCGACTTTTGGGAGTCAATGGTTTCCCGGTCGGCGTCTTCCCCGACGCAAACGCCCCCCCCCCCCCCCCCGGTGAGAAAAGCATTCTTCTTCTCCTCTTTAAGCGGGCTTGTCGACGGCGGCCTCGCGGCGGACCACGTGCGCGCCGCCCTTGCACCTGCACCCTGGCCGGGCGGCTCGGTCGTAGCAGCTCTGGCACGCGGCCAGGCAGCCTTTGGCCGGGAGGTAGCAGATGAGGCAGGGCAGTATGAGGGCCAGCAGCGACACGGCGGTCCAGCGGACGCAGCAGTGCGACTGCGCGCACGAGAAGGGCTTGTCGGCGCACGTGTCCTCGTCGTCGCTGGAGCAGTGGTAGAAGAGCCCCTTGACGCAGCACGCGCACGTCCCGTAGTCCACCGCCGTGTCGGGCGAGCACACGCACCGGCGGCCGCACAGCCAGCAGGAGGGCAGTGCGCGCGGCCGCATGCAGTCCGTGCACCGGCACCGGCCGCAGTCCTCGCACTGGTTGGCGAGGTGATCGCCGCCGCCCGGGGGTCTGCCCCCCGCCGCCGCCCGGCCCGGCCTGACCACCACGACCGACTCGGAGGTGGCGTCGTTCAGGGGCTTGAGCTCGTCCGGGCTCAGCTCCGCGTGCTTCGGCTGGGTTCTGATTATCTGTTCACCGACCCCGGGGCCGCTCGGGGGGAGCCCCTGACCCGAAGAGGCGATGCCGCCCCCCGCGTTGACGGCGCCCTGGGAGTCCTCGGCGTCGGAGGAACGCAGCGAGCCGTCCCGGGAGTGCGAGTGTACTCCGGTGCCGCCGCGCGGGACCTGCGGAAGCAGGTTACGGATGTTGTTCGGCCTCTCATCCGGGGTCTCCTGTCGCTCGCTAGTCCTCGGCGGCGGGGACGCGGCGGGGTCGCTCTTCTGTTGACCACGCTGGGCGGCGGGAGACTTTTGCGCCACCGCCGGCCCATCCGTGTATTCGTTGCTACACCTGTTCACCCGAATTTGGTCCAGGGAGAGCACTACCGGAGGGACGGCAGGCTGCCCCGTGGCGTTCGACGCAGGATCTGGCTGGCCGTCCTGGGCTTGGGAGGGCCGGGGCTGCGGCCTCCCATTGTCATGCCGCGTGCTCAGCAAGCTGGTCAATGGCGACGACCGCCCGTGGTATCCTCCTCCCCCGTCGTTCTGACTGCTGAACTCCATCTTGGGACTGAAGGGCCGTTCTGGATGGCATCGGACACATCTGAAGTCCTGTGCCGGGGAAACAGGAAAACATGTATATGAGCCTAGGTGAAGGTGTGATGTGCCATGCAAATCATAACGGCTGAGCACTGGACCTTTTATATGAGTCCTAGGTGAAGGTGTGATGTACCATGCAAATCATGATGGCTTATCACTGGACCTATATGTAAAGCACTGTTTCAGCTCAAACACGGCCTGGGTCGAGACCCATGTTTCGGTCGCGGACCAATTTTAATGGGTCGCAAGTAAATATCCCCATTTTTTGTTTCCTACATTTAAAAAAGATACGTTAGGCCTATGTTATTTATTTTTTAATATTTTTAAGTTTAAACAAACAAAAACATATCACAACTTTTCATCAATTGAAAACAATTATTATATTATATTATTATTTCATAAATAACATTTAAAAAAAATCAAATAATGACCATAAAAATTTTAAGTTAGGTTTTAGAAGTAGGGACAATTGTAGATCTACAAGCTCACAACACTTGTAGATCTGCTATTTTCACTAGTTTTGGGTCCCGGGCAAATGACTAATGTCTCTTTTGGGTATTGTTTGGGAACCACTGATGTAAAAGTATAGCCATGTCTTACCACACATCTGAGCTCTGGCACAGAGAGGCGCTCTGCACAGATGGCACATTGGCTCATAATTGAGGCAATGAGACGATTAACAAATCGTCTCTTCGAGATCTGACAAACATCTGTTAAAGGTTGAAACATCTGTCTGAAACATGTTAATGAAGCATGATGCTTTTGGAACACTGTTGCGCCATTAATATCATTTTATGCCAACAGCCAGCCATGTGTGACCAATTCCATGTGGGCTGTTAGAGGTTTGTTGCAATAATGGAATCTATGGTATAATAATAAATAAAAAAAAGATAGTTCCTGGCAAACCTTGTGTTGCCTGTGATGTGATGGTGTGATTTTCGCAATCTTGCCCAAATACTAAACGGGAAGTTGAGAAACTCATTGTAACATTGGAAGTTTACGATAGTAGCATGAGCAAATACATACGTCTTATCTTTGACGCGTTACTACGAGGTATCTTCAAACGTGTATTATTTCATTCACCATATTTTGTAGCATTCCAATGACATGACATAAGGGCAGTGGTGTAAAGGAACTAAGTACATTTACTCAAGTACTATACTTAAGTAAAATTTTGAGGTACTTTTACTTCACTGGAGTATTTCCAATTGTCTATACTTTTACTTCTACTCCACTACATGTCAGAGGCAAATATTGTACTTTTACTCCACTATAATTATTTGAAAGATTTAGTTACTAGTTACTTAAACTATAAATTATGATGTTATAAAACATACATTAACAACTTTAGCCCTATTTTGTACCTAGGCTATTTGAAAATAGCCTATCTACAAGCTCACAACGCGTCGCACTGCGGCGCGTTGTGAGCTTTTAGATCTGCTATTTTCAAACATTCTAGTGCTTTCACTTTTGGTAGGCTACTTTCAGTACATTTTGATACCAATACTTTTGCACTTCTACTCAAGTAAATTTTGAATTCCGGACTTTTACTTGTAACAGAGTAAATCTACATTGCAGTATTGATACTTTTACTTAAGTAAAACATTTTAAGTACTTTTTCCACCACTGCATAAGGGAGTTCTCTCTGCCCATGTGCCAAGCTGTCTGAGGACCTCTGGCCAGTTTATGACTACATCACGAGCCCACAAAAGTGACATTTAAAAGACAACTGCTATGGGGATGTGCTGTCTGTCATCTTGCATAACCTCATAACTGCCTTGTATCTGCATTATCACACTTTATGTTAAGCGATTAAGACCAGGAAAGCATCTGTGCAACCATTTTATCCATATCGTATACTTTGGATATTCAAAAATACCAGATATACAAGTTCATAGCGTGGCACCGAGTGCCGCTCTATGAACTTATGATCTGCTTATTTTTTGAAAAATCTTGAACATTTGTGTAAATATTTGAATTATATATATATTTTTTAAAGGGAACATTTTTGACTCAAATCTTTGCTTCATGGGGGTCCCTATTGCAACATATTTTGAGATAGGGGGGTCGGCGGCCAAATACATATCATTTTGGGGGTCCCTGACACATGAAAAAGTTTGAGAACCACTGATATAGCAACATAAGTATTTAAATAAAAAAACTGTTAGGATTTTAGAAGACATTTGTAGAGTCTGCTCTACAAACGAGCAGACCCTTGCTGCTATGGGGATGTGCTGTCTGTCATCTTGCATAAACCTAACCTATTGAAATGTGCTGCCTGCTATCTTCTGCATATCACACTTTACGTTAATGTAGCAGCAGGCAGTGCTCTAAAATGACCCTTCCCAGCACTAATTAGCTTTCAAATGCCAGCTTTGGGGGTCAGATATATACCTCTGTTTAACAATACAGATTCCTTAACAAAAAAAAAAAAGTTTACTTTTGCATGACAAATGGCTTCCAGCACGACCTTTTCCATTGTAACGAAGAGGAGATGAAGTTTACGCACTTGAAAGAGAACATGTTGGTGGGTTGGACCATCAAGAGGCTTAATTCTTTACAACAGTAGTGGTTCTCAAAGTGGGGTCCGGGGTCCCTTTAGGGAGGCCCCCCCAGCAACCAGAATTTGCAATCAGTTTAACCAACTTTAACCCTATTTTATACATTGGCTATTTGAAATATGGCAGATCCACAACATATTTTCTTATGTGGGTCCTTGACATGAGGTACCATTAGACAGCCAATTCACACAGAGCTTAACTAAAATAGGCTGGAAACTTTTAATCTGGTTGCCTCTATACTTAAGGAATACTGCTGTTGCTTTCCCTTCATGTGTGTGTGTGTGTGTGTGTGTGCGTGCGTGCGTGCATGCGTTTGTAGGAGGATTTGTGGGCCTTGTGGCCATATTGCACAACCATGTGCCACGCGTGCGTGCGTGAGAGATAAGGAACGGATGTGTGCACATGTATTTGACCGGAGGAGGTTACATGTAATTTGGACGCAATTAACTCCAATATGTGCCCCCCCCCAGCTATAGGAAATAAGACATCCAACCAATAGTTGAGTAGGCTACATGATAATAAGTAATAACCAGTGGTGTAGTAACTGAGTACATATACTCAAGTGTGTACTTAGGTACAATTTTGAGGTAGTTTTACTTTACTGGAGTATTTCCAGTTGTCAGTATATTTTACTTCTCCACTACATCTCAGAGTCAAATAGTATACTTTTTACTCCACTACAATTATTTGAAAACTTTAGTCACCAGTTACTTTGTAGATTTTGATTATTATTACAAAACATACATTAACCACTTCAGCCCTATAGCATACATTTCGGCCATTTTATATATATAAAAAAAATTATACATTTGAAAACTTCTGCATAATGAGTAGCCTACTTTCTACTTTTGGTACTTTTAAGTATATTTTGCTACCAATACTTTTAGAATTCCGGACGTAGGTAGTCTACATTGCAGTAGCCATATTGATGCTTTTAAAGTAAAACAAAACAAAAAAAAACAATTAGTAGCCTACTTTTTCCACCACTGGTCTCAGTGTAATTAATATTTAATCTGAAAAAATGCCCGAGGCCAAAAAAAAGTCAAATATTGTGCCACTGACCAAAACGGATCTGTCTCTGTATGTAAATATACTCAATGTTTAACAACAAATAAATGCCTGTAGGTTTTAACACTGGTATATTATTTACACGGAGAACAGGCCCGAACTCCAGTTTACCTACACGAAGCGCAATCTTTAATAAATAAGAAAAATGCTTTTTTTCCCCGAGTAAACCTATAAGTTTGAGCAGGAGTGATTTTTTAGTGTGCTCGGTGTGCAGTGTTGCCACATTTTGTGAGAGAAATAAGCAACCAGGTCGAGGAAAACAAGGCCAAAAGAAGCAACCAAAAGGCCACATGTTTAAACCTATTACGCATCGGATATTTTCTTGCAATAAAATGTGGAACATTTGGATTAAAAAAAACAAAAACATTCTAACACCACAAATGCTCCCCTGTGGCACAACACATGTTCGTGTTTGAGAACCACTGGTTTAATAAACAATTAAAACATTTGGAAACAAGCCTAAATAAGCAAGTACCCTTTAGAAACAAGCCCCCCAAAACCGCAACCAGCAACTACCAATAATAATTACAAGCAACTTTACATAGAAAGAAGCCCAAAGTTGCTTATAATAAGCCGACATGGCAACACTGCTCTGCAACGATCACAACTTTCATAGTAGGCTTTATTCTGAATATATCATAATGGACCGATTGATCAATATCGCAAAAAAACGCTATTACTAAGTTATTACCTAATAACAACAGGGCAACACTCACCGTGCTCTCAACACTTCTGTAGCCCCTCTTTTTTGTAATAGCTCGAATAAATCCAAATGCAGACAAATATAGTATTATATTCCAACGCAAAAAAAAAATCAATCAATCAGGAAACCCATCCGTAAGATCCATTGAGAAATAAGTTTCCAACTGATGACGGTATTAACTTAATTATAATGACAAACGCATTAGATCCCATAGAACATGCGGGCATTAAAACGTGCGGGCATTGAAACAGACGCAACAAAAAAAAAGCCATCAATCAAACGTCTGTCTGGGACATTATTAATAAGAGTTTGGCTCCACACTATGATCTATGATGGTGATCCATGGACATGGTGATCTATGATCCACTAAGGTCTGTGATCCAGCGAGACACACACAAAAAAAAACACACGCACGCACGCACACACACACTTACACACACCAACGCCACAAAAAAAAGTTTTCAGCATTCAGTTCTTCTTGTGGTTTCTTTCAATTCAAGGTATTTTGTCCGAAGCAGCAACTCTTTAGGGGTCCCCAAATACTTTTTCCCCCTTTTCTCGTGTTGTTGGTTTTTTTTCCTCCTCTTTTTCTTTTTTTTCCTCTCTCCTCTTCTTTCTTTCCCCCCTTTCTTTCCGGAGAGGAGGAGGTTGGGATTTAGGCTCACAGGGCTGTAAATGGCCAGTGTTGCCACGTTCTGAGAGAGAAACAAGCAACCAGGTCTAGGAAAACAAGCCCAAAAGAAGCAACTAGGCCACATGCGCACCTATGCAGTATGCATGCATTGGCTATTTGAAAATAGCCAACAGTGGCTCTTTGAAAATAGCCGATCGCAACGCGTTGTGACCTTGTAGATCTGCTATTTTCAGAACAATCTGTCAAAAAATGTGACAAATTAGAAATATTTTTAAAACATTAACAAATCGTTCCTGGCATAAAATGTTTTCAAATGGGGATTGGGAGTCCACAGACAAATGTTTGAGAACCACTGGCTTAAACAACATTAGGAAATAAGACCAAATAAACAACTGCACTTTAGAAACAAGACCCAAATAAGCAACTACACTTTAGAAACAAGCCCAAAAAACCCCCGCAACCACTCCACTATAAGCAACTTTACAGAAAAACAAGCCCAAACTCGCTTATAATAAGCAGACATGGCAACACTGTAAATGGCGTCAAGTGAGGGGGGGGGGGGTCGAGGGGAGGGGGGGAACAGAGCGCTTGTTGTTACAGCGGATATCATGCATCCGGTGCGCCCCCATTGGCTGAGCTAGAAAGCACTCCATTCACACCCAGCAGCGGTATTAATTATTCAGTGGTGGAAGAAGTACTCACTTTAAAAAAAAAAACTTGAGTAAAGTACCACCATGTAGAAATACTCTGTTACAAGTAAAAGTCCCGTGTTCAAAATGTTACTTGGGTAAAAAATAGGCCTTCAAAAGTATTGACATCAAAATATACCAAAAGTAAAAAAAACTAAAATGTTTGAAGCCGATCTGTGACTTTAGATAGGGCTAAAGTTAAGGGAATAAAATAGGGCTAAAGTGGTTAATGTAGGCTGTGTTTTATAATATAATATTGTATATCTGCAAAGTAACTAGTAACTAAAGTTTTCAAATAATTGTAGTGGAGTACAATCACCACCACTGTACTTATTCTATACACACTGGGATAATTCTCAGTGTTCATTTTAACCTCCTCCAAATGGCACCCATTTGTACCCTCTCTCTCTGAGTTAAATGAACACTCAGAGTTGTACAATAGGCCGGCGGCAGCTATTATTCATAGATATTAGGTAGCCCTGAAACATGATTTGTCATATCATGACCATCACGGATGAACTTCAACCTGGTGTTTGCACTTTCTCCATTTACAACCCGTACATCTGCATACATGTTCAGATTTTGAATGTAAAGTGATTACCCCATGGCCACGGATGTTACAATTATGTCCGGGTCCTCAGAAGTACTCGTATTTTCCATATTGTTCAATAAAAAGCATTTTAATTCAATTGGTGGCCATTTTCTCCTGGAGATGTATCAGAGTGCAATACACCTCCCAACTGATGGGGTCGCGTAACTGAAAGCATAATGGAGGATAAAATGGCCACCAATCGGATTGAAATACTTTTTGTTGAACAACACGGACGATACGGGTACTTCTGAGGGCCCGTAAGTAATTGCAACATCCGTGGCCATGGGGTAAGCATTTTATATTTGAAATCCGAACGTTAATGTAGATGTACGGGCCAAAAAGGGAGAAAATGCAACACCAGGTTGACGTTCATCCATGACCGTCGTGTGTTCCATGGCTAAGATATTATAGGCTGATATGGCACCGGGAGGACTGTTCAGAAACTGCCCTGACCTTGCAGATGGCTGCCAGTTCTTCTCATGTAAAAATGTATGCATGACTATATATTGTGTGCATGTGAATGCTGGAACATAGTGTGTGTGTGTGTGTGTGTGTGTGTGTGTGTGTGTGTGTGTGTGTGTGTGTGTGTGTGTGTGTGTGTGTGTGTGTGTGTGTGTGTGTGTGTGTGTGTGTGTGTGTGTGTGTGTGTGTGTGAGAGATGATGGTGCACTCATTTCAATCTTAACTGGAAAGTGAGCATAAAAACATCTAAGGAAACAAAACTAACAAAAAGTAAAGGAAATCTTTCCACTCATGTTGAGAGAACAATGTCCAAAGTCATTGTGAATATCTGTGAAGCAGCTCCCTCTTGTGGAATTGCACCTGCTACTGCAGGCTGCCATTGTTATAGACTAACACAACAGACTTGCTGACACATGCTTGCTGCTGCAGTGAGTTACTAGAGTGCTCTAACAGTGTTTGGTTCTCAATCTGTGGGTTAGGACCCCCAGGGGGGTCCTCACATGAGTTTGGGGGGGGGGGGGGGGGTACCCAGATGACAGTGAAGTGACAATTTATGGATCTTTAAGACCTTTTTAATACCTTTAAAAAATAGCCGATCTACAAGTTCATAACGCCTTGCTGTTGTGTGAGCTTGTAGATCGGCTATTTTCACAATATTTATCTGTGGAATTGATAGCCCTAGAATGTCTGTGATCTTACATACATTTCAAGTATTCCAAATACTTGAAATACTTGAAATGTATGTAAGATCACAGACATTCTAGGGCTATGTAATTGAGTCAGAATTATTTTTTCATTGTTCCTAAGATCCTGCCAATTAAGGCCAATGAATACCAGCACTGGATCAATTGATCACAATGTTCTATGGAGTATAAAAATCGCCTGATTTTAATTGTAAAAAATTGGCATCATATATCAGCTCAAATTGATATATATTTTAGGTGTGAGCGAGCTAAATATATTGTGTAATGCTTCTTGGGTATTTGTGAACAAATGAACTGTGCTTTAAAACGGTTTGAAAGTTTTATAGGATAATCTACAATGGAGATGCAGGCCTATACTCAACACGCAAGCACACACACAAATGCATGCATGACACACACACATGCGCACGTGAACACAATATGTGCAAAAATGCACAAAAACCCGCCGAGATTAAATATTCCTAAAGCTAAAACACGTTTTGATATGATGCATTGTGAGCTTATTGAACGTTTTCTTTCTTTCTTTTAACACATTGAGTGCCAGGGCTTTTTTAAAACCGGGTACAGTCGGTGCCTGGATTTTTAACAATTTTTTAACCTTTTTCAAGTAGTCACAAAATATTTTCAGTGATCACCGTCCTCAAGGTGATCCCCTCATTACACACATAGAGGTCTCGTACAATCGGGGGGAAAAAAATTAAAACATTAGGTAATCCGCTCCATAGTTGCAGCCAGTTGAAAATAGTCGAAAATAGTCAAAAATACATATTTTAGAAAAAAAGTACACAGGAGCCGAGATACAGGCTTTTGAAGTCATAAGTTAACCAGGAAGTGGATTGGAGTCTAAATCTTCGAAAAATGATATCTCCTGGTGGTGTGAAGGACATTTTTTTTTTTTTTTTTTTTCCAAAAACGGTCATAACCGTTTTTGGCACACAATGCATGGCTTCTCAAAAACGGTCCGGACCGTTTTTGGCACTCTATGGCTTAAGTAGTTAAGCGGTTAATGCTCCAGCATTCACAGTTATTCTGTCTGTCTGTCTGTCTGTCTGTCTGTCTGTCTGTCTGTCTGTCTGTCTGTCTGTCTGTCTGTCTGTCTGTCTGTCTGTCTGTCTGTCTGTCTGTCTGTCTGTCTGTCTGTCTGTCTGTCTGTCTGGTGGCAGCCTGGTCACACTGGCAAATAGGCATGTACTTTGATGTCTGCCATTCTTTGGCCTTCCCTTTCTTGCAAGGGACGGTGATTTGTGCAATTAGATGTGTGTGTAACTGCACAAATCCACAATCTCCTCCTGTCAGTCTGGGTATAGTCCTTCACAGATGGGATTCTGTTCAAACCCAGCTCAGGCTTGTCTCCTATAGGCTCTTCGGTCAGTGTTTCCAATGGAACAACAGCTATCCAACACGTTGGCTATGTGGCCAAAAAAATATTGTCGCTGGTGGGCAGTAGACGCTCCAGGTAGCATTCCCATAGGGCCGTGACTTCATGTAAAATAGGAATTGGAAGGGATAGCGTGTGGATAGGTGCAAAGAAGCAGCTGGTGACTTCATGTGTATCGGATGAGACACGTGGTTACATCCTCCCGAGACCAAACTGTAGGGGTTGGCAGTGACAGGGAATATACAGCCATGGGGGGAAATTGGCAACAACTAAATTGGGGAGCAAAGAAACAAAACAACAACAGCTACTAACTTAAAAACTCCCATAAAACCTTGAAAGCTAGGTGCAATTTTGGAAATGTGGAACTTTTTCCCCCCTGAAGTTCCTCGCCTTCTGTGCACTGAGATAACCTCTTCTTATTGTATGTCCAGAACCTCACTTTTAAAGAGGTGTGTGTGTTAGCATTATGCGCAAAGGCAAGTGTGTATTTTTGTGTGATAACGAGGGAATAGAGCCTCAAAACCTTTCAGAGCCGCACTGGAGATGAGGGAGATAGGAATGAGATTATAGAGAGCCTACGCCAAGTTTTCTTTTAAAAAGCAAAAGTAATTAGTGAGTGATTATGTGAGCAGGGGTATGCTGTAGAACTGTGATCACACACGCACACACACACGCACGCACACACACAGGAGCGCACGAACGCACACACACAGACAGACACACACACACACACACGCACGCACGCACGCACGCGCGCACACACACACACACACACACACACACACACACACACACACACACACACACACACACACACACACACACACACACACACACACACACACACACACACACACACACACGTAGGCTACAACCCAAGAATTCTACACTCATACGTATGGGACAATAAAGAATCTTTAATCTCAGATTTTGAAAGAGCCTGGGTGGCTGAATAATGAAAGCACTGCCACATCAAGTCAGATAACTCTCTCTCGTCTCTGCCTCTTTCAAAACTGTCGCTCCACGGCCCCTGTTCATCATTCATTCTCTCTTTCATTTTTTCTCTCCTCCCCTCCCACATTCGCCCTGTCTCTCTCTGACTGCCCTGTCTCTCTCACCCCTCTCTTTCTTTATTGTGGTAATAGAGTGTCTGATCAATCAATCCCAGACAGAGCAATTAGGGTGTCTGGCCAACTACCTCACAGAGCGGTCACCACCATCAGCCCAGATATAAACCTCACTAAATAAAAAGAAAAAAATGGGAACTCTGATCTGGTTGTACTGAATTCACCTCCCTCCCTCCCTGAGTTTCACGCATGGTATTCATATACATACATAGTTGACCCGGGGAATGGCTGATATGCTGTAGCCCAGTGGTTTTCAACCTTTTTCATGCCAAGGACCTCTAAATTGATATCCATTTGGCCGCGGACCCCCACCTGAAAATGTTTTGTGCCAGGGACCCCAAGAAGCAAATATTTGAGTTAAAATAGTTGGCTTTAATTAAATATATATTATTCAAAGATATGCACACATTTTCAAGATAAAAAAAAAATAGCAGATCTACAAGCTCATAGCGCGGCACTCGGTGCCGCGCTATGAGCTTGTATATCTGCTATTTTTGAATAGCCAAAGCTAAGTGGTTAAAATGATTGTGACGCTATGTTAACTAATTTCGCTGGGGACCCCCTGGTGCCCCCCCAAGGACCATTGGTGGTCCCCGGACCACTGGTTGAGAACCACTGCTGCAGCCGATCTTCTATGTTTGCTGAATGTTCACACCATGAAGACTGAGGCTATATGGAGTTCATGTGGTTGAATTACTTTAGGCTCAAGGATTTCAAATGGACCAGTAAGAGTTAGATTAACACTTGGAATTGTGCAGTGTGCTCTTGATGTCGATGATGTCGAAGCCAAATTGAATCTGGTCCAGATTAATTATCTTTCAGGTTGTTGAGATCAACATCGTGAATGTCTGAAAGCTCAATGTTATGGTGGAGATTTGAAAACATGTCTGCTGCTGCCGCAAGCTACTGTATGGCACCTTTCTGGACCTCCGCACACTGAGCCATACTAAATGATGCATAAGTAAATCCTGCTGGCAGCACGAATCACTATATTGATATTGTTTGTGTCCTTGGACTTTTCATACCCTCCACCATGTTGCAGCGATATCTAGTTGTGTGTGCTATTTTTCCCCTTGATTTACCTCAATCCACTCAAAACCTAGCCTGGTGAACCAACCACACTGTGTTATTGAGGAAAAAAGCACTCGACTGAGTGTTTCTATAAAAAGAGAAAAAAAACACCACCCAAACATTCTGGAAAGAAGTCCTTGCTGCTGTTCATCTGTAAAACCGATATTTATGAACAGCATGAACCCTAGCAACCTTATTCTGTCATAATAGAAGAACATTTGACAAAAAGTACGAGAATATTCTGCGAAAATATTATTTATGAGCTTGTTATAGGTCTGCTATTTTCACTATTTGATGTACAATGAAGTATATAGGGTGTAAGTGGTTATGTGATATTTATCTTTATTTAATTACACTTGACTGGTACCCTATTCGGGCGCCATGCAAGTTGCGAATACTGCAAGTCGGAAATATATGCCCCACCCGTTTATGTAACACCTGTTGTACTAGTTGTACTTGTTGTCAGGGTACCAGTTATACCCGTTGTCGGAGTACCCAGTGCAGTACCAACTAACATACGACCGATAGACTAAATATGGAGATACTGGGATCCCTGATGTCGTCAGAAGCTGCTGACTTTGTGTTGATGATGGACAATTGTACATGCTCATTATGTGAATGGAGTTCTACCAGTGGTGGAAAAAGTACTCACATTTAATGCTTAAGTGAAAGTATCAATACTGTAATATAGAAATACTCTGTTACAAGTAAAAGTCTGGAATTCAAAATGTACTTTAGTAAAAATACAAAAGTATTGGCATCAAAACGTACTTAAAGTACCAAAAGTTAAAAGTGCTCATTATGCAGAATGTCCCATTTCAAGTTTTCAAACGTATAAAAATCTTTTGAAAATAGCCGCTCTACAAAGCTTGTAGAGCGGCTATTTTCAAATGGCTGAAATGTAGGGCTGAAGTGGTTAATGTATGTCTTGTAATGATAATAAAAATCTTGAAAGTAACTAAAGTTGTGGAGTAAAAGTACAATATTTGCCTCTGAGATGTAGTGGAGTAGAAGTAAAAGTATTGGAAATTGGAGATACTCAAGTAAAGTAAAAATACCTCAAAATTGTACTTAAGTACAGTACTTAAGTAAATGTACTTAGTTACTTTCACCCACTGAGTTCTATTGCACATTGCATATCTATGTGCACATCTATGATAACAAACACAACATCACCACCAGGCAAAATAGAACCACGGTGTAAGTAATTGTGAGATGTGACTGCATGTCCCTCTCCAGCAGCACTATGGAAGTATGCCCCAAGAATTTAAGGGCAGCTGTAAAGTTTGCATCATCAACATTGATGCGGAGCACACCGTATACAGTATACACACAGATTCATATTCACAGCAACAGGCTGCAACACTGAGCTGTTCCATTCAATTTACTATGCCTGCACCTGTTTACAGGCTAGTGATGACATCAATAAATGATTTCAAAACACATTTAATATTAACCACATCATGAATCCTGGCTGTGGAATCCACCAGTTCAGTGGCCTTGTGGTTAGAGGATTCGCCCTGAGATTCCGAGGTCTGGTTTCAATCCTGGCTGATAGATCTGCTGTTTATGGAAAAAAGAGATTTGGTGTACAGGGAAAGAGCTCTACTAATAGAGCATTAGTACAATGCGTGTTAACAACCCCCCTGCACATATAGTACTTGCACTATGTATAAACCTTTTACTGCATATTCTATATATCTGGTTGCTAAATTATTCTTTGTTTATTCTGTACACTATACTGTATATAAAAGTTTCATCTTTTCCTATAGCCAATGTGCCCCTGATGACTTTAACTTGTTCATAATAATTTGTCTGTCTAAAAACTTGAAATGGGACATTCTGCATAATGAGCACTTAAGTACTCACGTGTCACAGGTCAATTGTCTCAGGTATCTCGTTGAACTGTGCTTGACCTACCTCTACAAGCACATCCTCTACTCCAGCGTTTCTCAAATGGAGGTATGTGTACCCCTAGGCTAGGCATACGCAGAGGTAGGTAGGCTACTGCAGGGGCGGTGTGAGAGAAAGTGGAAAGTGGAAGAATTCATTTTACTGACATGTTTAATGACAGTAACTGTTTAATTGACAGACTTTGTGTGAACCTGCTGAGCTGTGAAGTGTAAAAAAAAGAAGAAAAAAATAGAAACTTTTATTGAATATAAAGCAATAGGCTACTTATTTGCAGTTATTGTTTTGACTTAAGTGAGTTTTATGGCCACAAACCTGCCTACCAGTGACGTCATCGATGGGGAATCCAAGCTAATAGAAACTACAGCCTTTCTATTCCTGGAAAGTTAGCATGTGGAAATAGAAGCTGTTGTTTTATTAATAAAATAATAATAATAATAATAAAGTTAGATATTGTTTGAAATGACCAAACCTCCCAGCCTATGATGTCACTGGTAGGCGGGTTTCTTAACTGTCCACAGTCTGTGTCTCTATAGACCATATTCACACGGCAGCCATGTTTCTATGAAGTCAATGAAAGTAGCCACCCCGGGTGGCGGTACTTTCAATGTTAAATTCCAATATGGCCGCCGTGTGAATATGGTCTATGGCATTATTTGGTGTTTTTTAGGCCAAGGTAGGTATAGTTTTTTGTTTGTTCTAGTGGGATTGTATTTAGGAAAGAATTATGGTTTTGGCGGCTGGATCTTTTTTGAAATATCATGATTTTAGTCTTAGTTAGGTTCACTGTCAGGGCCCATGTCTGGGAGAATTTGTGTAGGAGATCAAGTTGCTGCTGTAGTCCTTCCTTGGTTGGAGACAGCAGCAGCAGGTCATCTGCAAAAAGTAAGCATTTGATTTCTGTGTTTGCCAAGGGGATGCCTGGAGCTGTGGACTGTTCTAACGTTTTTGCTAATTCGTTGATATATATGTTGAAGAGTGTTGGACTCAGGCTGCATCCCTGTCTAACTCCTCGGCTTTGGGGGAAAAAGTCTGTGTGCTTTTCGCCTATTATAACTGCGCATTTGTTGTTAGTGTACATTGATTTTATGATGTCATAGGTTTCCCCCCCAATGCCACTTTCCAACAGTTTGTACATCAGACCCTCATGCCAAATTGAATCGAATGCCTTTTTGAAGTCGACAAAGCAGGAGAATAATTTGCTTTTGTTTTTGTTTAATTGGTTGTCAATTAGGGTGTTTAGAGTGTAAATGTGGTCTGTTGTGCGATATTTTGGTAGAAAGCCAATTTGTGATTTGCTCAGGACATTGCTTTCTGTGAGGAAGTTTAGAATTCTGTGGTTGAGGATCATGCAGAGGATCTTTCCGAGGTTGCTGTTTACACAGATCCCGCGGTAGTTATTTGGGTCATATTTGTCTCCACTTTTGTGGAGTGGTGTTATCAGCCCTTGATTCCATGTGCTGGGGAAGATCCCAGAGCTGAGCACGATATTTAGGAGTTTTAGTATGGCCATTTGGAATTTGAGGTCGGTGAATTTTATCATTTCATTTAGAATACCGTCTGCCCCACAGGCCTTCTTGGTTTTAAGTGTTTTTATTTTGTCTTGTAGTTCTTTTAGGTTGATTTGGGAATCTAGTGGATTCTGGTAGTCTTTTACGGCTGACTCTAGGTTTTGTAGTTTTATCTTTTATTTGTTTTTGCTCTTTGTTCTTCTCGATTGGGCCAAAGAGGCTAGAAAAATGGTTCACCCATATATCTCCATTTTGGATGGGTAGTTCGTCCTGTTTTAGCTTATTAAGTCTGTTCCAGTTTTCCCAGAAGCTGTTTGTCTGTATGGAATCCTCGATATCTTGCAGTTGGTTTCTAACATGTTGATCTCTTTTTTCTCTTACTGACACACTCTGAGACACACACCTCATAGACACTATGAGGTGTGTGTCTCAGAGGAGACACACACCTCATTGTGTCTGAGGTGTGTGTCTCAGACATGGTTCCATATTTTAACTAGAAAATGTGCTCCTCAGAGCACAGGTCTCCGCCAGGCGAGGTGGTAAAAGAAAGTACTGTTCCTGATTAATCCTGTCTTACCTATTATATTACATATTGTGATGTCACGTGAAGCTTGACCAATGTTAGCTGTGAGCGGACGGACGGACACACACACGGACGGACAGAGGGTAAAACATACTCTCCACTATGCCTTCGGCCTGGCGGAGACAACAAGAAAAAAAAAAAGTCCTGACAACGTGAAGGGGACTGTGATGAATGCAATTAGTGTTCATTGAGTACACCCTTGCAGTATCCTAGTCAGGCAGGGTTGTTATATAAGCCTGACCAGCTGTACCTATTGTGTTGATTAACACAGTAAACGGCAGAAGCCAAAGAGAACTGTGTGAGTTCAAGACAGGGACGGCCACTTGACTCCTCATACACAGACAGCTACCGCCTCCATCGCTGACAAGAACTCCAACTGATGTTAGCTGCTCATAAACAAGACCAGGAGACCTGGTTCTGCCAGACCCAGACTTCACATGACGTGTCAGCCTGTGTCTATGCCCATGTATGGACGAAAGGGGGACAGACCTTTATGGCTGGGGCCTAAGGACAAAGTGACCAAAACCTGTTTTTTGCCCATGTATGGAGAAAACAGGTACAAAACATGCCCATGTATGGACGAAAGGGGGACAGACTTTTATGGCTGGGGCCTAAGGACAAATGACCAAAACCTGTTTTTTGCCCATGTATGGAGAAAACAGGTACAAAACATGCCCATGTGTGGACGAAAGGGGGACAGACTTTTATGGCTGGGGCCTAAGGACAAAGTGACCATGCCCATGTATGGAGAAAACAGGTACAAAGCCTCATGTAAGCCAGACCCCCTGGGTCCGGCAACAATTTACTCAGGACTTATCTTCAATATGGGCGGGTGGTTCCATCTGTACCCTCCTCACGGAGTTACATTTAGATCACAGGTTCAGGGTTCGCGAGGGGTTGATGGGGTCGCCAAAAAAAGATCCCTCATAATATGGGGTCGTGGTTTTAAAAAAGTTGGAAAACCGCTGATCTAGGGCCTCGAATGGATTGGAAACATGTTAACTTATGTATAAAAATTAAGGGAAATAAAATATCATGAGGCCCCCTGACTGTTTGAGGCCCCAGGCGGCCGCCGAACCTTGCCCTCAGCAAAGCATGGCCCTGAGTGGAGTAAAGGTACAATATGTGCCTTTGAGATGTCGTGGAGTAGAAGTAAAAGTATTGAAAATTGGAAATACTCCAGTTAAGTCAAAACACCTCAAAATTGTACTTAAGTACAGTACTTGAGTAGACGTACTTAGTTACTTTACACCACTGCTTATCATATATTAAAATTGGATTAATGGGTTATTATTCGTCGTGGACACTCTGGTCACACTCTTCCTCACAGTGGAAACGACCGTGTTTCTCCAAAGTCTGTATATGACGGAAACTCTTGTTGCAATGCTTACAGTGGTAAGGTTTAACACCAGTGTGGATACGCTGGTGTGTCTGTAGGGTATCTAACCGACTGAAACTCTTGTCACACTGTTTACAAAGGTAAGGTTTTTCTCCAGTGTGAACACGCTGGTGTATTCTCAGACATTCATAGAGACGAAAACTCTTGCCACACTCTTTACAGTGGTAAGGTTTTTCTCCAGAGTGAATTCTCAGGTGCTTCTGTAGGCCATGTGGCACATTGAAACTCTTGTCACACTGTTGACAGGGGTAAGGTTTTTCTCCAGTGTGAATACGCTGGTGTGTCCGTAGGCTATGTAACAGATTGAAACTCTTGTCACACTCCGTACAGTGGTAAGGTTTTTCGCCAGTGTGGATAAGCCGGTGCGTCTCTAGCCTACGCAACTCACTGAAGCTCTTGTGACAGTGTTCACAGAGGAAATCTTTTTCTCCAGTGTGGATATGCAGGTGTCTCCGTAGGCCACTTGACAAACTGAAACTCTTTTCACACCGTTTACAGAGGAAAGGTTTTTCTCCAGTGTGAACACGCTGGTGTGTCTTCAGAGTTTCTAACCGACCGAAACTCGTGTCACACGTTTTACAGAGGAAAGGTTTTTCTCCAGTGTGAACAAGCTGGTGTGTCTTCAGAGCTTCTAACCGACCGAAACTCATGTCACACGTTTTACAGAGGAAAGGTTTTTCTCCAGTGTGAACAAGCTGGTGTCTCTTCAGAGCTTCTAACCGACCGAAACTCATGTCACACGTTTTACAGAGGAAAGTTTTTTCTCCAGTGTGAACAAGCTGGTGTCTCTTCAGACCGTCTAACCGTCTGAATCTCTTGTCACACGTTTTACATGTGTGGTGGTCTTTCCCGTGTAAGTCAGTCGCGGCGGAGTTTAAGTCTTGGTATGATCTTGGTTGGCCTGTGGGGTCCCTTTGTTCCTGGCTGGCCACAGAGCTGAACATTTCAACCTCGGCTGGTTCATTGTCAAAGCTGCTGTTTTCCATGGACTGTGATCTGGACGGAAATATGTCTTCTCTTCTCTTCTCTTCTCTTGGAGATTTGTCCTTCTATATTCTCTATTTTCTCTCTCTTCTCTCTATCTCGATACTGTATATCCCTGTCTTTCTCACCTGAACTGTCTTAGTAGAGTATACCTGTGGACACCACACCCCTTGGTTGTACTCAGACTAATGCCATGTCTAAAGACAGCTTCACATCTTATATAGGCAGACCAGAGCTCTGGTGTGATGTCAGACGCAACACAAACCGTTGCCAAGCATTCCTGCCAACAATGATTTATGCAGACACCGTTGCAATATGTGCATTGATTCCTAACTATTTGAATTTGAAAGACTCCCAGTTTGATAATTATGCAAAAGGCCACAGTCATAGTTCACACAATCTGGGAACCCATCGTCAAAGAAAAGGAAAAAACAGCATCCGCTGCTGTTTGTTTTCCTTTGAATTTGATTCTGGGGGGACCGCCCAATAGAATGTTTATAACAGGATGTTGGCCAGTTTGGTCCGCCCTCAGCCCTTCTCTTCCTGCCGGGCGCCTATGTTTTCATTCCCACTGACAACATTTCTCCCACGGAATGTGGACGTTATAGTCAACAAGCTTTTCGCTAGCGTACTTACGAGACTTGCTCAATTACACAATATTGAATATGTAAAACCTCTTCAGCACATTTGTTTGAAGTATTTCACATTTGTTGAAGTACTTTCTAATGTGTTAACACATTAGAAAGCGAACGCACATTATGTAAATCCAGCCCACTATATTTGATTGGGTAAAGCGCGGCTTGCTTCCTGATCTAAGGCCAATGTTCACACGTTCTGAATGGCCCTCCCAACAGATGCAGTAGCGCAGCTCGGAATCTGTTCTTGAGAGATTATTGTTCACGTTATCACGTATCTGTAGAACCGAGAGGGCGTGGTGCCGAGTCGTTTTGATAGGCAGTCGTCCAGAACCGCCGATCCAACCGATTTGCCCATAATACACATACTGTAGAGAACGTTCAGGGCATACTTGCCAGCATAAGCCATGAATGAATACCACGGTAAGGTAGACCGCGGCAGGATGCCCAAAACCCATATAGTGGGATAATTGATCTATTCAGTTTAGACCTTTAATGACCTATTCGATCCCAACGTCCCTATTCGGTTGTTCAGACGTGACGTTGCGCCCCGCTAGAATAACTTCCGGGTCCCATTGTGTATTTTCCCAATATGCGCAGTGCTGTGTCCCTCTCTGTTTTAACAGATCTGAGACTAAAATAACAAGTGTCATTCTACCGCTTTCCTGGCAACGACAAAAAGAACAGGCAATCGGGTTTTTTATATACATCTATATATAAATATATATATATATAAATAAATATAAAAATATATATATTATAATGTTAATAATAATAATAAACTAGAAAATGTGCTCCTCGGAGCACAAGTCTCCGCCAGCAGACCCGTGCTATTTTAATCAAATGAAATCACTTACCCTATCTTTAACCATAGTTATCTAGGAATGTTCTAATTCTTACTTAAAATAGAACATGTATCATGTATAACATGTATAACATGAGATACAGTAGGGTAAAAGATATATCTTTTAGTTAAACAAAAAGTTCTTTGTTAAAAGGTGAATGTTAAAGAAATATTTATTGTCAAACAAATGTTCTAAAAACCATATTTTGTCTTGCACTGTTGAAAAAAAACAAGATGAAAAAAAAGAGAACAAAAAAAGATTCATACATCAAAGGTTATTTATGTATTTCTTAAAAAAGAAGAACAGACAATAATATTAATTGTCAGAAATGTATTACTGTATTACAAAAATGTATATATACTATGACACATCTGATATATAGCAATTATATTATCATAACAATAACGAATGAGATACAGTAGGGTAAAATATATATCTTTTAGTTAAACAAAAAGTTTGTTAAAAGGTGAATGTTAAAAATGTATGTACCCTTGAGAAGAGGAACATAAAGAAATATTTATGATTGATTGATCCTGTCTTACCTCACTTCAAAAACATAAATGGCCTTTTGAAGTGACACACCTATTTATAGGATTTTATTTCGTCATGCGTCCCTCTAGCCAATCAAAAGCATTGGTGTCAACATATTGTCACGTGTCACGTGGAGCTTGACCAATGTTAGCTTGGCTAGGGGGGGGGGGGAGACACACAGCGGGACGAAGCGAAAACATACTCTCCGCCTCCGGCGGAGACAATAAGCATGAGTGAGGAGCAAATAAACGAAGACATGTTGAAAATGTGCTCCTTAAGTGTGTTGATGTAGGTGTAGGTGTAGATCCCATACGTTAAATTATTTCATTATGTATCTCACAAGACCTGCTGATATTACAATCTGGTTTGTAGACCTTTAGAGGTGGTGAGAAACAGGGGTGGAAAAAGTACTAAAAGGTTTTACTTAAGTAAAAGTATCAATACTGCAATGCAGAAATACTCTGTGACAAGTCAGGAATTCAACATTTACTTGAGTAAAAGTACAAAAGTATTGGTATCAAAATGTACTTAAAGTACCAAAAGTAAAAAGTACTCATTATGCAGAAACGGCACGAGTACAGACCCTTGTGAATTTCTGATAGTAATCATTGCTATGTGTAACATAATGTATGTTCGCAGGGACGCCGGCTTTTGTGCGTGGCCATGGGGGCTGAACTTGACCACCACTCGCCCCCCCCCCCCCCTTCCCCCCGCCCCCCCCCTCCACCCACTGCGTCGCGGCATGTGCGCGCCCGAAGCGCGCGCGATTTTTTTTGCTTAATTAATTCATTAAATGACCATAAAACAACATTAACAACACTCGACCCATCCTTCAGTGTGTCCCATCCTCAAATGTTTTACTTAAATAAAAGTACTTATTTTAGTAGTAGCCTAGTTACTTCTACTCCACTACATATAGACAAATATTGTACTTTTACTCCACTACAATTATTTGATAACTTTATTTACTATAGTTACTTTGTAGATTTTGATTATTATTACAAAACCACTTATACAGTATATATACTTTGGCAATTTGAAAATAGCAGATTTGCGACGCGTTGTGAGCTTGTAGATCTGCTATTTTCAAAGAATTTGTATACATTTTACACGTTTGAAAACTTGTGAAATGGGACCTTCTGCATAATGAGTACTTTTACTTTTGGTACTTTAAATACATTTTGATACCAATACTTTTCTACTTTTACTCAAGTACATTTTGAATACCTTACTTTTACTTGTAATAAAGTATTTTTACACCGCAGAATTGATACTTTTGTTTAAGTAAAACATTTTAGTACTTTTTCCACCACTGGTATTCAGTGCATGCAGTGAGTGACTGTTAGTGCACACAGGACGAGGGAGTCGAAGGACACAGCATAGACCCTTCATTTCAATAAGGGCAGACGGCAGAGCCAAAACCTGCAGAACATGTTTAGCACAGCCATAGCCATGGTTCACATGACGCCCGAGTCCCCCTGGTCTAAAGTTGTGTTCGATTTTTTCACATTGCCACTCGAGCTGCAATAGCCCCGCCCCCCCACCGCGAGCCGTTTCTCTGTCTGGGGTATTGTCTAGGTGTCAACGGCGCGTTAACACCTATCTGCGCCCCGCTATAGTAATGGTAATGGTAAGTGGTACTGTAAGTTTGAGCCTGACATCTGAGATTCATTCATTCATGACCAATTGACCGTGGGGGCGCTAGCCCCGAAGCCCCCGCGTCATCGGCGCCCCTGTATGTTCGTGTAACCCTATGAGTCATAGGGCTACTAGAGATGTGTGATTTATAGGTGTAGTTGCATGTTGTTCCCACTGGAGGGCACAATACACTCCTACGCTCTATATATTCAGGAACTGCTTCCTGTTCTGTAAGCTTCACTTCCTTCCAGGTGGTTTTGTTTGGTCTACTGGTATGAAAACACAATAATCATTTATTGTACATTATTTCCATAATACATCAGAGCTAATGAGACATTCTCTTATTAGAGTCCACAGACCAAAGAGAATTCAGTTTAGTGTTGTTGTGAAACCACTAGGCATTAGCCTGTTGCTAATACTATTAAACATAACATACTTTATTTGCTTGTTTGAGTCCAGATACTTGATAAAAACCAACCAGTGGTTGTGAGAATGTTGTGTTAATGTTTTAAACGTACTTTATTGCAACACTGTATGGTTGTAGTGATGCTTATGAAGAGGTTTAATGCTAACCAAGATTCTAAGCTCTAAGCTAGCTGCCAGCATTTTTGTGACATGAAAACCATTTGGTTTGAGTGTCTTAAGACACTAATGGTTTGTTGTAGTTAAAAGTACCTGGATGGTTACAATTTACATATATTAAATAAATTAGAGATACAAATGAATGGTTAAAAGGGGGAATATATTAAATATTGTTATATATATTACATTTATTATAACATTATTATATTTATTAAAAGGTTAATAAGGATTATTTATAGTATAGCTCAAAGTTAAATTATTCATTTGTAAATAATTCATGTTTGTTAACTTGTGTTTATCATGAAGAAGAAATTAAGTCAATGAGGTCTCATATAAGAACAAAGAAAGAGAACAGAATCATTTACTATTCTGCACTTTGTGCAGATTGTGTTTTTGACAACCCAGGGAGTCTGAATAGTACGATGGTGGAAGGGGTGTGGCCAGCCGTAAGACCCGCCCACAGAGGATATCTGACCTGCTTGATTCATCTATACAGGTAAGACCCTGTGGCAGTAGCAGTTCTCCACCTCCACCTCTGTCCCAGGAGTAGGAATTTTGTCTCTGTCAAAATGGACGCTAGTCCAACTTACGTTTGGAACCAAACACTGTAGCAAAAACATTGAACGTATTATGTCCAACAAAATTGGGGATGCCCTTTCATTTGGTGATACTTTTGAGATCACCAGAATTCATGAACATGCGTTTAGATCAAAGATCAATGTACAAATTCACCCACAAATGAGCAATCAGTTGAAATTTGCAAATGAACGCTTGGTGGTGTCCCTGTGGTGAATTTACTTATTGAATTTTTAGCTTGTCAGTGTGTTTGTCCTTGTGACAGATGTGGTGAATGTGTTGTTTGTGATGGGTCATGGGTCAGACTCAGACTACTGGGAAGGTCAGACTGGAGCTGTTTGATTGGACTGTAGAGAAACAGATCGACACCACCAGACTGAAAAACCAACTGCTTTCTGTGCTTCCTGATCTGAGGGTATATTCACAGGGAACAGAGACTTTTGTAAATTAATGCCGTCTTCGCCATTCTACGTCACACAAAAGTAAAAAAAATAGCCAATCTACAAGCTCAAAAAGCGTCGGAGCGTTTTAAGCTGGTAGATCTGCTATTTTTGCAATTCTTTAATTGGAATCCTGATTTTGTTTTTGCATTTTTTTATTGGAATCCTGAAAAGTAATTAGTTATTTAATTTCAGTTGTTGACTTTGGCTGCACCCGTTTGTTCCATCCTAGACATTAAATCTGCCCAGGAGGCACTAATCTTTCTCTCCATTTCTTATTTGTAATGCTATATTCTTCAAAAGGTTGTTTATCATTCATTCATTGCCTCATATGCTGTGGTTTTCTCTTGCAGTTTTCTAGGCTAAAATGTTCGGGTAAATTGGTTAGGCCTATACTTGGATTCAGAAATCAGGGAAAGGTGGTGAAGCATAAACAATTCAAGAAACACTGCTCCAATCCATCTCTCACAAACCATTTAAGTTTAGCACAAACACTGGTTTATTTATGAGTGAAATGGGCCAGTGGCGCTCTAGGTGACCACATACTTCAAACCCTTCATTTGATTTACTTAATGTTATGTTAGGTTAGGTTTAAAAGAAAACATGACATGGACATGCTTCTCAAAAAGAAAGAACGTCAAGAAACATAATAAATACTTATTTCCAATGTGGTCCTTCATGGTCTCAGACAAACAAAACAAAACAAAGTTTTTTTTTAACTGTTTACATACAGCATGAATAAAATTCATTACAACACGTGACCATGCTATTTTGCAACATTTTCTAAAAGCCTTTTCTTCAGATAAAAATGTAAACAAAAGTCATGGGTTGGAATTGTATTTATAACTGTAGATTACAAAAGTCAGACAGGATAAAATACATCTATGATAGTTGGTAGCAGCGGCGTAACGAGGCAACAGTGGGCCCCGACGCGGGGTGGTCACCGTGGGCCCTACCATCCCCGCCCCCCCCCGGCCGCCGCAGCCGTTGTATGTTGTTGTCTATTTACACAATAATGACAAGTTTAGATTGCGCTTAGATTCATTGCAGACTCATTTCTTTGACACCTTAGAGATGCACACACACACACACACACACACACACACACACACACACACACACACACACACACACACACACACACACACACACACACACACACACAACATGCAAAAAACATGCATATGTGCACACACACACATAAAGGACAACAAGGGAATGAAAAATGCACATATATTTAATCAATACTGTAAATGCAATTTTGTGTTGTCTCATTGTCCTCTGCGTGTGTGACCTTACCAGCTGCACACACACACACACACCATGGCCTCCCCTCATTAAATCATGCATATCGTTGCCGTCGAGCAGAAACCTCATATCTCCATAGTTCAACCTTTTATGTTTTTTTTCGTACATTTTTGGATTTACAAGGTTTCTTTCTCGACAGCGATGCTGTAAACACACTCCCTGTCTAGCCTATCTGTCAGCTCTGTCAACACACACACACACACACACACACACACACACACACACACACACACACACACACACACACACACACACACACACACACACACACACACACACACACACACACACACACAGACACACCTAGTTTTGCTGTCTGCTGTCTCCAAAGACGTTAATTCTCCATCCACAATATTGTGTTGGCAGGCAATCCATTCCAGTCAGGCTGCAACACAAAGAGACACACAGGCAAACGATAATCTGCAACATGTGATGCAACGTGTGGAAAGTCACTTTCCTGACCCCGTCTAGATGAGTTGTTGCACCGCCTCACAGCCAGTAGTAACAGCTGAACAATTAACCCCGCCTCATGTCCTCAACATCTAACGATGAGATGAGATATACATTATTAATCCCTGAAGGTGAAATAGAGGCGTCACAGCCGCATAATGTGATGAAAAAAATTATATATACAAGACAGTACAAAGACACATTAGACTCACATGGACAAAGCAGACACTGAACCACATGCATTAAGTATCCAGGGAGAGAGTTCTCATGCATTATGCAGTCTGATCTGATGGCTGTTGGCGCAAAGGAAAGTCTACTCTACACCAGTGGTTCTCAAACTTTTTAACAACTCTTTGACTGCCCTTGACGCGATAACGCGTCAATTGCTACTTTGTCCAGTTGGCCGTCGACGCGTTTGACGCGCTGGACGCGCGTTCATTGTTTAATCTCTGATCGCGCTATGCTGCTTAATATTCAATGTTACAATGTTCACCCACATCTGCATCCGGTTTCATGACCTGGGTTCCGTTTCCGGTTTTTGATTTTTTCCCCCGGTCATTTTCGTCCAGGATAGGTAAACAAACGTTTTTTCACACGATATAACAAACGAACGGACAGGTTCTCTTCTATAATCTATGGTCTGGGTGACGATCAGTCATCGCCGTCGTGTATCACATCGTAATTTTGGCCGATCGGACAATCTGACAGTGATATACATCCGTTTTGATGTATATCACTGTTTAAAAGTGTGTGTGAGGTGCGAGTGGCTCAAAGAGCTGATCAAGCTGTCATGTGCTGCTCTCTAGTGGCGGATTTGTGCGCCGTCTTTAAAAAAAGCACTCTGATAATATATTTTCATGAAAAATGACAAATTATAAAAATAAAAAACACGAAAATTGCTGGCACTGGGGGAGTACTTTATGAAAATACTCTGGCAGTCAAAGAGTTGTCAACCCCCAAAATTATATCTATTTGGCCGCGGACCCACACTCCAGGGACCCCCAGAAGCAAAGATTTGAGTTACAAATGTTCGCTTTAAAAAAATATTAGATTCAAAGTTTTCCACAGATTTTTCAAAAATAGAAGATCTACAAGCTCATAGTGCGGCACCGCTATGAGCTTGTAGATCTGCTATTTTTGAATAGCCAAAGTATAAAAGGTTAAAGTGATTAAAAGTATTGTGATGCTATATTAACATATTTTGCTGGGGACCCCCTGGAACCCCCCCAAGGACCCCTGGGGGTCCCCGGACCCCAGTTTGAGTAACAACGCTCTACACACTACTCTGTTTGCATCATACATCAATACATTGCTGCTATGCTCAGGCACCTTAGTTTAGTTTTTTTAGTTTTTTATTATCTCAGGTAATTTGTAAATATGTCTGGCCTTCTGTTGCTCTCTTGTTTTGATCTCCTTCCCACTTGCCCCCCACCCTCTTCTTCTCCCCCCCCCCCCCTCTTCTTTCTATGGAAACTAACGTTGCGATGGGAACGATGTACAAAAAAGAATTTCACCCACTTTTTTACCTTGTAAACCTGTGATGTGACAACAAAACTGATTCTGATTCTGATTCTGATCTGAAGGTGCTTCAGCTCTTCTTCCACAGCTCGTCATAGAGTGGTTATCCAGGATGGAGTTGAGTTTGTCCCTCATCCTCCTCTCTGCGACTCCCTTCAGCCCATTCATCTACAGGCCAAAGACAGAGCTGGCCTTCTTTATGGTCTTAATGAGCTTGATCAGCTAACCACATAAACCCATAGCGTACCTATTGGATATGTCCAGTGGTGGACAGTAACGAAGTACATTTACTTGAGTTCTGTACTTAACCCATTCAATCCATATATAACCATTATTTATACTTTGCCTATAAAAAAATAGCACCGAGTGACACGCTATGAGCTTGTAGATCTGCTATTTTTGGAAAATCTTGAACATTTTTGCAAATCTATGAATATATATATTTCTAAAGGGATTTCAAATCTCTGCTTCTTGGGGTCCCTGGAACAAAATATTTTCAGATGGGGGTCTGCGGCCAAATACATATAATTTTGGGGGTCCTTGACATGAAAAGCAACATAAGTTTCTTCAGAAAAGACATTTGTAGATGCGTTCCCGGTCTTAAAGGGTTAAATAAAAATGTTTATGCATCTGTAGGCCTACTTAAGTTTCGTATTTGTATGCACAGGCAAAAATAAACAAAGATATTGGCCAAAATAGCCAGTCCACAAGCACACTGGACTGGCTAACGCACCGTGTTGTGAGCTTGTTCTGAGCTTGTTGTGAGCGGCTATTTTCGGTTCAGATATTTGGTGTAGAGGGGGAAAAAAAGGAGGGGACCAAGTAAAGACCCCTGGGGGGTCAACAAAGAACAGAAGCTGTGCGTTAGCCATGCATGCGGTCTAGTTTCACACAGCATCATCCAGTATTCAATTAATATATTAATATGGTGTATATCATCTTCCTGTATCCAGCTGTGAGCTTTGACTGGTGCCTCACTGTATGCATCATACTTGCAACATTCTTTACATGTTTAGTTTACAGCAATATGATCTGGAGGAGTGAGCTGAAGTTAATCAAAAGGCATTCCAATATAGAGATAGTGTTCTTTCTATTTTTTATCTCGGTCATAAAGAACAAATAAAACTGAATTAAACATTCTGTGAAAATATCAGCTCTACTACAGTAGCTCACAATGCGCCATATGCGTGTTGTGAGCTTGTATATTTGATGTATAATGAAGTATATAGAGTTTTAAGTGTCCAGCTACATGGTGGGAATAAGACCTGGCATTACATCTTGACCATGTATAACTTCACGTCTCTACCCCTCTCTCTAAACAGACTTCCCACAGGGCCTCCATTGAACTTCAGAGGATCTCCAGCACCCCTGACCAGGGACAGATTGGAAGGGGAGTTGAGGGAATCAAAGGCCATCTTTCCGTCGGGGCTTTCGGAGTTGCTGTGTCAGAGGTGAGCTGCCTGCTGTGTACTAGCTTACTGCTCATTTGTGGTTCTGACTTGTTCCTTAAAGGAGCACTTACTTCACCCGTTTTCAACCCATCTTCATATAACTGGTCCTCTCATGCTCATTAGAAGATGGCACCATTTCTGTCTACTCTACTCTACTGTGTCTCAGAGGAGGGCTGTGGACGGTTCAGAAACCTGCCTACCAGTGACATCATTGATAGGCGGGTTTGGTCATTTCAAGAATCCAAACAGTTATTGCCTTGTATTAGAGAGTTCCGCCAATGAGGGGGTAGAAACAGCAGCGGTCACGTGGTTCATGTAAACTGGAAATAGTTACAAGGAGCCGTAGACTTCAGTGCATTCCATAAACTTCCGGTTTAGGGCGTTGTCACTATACGCCAATAGACTATAGGCTATGTAGAAGACCTGGCCCGATGAAGTGAACGCGAGTGTCAGAACTCTCTCTCTCTATGGGTCTGGATTGAACCAATGAAAATATTAACAAAAGCTTGTGACTAAATAATAACTACGTTGGATTCATTGGAACACAGATTATTTTTTTCCCCCATTTCCTTAAAAAGTAACCGTTTTGGACATATGAGGTTTCCAGCGACAATATGCTTCAACTGAACTCTGTGGGGGATGAACCAATTCAGTGTCAATGGAGAAAAGAAAGAGAGAGAGAGCAGAAAGACAGAACCAGACCAGCCATTAGCCAGACAGCAGTCTTTCTCTGTCTCCATGGCGTTTGTTAGAGATGTATGAATACACTATTATCCACTTGAGCAGTGGATAATGGGATGCAATTAGAGCATTTAGGCAAAATGTCTATTGTTGTGCAATATCTCGAGGTCTCGAATATATTCTTTTTTTTTTCATGCGTCAAGAAGGTGAAAATTAGGCGACAAAGCTCTCTCTCCCTCTGTCACTCTCCCTTTCATTCGCTCTCTCTCTCGTTCTCTCTCGCTGTCTCCCTCTGATGTCTCCCTCTGTCTCTCTGTCTCTCTGTCTCTCTCTGTCTGTCTTATACTTTGGCTATTCAAAAATAGCAGATCTACAAGCTCATAGCACGGCACTGAGTGCAGCGCAACGAGCTTGTAGATTGATTTATTTTTAATTGTAAAAAAAAGAAATATGTTTTAAACTCAAATCTTTGCTTCTGGGGAATTCTACAAATGTCTTCTAAATCCTAACAGTTTTTAGGTTTTTTTAAACCTCATGTTTCTATATCAGTGGTGCTCAACCTTTTTTCATTCTTTCTCTCTCCTACTCTCCCGCTGTCTCCCTCTGTCTGTCTCTCTCTCTCTCTCTCTCTCTCTCTCTCTCTCTCTCTCTCTCTCTCTCTCTCTCTCTCTCTCTCTCTCTCTCTCTCTCTCTCTCTGTCTGTCTCCCTCTGTCTCATTGTCTCTCTCCCACACTCTGTCTGCTGCAGTGTCAAAGTCTGATTTTGTGAAACAAAGGGCGATACGTCGAGACTCATCAGTTATCGACATAATTATACTGTATTATCTCTCGAGTTGCGTGGCACCCCTGCGCTACAGTGTTGTGTGTGTCTTGCGTGAGCGGAGCTCTCCAGTGGGGGTCAGTGTTGTGATGTGTGCAGTGAGTCTGGGAGGGTGGGTGGGGGGGGGGGGATGAGGGAATGAGTGTAATGGAGCTGAGGATCATCCATCACGAGGCACAGACTTGTGGGCCGTGGAAACAGAAAGAGACTGTTGGCTTGAGTGGAGCCTGTAGTCGGTTTAATTGATACTCCTTCTACTTGTCAATTTGGAAGTGTGTGTGTGTGTGTGTACTACTGTACTTGTATTACTGAACTTGTGACGGCCAAATATCCCCACAAGTATAAGAGAACGTGAGAAATAGACAGTTTTCCGGGTCCTCACAAGAGAAATAGTTGCTTTGTGGTTATAAAGTATTTTTTAGATCCCCATAACTCTGACAGTGTACACATGGAACCAAATGGACCCGTAAGGGTCCATTTGGTTCCATTTGTACACTGTCATAGTTACAGACCTGTAAAGGGTCCATTTGGAAACCCCTCAAGGAACTCTGAGGGTCCCTTGAGGGGTCCCTGGACCCCACTTTGAGAACCACTGGGTTAGGGTTTGGATTAGACATTTAGAGGTTAGTTTTTAGGGTCTGGGATAGGAGTTATATCAGATTTATACTTTGTTGTGTGCCAGTGTCATGCACCGAAAATAGCCCATCTACGTACGAGCTAGATGCTGTTGTGGGGAAGTGAAAGCATTATTGTTGCTAGGTAGGGTTTTGATGATTACAGAGAGGAGTGTTTTTTCTCAAGGTTTTAAACTCTGGCTCATTCGGTTGACTTGGGAGGGGGATGTGAGCGAGATGTTTCATTGCCATGGCAACCTTTTTTTTTTTGGCAGAATGAGCCTTGCAACAGCCCCCCCCCCTCACACACACACACACACACACACACACACCTCCAGGGTTGTGGGTGACGTGTGAATTTAATACTGAGAAAATACATTTGACAAATACAGGAGGTGAGCTTTGCACCGTGTGTCGATTGCTTGGACTGGGCAATTTACCAAAAACATATCAAAACTGATATTTAGAGCCAATAACCGCCTTAATCTTGTTCATAGTATTGAATAATCAAGAAGCAGGTTTCTAAATATATTTTTGTTTATTATATATCAACAAATCAAAACACATCATTCTATGTTTAGTTTTTTTTTACAATCGACTAAATCAATTATATCATGTGATTAACCACTTAACCCTGTATTATGCTTTGTTATACAATGGTGCCGTACTACTGCTTTGAGATCTACAAGCAACTCAAAGAGTTGCATCGCAATTCGTGGCGCATTGTGGGGTCGTAGATTGGTTATTTAGACAAATTGTCTTTATATAATCTTGTAGTCTTGTAGGTGTAGAGGGAATAGGTGTAGAGGGAAAAAAGGAGGGGACCAAGTATAGAGACCTCTGGGAGTCAGTGGAGTATATAGGGATAAGTGGCTAAAATCTGCCTTGAATCTTGAGCCTTGTACTGAAAATAAAGAAATATTTTCAAACAGGACTTGTTTTTGCGCCTCCTGCTAAAGATATAACGTTTCCCCCCCAAAAGTGAATGTATTACAGAGCCTTAACCCCCCCACATACTTTATTTTATTTTTGGGTGGAACCCAGCATTCAGCCTTTTCTCAGTAATGTTATTTTTGTTCTATGCATAGCACTTGGGGTCGAGGCCACACAGTTTAGGAAGCAATACCAATTAAACTAATTTCAAAGCTTTGCATTAGCCATGCATGCGGTCTAGTTTCACGCAGTGTATCCAGTATTCAATTAATATATTGATATGATTTATCTAGTCGTTCTGTATCCAGCTGTGAGCTTTGATTGGTGCTTTACTGTATGCATAACTTAGAAGATTCTTCACACGGTTAGTTTACAGTAATTTGATCTGGAATGAGCAGAGGCAATTTCATCAAAAGGCAGTCAGTGAGTTTTCTCTTTTCAATCTCTTTGATAAAGAACAAATGGCACTGAATAAAACTCACACGTGTCCATGCATGTTGATTGAATACTTTATTAGAAGTTTGCAGAACAAAGCACATGAAAGTACAGTTCAATACAAGGTCAGCTAATGGGAATTTTAAAAAAAACAAGAAAGCCATTGGCTTGTTTCCATTGGGGTCCTTTGTACTCAATTCATAGTGATAGTTCATTGTGTTTGCATACAAACACAAGTGCTGTGATGGAAGAACTACTTTTTATATCACAATATAAAAATAATCTCTAATAATGGCATCAAAATATACTCACATTATCAAAGTAAAAGTACACAATTTATTTTCGAAATGTGTCAGGCGTTTTTGCAAAAAGCTGATTTACAAGCTCACAACGCATCGACGGGTTGTGAGCTTGTAGATCGGCTATATGCAAATAGCCAAAGTAGGGCTGAAATGGTTCATCTAAGATTTTTATGAAAAATATAAATCTGTAAAGTAACAAGTAACTAAAGATGTCAAAAAATTGTAGTGGAGTAAAAAGTACAATATTTGCCTCTGACATGTAGTGGAGTAGAAGTATTGAAAATTGTAAATACTCAAGTTAAGTATAAGTGCCTCAAAATTCTACCTAAGTACCGTACTTGAGTAAATGTACTTAGTTACTATACACCACTGCACAAGCACATAAATGCACGTTTTCTCGCACCATATCATGCACTGTGCAGCCACACAGATCTCCCCCTCACTTTGCCTCGCGTCAGAGTCACTGGTAGCAAAATTTGATTTCCGCCTCATAACTCTCTCCATAATGTGATATCGCCGGCACTAAATTGCCAAGATAACCTTTATCAGAGTAGAGGTGAAAGCCCCTCCCCCTCCCCTCGAATCATTGAGCGGTTCCTCTAACCGCCGGGCCAGAAAAAACAAGACAGCGAGTGGGGGATAATGGATATTTTCCCTCGGGCACAGCCACGGACGTCTCGGCGGCGTCACCGAGCCATTTGGATGGGTGCCAGGCCGGGCGAGGAAAATGCTTAGAGGGGAGAGGAGATTCGGGACGGGCCGAGAATCCGAATGATCCTCCAGCTGTAAGCCTGTCACCCCGCGCCCCCCACACACGCCCACACACCCACGCCCACGCACACGCACACGCGCACACACACACACACACACACACACACACACACACACACACACACACACACACACACACACACACACACACTCACACTCACACTCACACTCACACACGCAGTGGTGGAAAAAGTACCCAATTGCTTTACTTAAGTAAACGTATCAATATTACAATATAGAAATACGCTGTCTGGAATTCAAAAGTACAAAAGTATTGGCATCAAAATGTACTTAAAGTACCAAAAGTATTATGCAGAATGTCCCGTTTTAAGTTTTCAAATGTTTAATAATATTCTTTTGAAAATAGCAGATCTACAAGCTCGACGTATTGTGGGCTTGTAGATCGTCTATTTTCAAATGACCGAAATGTATGACAGAGCTGAAGTGGTTAATATAGGTTTTGTAATAATAATCAAAATCTACAAAGTAACTTGTAACTAAAGTTTTCAAATAAATGTAGTGAAGTAAAACAACAATATTTGGATCCGAGATGTAGTGGAGTAGAAGTAAATGTATTGGAAATTGGAAATACTCAAGTAAAGTACAATATACCTCAAAATTTTACTTAAGTACAGTACTTAAGTAAATGTACTTAGTTACTTTACACTACAACAATCCACTCGGCACCCCCTTATACCAAGCCTTCATGTGTCCACATGCTCGTGTGGGTGGGTGGCAGAGAGTGTGTGTGTGTGTGTGTGTCCATGCTCTGTGTTCTCAATAGCTCTTTGTTTACTTTGCCCTAGGAATAAATATATATCACTCCAAGGTCTCATGGGGTCTTAGGTTATTTTCTGAGTTGTCAACAAACGCTTTGTTGGAAGTTAAACATAAATTTAAATTCAGTGAATGTAAATGCAACTTGCCCTTAACCGTCCATCTGGCCTCAAAGCTTTTTTTTCTCATGCCTCAGCCAGTGGACAGCCGCTGGCCGGAGGCATTATGTCTCCGGATTGACCGTCTGTCCATCCGTCTGTCCATCCATCCTTTCCGACCTGTTGAATGCGGTATCTCTGGAACAGCCTTGAAAGAATTTCATAACATTTGGCAGAAATGTCCACTTGGACTCAATGATGCACTGATAAGAACTACCGTATGTGGTCAAAGGTCAAGGTCACTTGGACCTCACAAATTTTATTCTGCTACTACATACAGTATACTGAATACGTCTGGACAGACAAAGATGTAAACTGCAACTGGTTGGTGGAGGCATACAAACGAAATGTATAGTTTATGCTTTTTCCCCCCTTCCAAACAACTCAACTTCATGACTTTACATCACAGGTTTTTAGGTGTAAATGAGTGGGTGAAATTCTTTGTCCTATAAAAGCCCCATCATTGTAGTTTCAAAAAAGGTAGCAAGCGATAGAGAAAGAAAGAAACGGAACAACAGATCAGATATCAACATGGCAGTGTAAAATATACTGTACATACATAAGGTGCATGATATTTAAGGTGCGTAGTAAAATAGCTGCAGATGTAATGAGACATATGTACATAAGGTGTATGGTTTATCAATGCATCAATAAAATGATTTAAGGTAGCATTATAGCAACCGTGGCAGAGTGTACAATCATATAGTCATATACACAGGACAAAGAATGTTGTGTGGTAGCCTATCTCAGGGGTTCCCAAAGTTGGGGTCGCGGGACACTAACGGTGGGGGCGTGAATTTATTTTGGGTCATTAAAAAAAAAAAAAAAAAAAAAGTTTATATAGTTTTAATTCAACAGAATGGATGAAATACAATCTAAAAATGATTACAAATAGTACATTTTACCATTTTAATACATTACAAATGCGCACCGAACGTGCAAGTTTATGTGCATAAATTACCTCCAGGGTTAGGTGGAGGTAATTGGCCGCATTATTTTGGGGTCACGGGCTGAAAAGTTTGGGAACCCATGGCCTATCTCATCAGGACAGCCTGGTGACAGGCTGGCTCAGCGCTTTTTCAACAGTCAAGGAAGTTTTTTCCTTATTATATGTTTTGAATAGTTCACAATGGGAATGCCACGTTTTTGAAAACGATGTGCTGAGTTTATTGTGTTTATTTTGCGCTTGCACGTTCACGTGTGGCCTTTTTATCTGCATTCTAGGATCTAAAATATTTTAAACTTGGGCGTGAACAGATTGTGGCTTGGGTTGTGAGTGTCCTTGATGATTCGCTCAGCTTTGACTACACACCGCTTCTCGTGTATTCCCTGGGGGGAGGGAAGCTCACCTCCAACCATGTGCTGGGACGTCCACACCGCCCCCTGTAGCGCTCTGTGATCGAGGGCAGTGCAGTTCCCATACACACTTATGCCATACAAAATGACAGACACTGGACATGCCTTTCGGCCTGGCGGAGACCATAATAAGGTTTAGATAAGAATAAGGTTAAAAAGTACAGGTAAGACACGTTAACCATCTTTAAAAGCCTCTTTGTATCAATGGGGGATGTACATAATTGGGGAGGATGATAATAGAATGTACGATTATAGAATGTACAGTGAGGTCAGGTACAGTATACACATAAGAAACATCAATTACATCAAGTACACTTATAATACAGTACATAATGTAGCTTGGCTCCACCCCCTGAATCGCTAGCCTCGCATTCAGGATCTGGTGACGCTGTAGAAAGGCGGGGTTTTCTCGTTTGAAAATCTAACCGGCGGCCCGGCCCAATCGGGTTTGGGATAATCCAGTGTGAACCACTCGCCAGAGAGAGCCACTTTGGCCACGCCTCCATCTCATAAAACGGCTGCACTGAGAGGGCTTTCAGACTGAATAATGGAGTGAAACTAAATGAAAATTCAGGCCGAGTGTCAGGCAGTGGTGGAAAAAGTACTCAAATGTTTTACTTAAGTAAAAGTATCAATACTGCAATGTAGAAGTACTCTGTTACAAGTCCGGAATTAAACATTTTCTTCAGTAAAAGTACAAAAGTATTGGTACCAAAATATACTTAAAGTACCAAAAGTAAAAGTACTAAAATATTTGAAAATAGCAGATCTACCTGCTCACAACGCGTCGCGATGCAACACGTTGTGAGCTTGTAGATCGGCTATTTTCAAATAGCCTAGGTATAAAATAGGGCTAAAGTGGTTAATGTATGTTTTAAAATGTAATAATTTATATCTGCAAAGTAACTAGTAACTAAAGTTTTCGAATAATTGCAGTGGAGTAAAAGTACAATATTTGCCTCTGAGATGTAGTGGAGTACAACTAAGTAAAAGTACAGACAATTGGAAATACTCCAGTAAAGTAAAAGCACCTCAAAATAGTACTTAAGTACAGTATTTGAGTAAATGTACTTAGTTACTTTCCACCACTGGATTGGTGCAAGAGACAGTAACAGAGCGGTCAAGCCTTAACTGCATTTGCACTCAGGTTTTTTCCCCCCCGTCCTTCTCTCAATAGCGATTAAGTTCAGGGCACACAGGTTAAATGCATCATTCAGAAGTATGTTCCAGCACGCCACATGACGAGATGGAGCGTCCATGCTTCTCATTCTGTAAGTGTGTGCAGAGTTATGATGTGGAGGCGAGAGTCAAAAATAAAAGCATGTCAGGAAGCTAACTGAACTGCAGGTCAGTTTCCATGGCTGAGTGCTCTCCCACACATGGGCTACAGTACCAGTGTTGGGCAGTAACGAGTTACTTTTAATATATTACTGTAATATTATTTTACCCAGTAACGAGTAGTGTAAGGTATTACTCTGCCAAAACAGTAATTTTATACCATATTACTATATAAAAAATAGTACATATTACATTGTTGGCTGCCTTTTGAAAACATTTCGTTTAAAAGGTCAAGAGAGATTGCTGCTTTATTTTATAGCCCTTTTGGCTGATTGTTGACTCTTATTATTATTCTTATTCCAAAACATTGTATTCAGTTCTAAAAGGAGCTGGCTAAACAGATTGTGTTGTTGTATATCTCCTTTTTTTTGGCGCCATAATATCACAATATCCCAAATCCCAGATGATATGTAGTCTCATATCATGATATCGATATAATGCCCAGCCCCAGTGGTGTAAAGTAACTAAGTACATTTACTCAAGAACTGTGCTTAAGTACAATTTCGAGGTACTTTTACTTTACTGGAGTATTTCCAATTGTCTATACTTTTACTTCTACTCCACTACATCTCAGAGGCAAATATCGTACTTTTACTCCACTACAATTATTCAAAAACTTTAGTTACTAGTTACTTTGCAGATATAAATTATTACATTATAAAACAAATTAACCACTTTAGCTCTGTTTTATATCTTGGCTATTTGAAAAAAATAAATAGATCTGCTATTTTCAAACATTTTAGTACTTTTACTTTTGGTATTTTAAGTACATTTTGATACCAATACTTTTGTACTGTAAATTTTGAATTCCGGACTTCTACTTGTAACGGAGTACTTCTACATTGCAGTATTGATACTTTTACTTAAAGTTATACAATGCAGGTCCACAAATAACGATTTTTAGCAGCCTCTGCTGGTCATTACCGTCACTGCAGGCCGTTCGTTTATTCCTCTGTTACCCAGAATTCCATTTGTTTTCACCGGAAGACGGAAGCGTTTCAAAAAGCGTTCTTTTAATTGTTTTATACGATCTGTGGATCGTTTCTCTTAGCCAGTGGAGCTTTAGTTACCGTGAGCTGTGTTTTATTTTTCTGTTGTTTTTCGATCTTCAAATCATACAATCTCTTAAAATCAGCGTGAGTTTCCTTTTTGTTATTAGCGCGGTAGTTCCTGGCCAAACAGGAAACCGGTGCGGTAGTTCCTGGCCAAACAGGAAACTGGTGCATTTCCGCTTCCGTTTTTTCCGGCCAGATGACGTCATTTTCGCGGGAGAGTCTCCCCCGACACCGTTCAATAGAAAATATATAAATAAAAGGCTTTCGGGGGTGAAATTCATGGAGTGGGTGTTGTGAAACATTTGCCACTCACAAAAGATATACAATTTTACTTTAGTTTTATTGAAAAAGTTACCTAGTATTACTTTAAGTAAAACGTTTGAGTACTTTTCCCACCACTGCCCAGCCCTATGATGGCAACACTTTTGCATAAGACAACGACCCCTCTCTCTCTCTCTCTCTCGCTCTCGCTCTCGCTCTCGCTCTCGCTCTCTCTCTCGCTCTCTCTCTCTCACACACACACACCGCAGGTGATCAATAATGTCTATCAGCTGTCATTTGATGACATAATTGCTTTGAACAACAGCTCATTGTGGGCTCCATGCTGCTAAGGTAGTACGGCAATCAGGTGAGCACGATCACACTGAAACAGGGATGAATGCTAAAGAAAAGGAAAGTGGTCTTTAATACAGGTGGTTTGTTTTGTCTGACAGACGTCTTCGCTTCCAGGTTCGCGATTGTGTCTCGAGATAGCAAGGGAAATAAATGGGCAGAGAGAAATACCAAGAGACAGATTTGTTATCCATTTAATTTAGTTGAAACACAAATCAAAAGTAGCTGCGAGTAAAACATGTCAGTGATGGATGGATTGGATAAAATTATCTAGTTCTGAGCCAATCTTTGGATTTAGTTGCAGGATAATTTAATTGCATTCGAGGGACATTGGTCCTTCTCTGTCAAATGGTTATAATTAAAGTTCCAGTCGTTCGATTGAACAGCAGATACCATTTTCCACTTAGTTTTGAATTGTGGGTGTAACATTCTCAACAGTTCTCAAACAGCTATAAATTGGACTCGTACTTTAACCTCACGGAGGTAAACTTAATTTAACCACGTAATCCCTGTAGGCCTATACTTTGTTGCATGACAAATTGCGAAAATGGAAAAAATAGTGCTGTGTTGTGAGCTTGTAGATCAGCTATTAGTTTAGTGTCTATTTTCAAGCATTTTTATTTTTTATTTTCGTCCAAAATGAGGACACCAGGGATAATGTGATTAAATGTTTGAGACCAACTGCATATAGGACACTAAGAACCAGCGATTTCCGACTGCCAAGAGTTGTTTATGTGACTTGCTTACTTACAATTCAGACTGTGGTTCACACCATGAAGGGGTATGCCTATCAATAGAGGCCCACCACTTTTGTTCAATAAATTCATGTGTTGTCAGAAAAGGTTGCAAAATAGGACGTGATTTCACAAGTGTTTGCAGCAGTAAATAAAGATTTTTAAAGAAATGTATGGCTCCAAAGATACAGAGGGGGAAGGTCCAGTTAAAAGAGAAAAAAGGAAGAAAAAACAGCAACAGCATCTCATATGTGATCTGTTCTCTGTCAGGAGAAGCTTGTGGGTTGAATGTGAATGCTGGAGAAGCCGGGGAACGAAGTACGTAGCGTTTTGCAGGCAGACAATATGCCCATCAGTGGAGTAAATGTCCTCATTCTACCTTCCTCCCCCAATCCTTTCAATTCCCTCCCCCCCTCTCCCTTTCCCCTGCCACTCTCCCCCTTTTACACTGCCTCTCTCTCTCTCTCTCTCTCTCTCTCTCTCTCTCTCTCTCTCTCTCTCTCTCTCTCTCTCTCTCTCTCTCTCTCTCATATAATACCATAAACATTTTAGGACGGTAGTTTTATAAATGCCATTTTTAACTTTTTCTTTTGCCATTTGTAAACCTAACCCTGAGGTGTTGCGCACCGGAAATGGATGATCTACAAGCTCCCAACCTGATGTCACGCTGCGACACGTTGTGTGCTTGTAGATCAGCTCTTTTCGGTCCAATGCCGTCATGCGAGAAAGTATAAATCAGGCGTAACTTTAACCCTAAACCCCCTAAACCTAAACTCTAACTGAGTTAGACATTTGGCCCTGACAAGTATAGTAAGACAAGTACACAGCACCGTACACAACATCACACACACACACACACACACACACACACACACACACACACACACACACACACACAGACACACATACACACACACACACACACACACACACACACACACACACACACACACACACACACACAGACACACACACACACACACACACACACAGACACACACACACACACACACACACACACACACACACACACACACACACACACACACACACACACACACACACAGAAAAGGGGGGCTTACTGCAGTCTGTCTGTCTTGTGCATCATTAGGAAAGACCTTAACGTCCCGGGGAAACGGATGATGCCTGTGCCCGTTTGCAGTGAAACCATGCAGGCAATAGGGGGGGCGCAGCCTCCGCGCACGCCAAGGCAATCTGCTGCTGACTGTGTGTGCTGTTGGGGCCCAACGTGAGTAGACTCACGAGCAGTTGGCCTAAGAGCAGTGTAAACGTCATGGCTCAGCAAACTAGCTTCAGTGTCCAGAAGAGCAGCGAAAAGGGGACAGAGAGGCCGGTTCTTGTGGGTCGCCAATGAATAATGCAGCAGGTCCATTCCATCCACGATGGAATTTGTCATTTTTTAAAACCGTGTGGCTGTTAATGTTACGGCTGAAAGTTTGATTTCATTTCATCAATAATCCGTTTTCTTTCCTCCTTTTTACTTTTTCGACTTTTAAAAAGATGACTGCATTCTCTCCCTATATGCTGTAGGGGCGCAACAGTTAATCAAAGTAATTGATTTAATTGAAAACATATGGATTTTAATCAAATAAAAGATTTTTCAAAATACTGAACCGAGCAGATCTACTGTACAAGCTCAAAAGCATAAAATAGGGCTTATCGGTTTAGTCGATTATAAAATGATCTATTAGAAAGTTCGATAAGACTTTATATTAAGGTCGGTCTATAATGTGTCATAACCACATTTATAATGCATTATAATGCACTTGTAAGGCATTATAACACTGTAATTATGCATAACAACTTATAACAAGGCTTATGAAGTATTATAACTTCTATTGGTATAATTTATAAGTGCTGGTCATAATGCATTATAAACTCAGTGGAACAGCACATTATAACCCTGTGACACGTTAGTTAAAGGTTGGGTCTATAATGCATTATAATCACATTTATAATGCATTATAATGCAACTTATAACAAAGACACTTATAATGCATTATGACTAGCACTAATTATACGTTATAAACATTTTTACAAGTTGTCATACATGATTATAAACTTTTATAACAAGTGTTATAATGCCTTATAAGTGCATTCTAATGTGATTATAATGAATTATAGACCCGACCTTAAAGTAAAGTCTTACCAAAAGTTATTTTATCGATTTGCTGATATATGATACAAGATTAGAGGTTCGGGCTGCTACACGGCCCTCACATCTTCAGTTCGCTATATGTCACACCGATAATCCGACCAACATGCCCATATATATAAAGATCTCTGTATCTGTCCGTCCTTGTCCCTTTTATGCCCATATATGGAGCTGACTGATTTATTTGCGCCTGATGCCATGATGACACATTGAGGTTAGACAACACACACACTCCTTATTTGGGCGTAGCTGCGTTAGGAACTCCTTATATGGTTATGGCTGAGTCATGGTGACGAGCATGACGATGTGGTCTGCCTGCCGGTTCGGCCGGTCCTCCCTTAAGCCAATTTTAATATAAGATAAGATAGTGCTTCTAGATTATTTGATTAATCGGAAAAGTTATCGATATAGAAAAATCACTTAGAAAATCATTTATAATTAGGCTACAGCCCTACTTTGTTTGCATCATCCCTCAATTTGCCACTCTGCATTGTATATGTGTTGCATCATATTGTTGCTATTATAATATTCATATGATGCTGAGTGATGAATTGCACACCGCTCGGCTTGTCTCGTGGCATGTTCTGTTCATGCCTGGATTGCAATGTGGAAATTATATTCAAATCCTGGGAGGGGGGGCGGCGGGGGAGTTCCTCTAATATCTGCCATCCTTTTGTTGCTGTAAACAAGGCCAGATGCTTCAAAGAGCGGGAAGAAAATGAGATCCCGAAGTCTCACAAAGGTGTCGTATGGAGATGCATTTCCCCTGCCTGTTTTCTGCTGACTGATGTCTAGACTCTCAACAATGTTAAGTGTTCTGCACATACTTTTCATCTTCAAAGCTTCAACATTTCTCAGAATTACAACAGGTGGCCTATTTACCTGCTGTCTGCTTTGAATGGTTTGGATTGGTCTCAAGGTCATTGTATGTCCATGGGTATAAAGTTATTCTGCTGGCCATGAAGTTAGCGCAGTGGTTCTCAAGCATTTTCATGTCAAGGACTGCAAATTGATATATGTATTTGCCCGCAGACCCCATCTGAAAAACATTTGAGTATAGGAAAACTAGAAGATTTGTTATTTTGGAATAGCTCAAGTATAAAATAGTGTTAAAGTTGTTAAAGTGGTGTTGATGCTATATTAACTCATTTTGCTGGGGACCCCCTAAAGGACCCCTGGGGGTCCATGGACCCCACTTTGAGAATCACTTGATTAGAGGTCAGGATGGGTCAAATGTTTTGATTGGCCAGTGGGGATGTCTTTAAACCACATTAACCCTGGCATGGCATGGCATTATAGGCATTATAGCGTTGGTTCTCAAAGTAGGGTCTGGGGACCCCCAGGGGTCCTTGGGGAAGTTCCAGGGGGTCCCCAGCAAAATGTGATCCTTTTAACCACTCTAACCTTTTATACTTTGGCTATTCAAAAATAGCATAGCACTATGAGCTTGTAGATATATATATATTTTTTAAATCATGAAAATTTAGTGCAAATCTTTGAATATACTATTTTTTTAAAGCAAACATTTAACTCAAATCGTTGCTTCTGGGGGTCCCTGGAACAAAACATTTTGGGAGGGGGGTCCGCGGCCAAATACATTTAGGGGGTTCTTGACATGAAAAAGTTCGAGAACCACTGCATTATAGAGTGTTGATGATGGTCTGAGGACCGAAACGTGCACTCTCTGTGTCACTTTATTTCACCATGTCACTTTTTGCATCTTTCAGTGTGCAAGCCTTTTTGTTGTTTATGGACTTTCATGCTGGCCTCTCGCACCGGTTGTCAGCCCTATAGTAAGCCTTGAGTTTAGAGCGCAAACTTCCCTATTTCGCTATGGCATTATAGGCCAACATTTTCTAAATGTTTCCATTTTGTTTCAGAAATTAGTATATCTGCAGGCTCAATGTGACACATTGTGAACTTGTAGATTGGCTATTTTGGAAAAGCCAAAATTTATAAATAGGGCTTAAGTGGTTAAAACGGGAATAAGTATGAGCGATTGTTCCCATATTGGACAGAAGCTGTGCTAGTCTATTTCAGTGTTTTGCTACATTACTATACCTCAAGGTTAATGTCATTGCAATACAAAAACTAAATTGCCAAATGGTTCGTATACTGTGTGTGTGTGTGTGTGTGTGTGTGTGTGTGTGTGTGTGTGTGTGTGTGTGTGTGTGTGTGTGTGTGTGTGTGTGTGTGTGTGTGTGTGTGTGTGTGTGCGTGCGTGCGTGCGTGCGTGCGTGCGTGCGTGCGTGCGTGCGTGCGTGCGTGCGTGCGTGCGTGCGTGCGTGCGTGCGTGCGTGCGTGCGTGCGTGCGTGCGTGCGTGCGTGCGTGCGAGAGAGACTGGGCTGTTTCACTAAAAGACATTGCTCAACAGGAAACAAAATGTCATAACACTGAGTAACTGATGCTGTATGCAAGCTGTAGGTTTAAAGGGAAATGCTGTGTGAAGACGAGGACTTTGCAGGGTTGTCAGTTCAAAACCCTGGTGGCTCAAGCAGAGTATTTATGTACTAAACAATGCCGTCAGTGCTTAATTTGTAAATGAATAGGTGCCGGAGCCCGATATTTACCCCCATAAAATAAGACGTTATTTAACCATATATACCGTCCATAACTTAATTTCTTAAATTTTTATCCCACGATTTTTGTAATCCTATTTTTTACACCCAGTGCCAATTGTCTATGTAATCCTGGGCACTACCTTCCCTCTGCCAACCTAGGGAGGCCAGGGCCAAGCTCATGCCTCCTTCAATGCATGAGAGCCAACTGACCTTCTTGTCACCTGACAGGGGAGAGTTTCCCTGGTTGGACGTAGCGTGTGGAAGGAACACGTTATTCCAACCAGTTCCTTTCCCCTCCATCAGGCGCCCCGGCTGGCCAGGGGGAGGCAGTATAGTGACCAGGATTACTACATGTTTTTGTGAGGGTACCTACCCTAGGAGACACGGGGAGAACATGCAAACTCCACACAGAAAGGCCCTTTCGCCAACCCCACATTTGAACTTTTAGATCGACTATTTTCACAATGTTTGCCTCTGTCTTACATACTATTTGACAATTCGGCCAATTTGGCCTTAAAAGGGCTTAAAAGTCATTAAATAGTAACTTTATAAATGTGCAGATACCCTGTAAACACTTATAGTGTATGTTGGTTTGTTTACTGTTGAGTGAGAAAACAATGTTGCTCATTAAGCTAATCATCTGGGGACAGTCCCCAAAATCATTTGGGGACGGTCCGATCCCCCAGTTTGGGAACCACTGGGTTACAGCACACACACATGTACACACGCTCACACATCATACCTGCTTCTCTTGGCTCTTTATGACAACCAGGTCTGATTGTCTGTCTCTACACCACTGTCTGCTCTCCGTCCAGTTTTTTGTCTCAGTAGAGATGTAATAACAACCTCCGTCAAATGTCTTCCATCCAGGTCCTTATAACAACATTACATTACATTACATTACAGTCATTTAGCAGACGCTTTTATCCAAAGCGACTTACAATAAGTGTATTCAACATAGGTAGGGAACGAAAACTACTAATCACCAGAAGTCTTTAGTGCATTTTCTGCAAAAACAAGCAACCAAGAGTATACCTAGCGCTAAGGTAAAAGTGCAATATATCAGCTACCTATTTCCTTAAACAGATGAGACAAAATAGCTAAATCAAATGAGCATGAGCAAACAAATAAGTGTATCGACTAAACAAGATCCAATAAACAATCCAATAAACAATACAGCAATAGAAAACAAGCGTTCGTACAACTAGTTAACAACAAGTAGGTCAGGCAGAGAGGAAGGGTAGTGTTTCCTGAAGAGGTGGGTTTTCAGTCTGCGGCGAAATATGGGCAGTGACTCTGCTGTCCTAACATCAGTGGGAAGTTCATTCCACCACTGTGGGGCCAGAACAGAAAAGAGTCGTGACCGCGTGGATCGGCCAGAAGGACCCTTGAGTGACGAGGCAATCAGTCGCCCCGAGGTGGCAGACCGAAGTGGTCGGGCAGGGGTGTAGGCATCGACCATAGCCCGGAGGTAGGAAGGAGCTGTTCCTTTCACTGCCCTATAGGCTAGCACCAGGGAACAACACAACAATAAACTTATCCACTGTTCTTTAATTTGATCAACTTAGTGACAAATAGTGAACAAAATGATATAACAACTAGAAAAAGTGCTCCTCGGAGCACAGGTCTCCGCCAGGTCAGGTAGGTTATTGTGGCCTCCTGGTGGCGCTATAATAGGCCAATGTGAAAAGGGTGGCATTTCTTCTTAGGCCTTTCAATCGGACACTGCATTCATGATTTGAGGCATTTTGTTCCAAAAATGTGTTTTGCTAAATTAGACCTGCTGGTGGCGCTATAAAAGGCCAATGTGAATGTGAAAAGGGGGCATTTCTTCCTCGGCCTAGTGGAAATCTGCATGCAAAATTTCACGGAAATTGCACACTGCGTTCATGTTTTGAAGCATTTTGTTCAAAACTGACCAATCCGGCAAACTTTGGAAGCCACTTAAGCCAAATAGGATGGAATATGAAATATCGGACAGATCCATCAAAATCACATGACTATGAAAATACTGTGTACTGATTTGCGTGTTTTTTGGACAGAATCTGAAAGAATAATCTCCAAAAATGTATTTTACATAAGTCGGCCTCCTGGTAGCGCTGTAAAAAGCAGATGTGAAAAATGCAGTGCAGATGTTTTTCCTTGGCCTCTAGGGAGTGTGCGTGCCAAGTTTCACGCAGATCGGTGCAGTTATAGTTAAAAATGCAAATCGGTCTGTTATAGCGCCACCATGAGGCTGATTTGAAAATTTTCAAGTGGCATTTCTTCCTCGGCCTAGTGGGAATGTGCGTGTGCAATTTTATGGAAATGGCAAGCTGCGTTCATGATTTGAGGCAGTTTGTTCAAAACGAACCAATCCTGCAAACTTTGGAAGCCAACTTTAGCCAATAAGGATGGAATATGGGAAATCAACAGATCCGGGTTGATCACATGACTATAAAGATACTGTGTACCGATTTGCATGACGTTTGGTTAAAAGCTGTAGGTGTAATGGGAAAAAATGGGTTTTGCACAAATCGGCCCCCTGGTGGCGCTATGATAGGTCCATGTGAAAAATGTGGGGCAGAGGTTCTGAATTGGCATCCAGGGAGTGGGTGTGCACAGTTTCGCAGCGACCGGGCCAACGGTGCCAGAGATTAGCTGGTAACACACGGACAGGACACACGGACGGACGGACAGACAGACAGACAGGGGGAAAAACATACTCTCTCGCCATGCCTTTCGGCCTGGTGGAGACAATGAATGCAAACAGTGATGTCTCACTGACCACAACAGAGCCTCCTCTTCAAGTCATCTCTCTCTTCAGTCAGGTTGTTGTTCTTGTTTTGTAATTGGTCATACCTGGTCTCTAACTGCTCAAAACTGCTCAGTAGTTGTTGTCTCTCCACCATGTTGGACTGATCTGTAAAATGACATATCCGCTATTTAAAAACACCTACACTATTTACGTTACAATAATGTCCAACTACCAATTCTGCTACAGCTTATAATGCTGCTCTTTTATTAATTACTACACCAAAAATACTATATTTATGAAACATTGTTACAACAAATATAATATATATAAAACATTGTAATAAATAAAATACAGTGTTATGAAACTTGACTTACAGAGATAGAGTAGGACAGCAATGTTGAGGAGAATTAGAACAGCACAAAGCAATCCAACACCGACTCCAAACCATCCGTACCGTCTTATGTCTGGTGGACAGTGGACACACACACACGCACACGCACACGCACAAACACACACACACACACACACACACACACACACACACACACACACACACACACACACACACACACACACACACACACACACACACACACACACACACACAGTGAAAAAGCCAAAGAGTGAGAACAGTTAAAACATTTGAACCGCTTGTTTAAAAATGTAAAATGTATTTAATTATTTATGTTGTGATTTGCAGTGGTGTAAAGTAACTAAGCACATTTACTGTACTTTTTTTTTACTTTACCGGAGTATTTCCCATTTTCAATACTTTTACTTTTACCCATTGATTGATTGATTGAATATTTTATTAGGCAAAAAATGTAAAACAGCACAGTTACATTTAAAATACTTTGTCTAACAGGTCCGTTCATAAAAGTCCTTGCGGACTTGTTTCCAATGAGGGCCTTGCCTCACATCTCAGAGGCAAATATTATACTTTTACTCCACTACAATTATTTGAAAACTAGTTACTAGTTACTATGCAGATATAAATTATTATATTATAAAACACACATTAACCACTTTAGCCCTATTTTATACATGGGCTATTTTCAAACATATTAGTACTTTTACTTTTGGTACTTAAAGTATATTTTGATGCCAATACATTTGTACTTTTACTCAAGTAACATTTCCAACCCAGGCCTTTTACTTGTAACAGAGTACTTCTACATTGTGGTATTGATAATTTTAATTAAGTAAAAAATGTCAGTACTTTTTCCACCACTGGTGATTTGTAATTATAGTAACATCTCTTTACCAGACTGCAGTATCTTCTGTAGATCTCCCTCCTTCTTGGGCCCAATAGTTGCATAGGTTGCGTCGTCTATCTGCTGGAGGTCAAGGTTCTCATAGGGACCGTCAGCCATTTCTACCTTTACGACTCTAATTCTTCTTGCAGGTACTTGGTCCACCTCTTAACAGCACACTGAACAAAATAGAAGAGCGGCTCTTCTTTTATTTCTGTGCCACGTACTTTTCCGCTTTTCTTTTTTCTGCCCCTCACTTTTAAAAATGCATTTTTTTTAACTTGAAACACTGATGACAACACATTTCCATGAAACACTGATGACAACACATTTCCTTTTTTTCCGTGTTGTAACAATTACCGACCACATGCAACACGCAACACACAACCAGTGGTGGAAGAAGTACTCAGATATTTTACTTAAGTAAAAGTAGCAATACCACAATATGAAAATACTCTGTCAGTAAAATGCCTGTGTTCAAAATATTACTTGAGTAAAAGTATTGGCATCAAAACATATTGAAAGTACCAAAAGTAAAAGTACTAAAATATTTGAAAATTGCAGATCTGCAAGCTCACAACGTGTCACATGGCAACACGTTTTCAAATAATTGTAGTGGAGTAAGTATGTATTTGCCTCTGAGATGTAGTGGAGTAGAAGGAAAAGTATTGAAAACTGGAAATACTCCAGTAAAGTAAAAATACCTCAAAATTGTACGTAAGTACAGTACTTGAGTAAATGCACTTAGTTACTTTACACCACTACGCACAACGCAACGCCACGGCAAATAAGCAAGTTACAGACTCTAGTCTAGAGTGTTGTTTGTTTTATAATGGACCACAATGGAAACAAACTTTGGCTTTTTTGTGTTTAATCTATTTTGGCACTTTTAATTAGTGATACTGTGCTTTTAATGGTTGCCACTAAAGTATTCTATTCGATTTGGGGTCCTTGACATGAAAGCAACTGTTCTATAAAGTCCTCTACATCTGACTCCATATAGGGGGTAGTATCAGTGGTGGAAAGTAACTAAGTACATTACTCAAGTACTGTACTTAAGTACAGGTACTTTTACTTAACTGGAGTATTTCCAAAGAAAAGGGTGGCATTTCTTCCTCTGCCTAGTGGGAATGTGGGTGCAAAGTTTCACGGCAATCGCACGCTGTGTTCATGATTTGAGGTATTTTGTTCAAAACGAGCCACTCGTGCAGAATTTAGATAGCAATCTTAGCCAATCAGGATGGAATATGAAAAATCTGTAGGAGTAATATAAAAAAAAGTGTTTAGCAAAAATCGGGCTCCTGGTGACGCTATAACAGGCCGATTTGAAACATTTGTTGAAGAGGTTCTGCTCTGGCATCCAGGAAGTGTGCGTGCACAGTTTCGCTGCGATCAGGCCAACGGTGCCGGAGATTAGCTGCTCGCAGACGTACGTACGTACGTACGGACGGACGGACACATATACACAAACGTACGGACGGACAGACAGGGTGCAAAACATAGGTCTCCTCCACGCCTTCGGCCTGGCGGAGACAATACATCATGGGTGGGCAACTTTGATGATCGAGCAGGGCCACTATGTTTCCACACTCACTCCAAAGGGCCATTGCATATACTGTCAGAGGGCAGACACCTCTTATCTCCATATTTGAACTTCTTTCGCCATTCTATGTCACACAAATAGCAGATCTACAAGCTTGTAGATCTGCTATTTTTGCTATTTTTGAATTGGAATCCTGAAAAGTACATTATTTATTTAATTTCAAATGCATTTAGGTATGTTTAACTTTATGAACTTAAATACAAATACATTGGACATAAAAAATACAATAGAATTTTTATACTAGTCATTAAGCTACTAATATAGACTGAAGTAATTAAAGCGGCTCATGTTTGCATGTTTGGAATTGTAACAGCTGAAATCAATAATATATCAGTATTCCGACCTGCAGGCTGCATTAAGTGAAGGTGGGGGCCGCATGTGGCCCCCGGGCCGCCAGTTGCCCATGTATGCAATAAATGATCCCCCCCCCCCACACACACACTAGTCCCAATCCCCCTCCCAACTGTGTCCTGCTCATCCGCATGGCACAGGTGCAGAAGCCTAATGGGGAGTCAAAGGTCACGAGAGGCTTGTACAAAACTGAGGCCGTTGACAGTACTTGACCCAGCGGAGTGATCCTCGTTGACCTCTCTGTAAAAAGGACACAATGGTGGGTCACCAGGTGCCCTCGAAGCCGTTGATGGAGGAGGAGAATAGCTCTCCTTCGGGGCTCAGCTCTTTTTTGGTCTGGCAGTGTCACTGATTAGAAGCAGTAGTGTTGGCAGTAGGACTGACAATAGCAGCAGGGCTGGAATTGCTGAGGGGTTTGTGGGGGGGGGGGGAATCAATGCCTCTGTTTTAGATTTTTACGAGCTTGTTGATCTGCTATTTTTTGAAAAATCTTGAAAATGTGTGCAAATCTTTGAATATATACTTTTTTAAAGCAAACGTTTGTAACTCAAATCTTTGCTTCTGGGGATTCTACAAATTGGTCCAGGCATTCTATGGAAATTCTATGGTTAAAATAGAATATTTTTGCAACAGAAACAGAAACTCTTTCAACTTTTTTTAGTTTTATAAATATGTTTGTAATAACATATCAAAAATGCTGAAATAGGTGATGTCACCGCTTTCCCGGTCTAGACATATTAGTCTAGTCTAGTCTAGCATTTCACATGAAAGTAATTGCAACAGATTTTTTTTCTTCACAGACCATTTCTCTGAAGTCACCAGAACAACATACTAAAAGTCCTAAGAAATCCTAGTTGCGGAAATATGTTTAATTAGTATCAATCCAAAATGGCCACCAATTATTGTCAAAAAGCCATATAAAATTATGGTGAGTCCAATTTTCATTCGTCTGAGATTTTAATTTACTTCCAATTACATTTTGAGGTGAGGAATTCAAATAAAATATCAAAAAAATATGTCAGACATTTTTAACCAATATAACAGAACTACAAGGTGTTATTACCACATATTCTAGCAGCATTTGACATCAAAGTAATTGTAACTAAATACTAATTGTATTATTTTTCACCATACATCATTTCAATGAGGTGTCCAGAACAACATACAACATCAATCCAAGATGTCAATCCAAGATGTCCACCAATATTGTCAAAAAGCCATATAAAATGATGGTGAGTCAATGTCAATTAAACATATTTCCGCAACTAGGATGTCTTAGGACTTTTAGTATGTTGTTCTGGACACCTCATAGAAATGATGTATGGAGAAAACAATTCTGTTACAATTACTTTGATGTGAAAGGCTAGTTTTCTAGACTATCTAGTAAAACACCCAGTAGTTCTGTTATATTGGTTCAAAAATGGCTAAAATATCTTTATTTTTTTATATTTTATCTCACCTCAACATGTATTTGGGAGTCAATTGAAATCTCAGATGAATAAAAATTGGACTCACCATCATTTTATATGGCTTTTTGACCATAATTGGTGTCCATTTTGGATTGATGCTATTTAAACATATTTCCGCTCAGATTTCTTAGGACTTTTAGTATGTTGTTCTGGTGACTTCATAGAAATGGTCTGTGAAGAAAAACGAAATCTGTTACCATCATTTTATGACTTTTTGACAATAATTGGCGGCCATTTTGTATTGATGCCAATTAAACATATTTCCTCAACTAGGATTTCTTAGGACTTTTGATATGTTATTACTATCATAAATGAAACAAAAGAAGTTTAAAGCATTTCTGTTGCAATTAGTTCTAGGTTATTCTGTAAAATGCCTGGACTAAATGTATTCTAAATCCTATTGTTGCTATAATATCAGTGGTTCTCAAACCTTTTCTTGTCAAGGGCCCCCAAAATTATATGTATTTGGCCGCGGACCCCATCTCAAAATATTTTGTTCCAGGAGACCCCCCAGAAGCAAAGATTTGAGTTAAAAAAGTTCACTTAAAAAAAAAGAAAAGGAAAGAAATATATACTGTATATATATATTCAAAGATTTGCACACATTTACGACCTTGTAGCAGATCTACAAGGTCATAGTGCCACGCTAGGAGCTTGTATATCTGCTATTTTTGAATAGCCAAAGTATAAAATAATGGTTAAAGTGGTTACACAGATGCGTTCCCGGTTTTAATGGGTTATGTTATTATGAAGACAGCCATGACGTATAGAAAGTAGGACGAAAGACCGTATGACATATGATGGTGAAAAAGTTAAAACGAAGCTGATGCATGTCATTCTATTTGTTTTTAACTAGTTTGTTTAACATTGTTCATTTTAGTTTTAATCAAAACATTGTTTCCCCCTTTTAGATTTAGTCTTTAGTGTCTTAGCCATTCAACCTGGCCTGAACAGCAATGGCAATAACATAATGATAGGACAAAGTCAAGTCTCAATTGTAATTCATTTTATTTTAACGGCAAAACCATACTTACAACCAGACCCATCATAACTGACCTGAAAACATAACCACAAACTAAGGAAAACACAAAAGGCTGGTGTTGTCTGCTGGGGTGCTGGAGAGAGATGATGAGAACTGGAGACAACTCCTCTTTATAGACCAAGGCCTTGGAGCAACCAGAGCATTTAAATCATACTGAAGCACAGGTGAGTGTCTAGCCATGGACCAGAGCAGCAGAGCCTAACCAGCAAGGCAGTGTAGACCACTAAACCAGAAGACAAATAAACATTAGTGAACAAATAATAGTAGTACTGTAGAAAGAGGTAAGTGTTATGTGCATGCACATAACACTTAGTTTTAGTTAACTATAATAATAACCCTGCGGAAAACAGGCTGCATGGTGTTGGTTGGGGAGTATATAGGCCTAGTCATGGAAGCCAGGAGCACCAGTTCGGAACATTGCTGAGGTGGGTATATAGCGAGCTTTAAAAGTTGCTTGAGCGTTTGTTTAAGAACAAAGGCGAGTGCCTGTGCGTGTCTGTGTGTCTCTGGGTGTCTGCGTGACCTGAACGGAGAAGCACAAGTGAGACAGGAAAAAGAGAACGAAGATGAGGAAGTCCATAAAGCAGCGCCGGTCAATGAGCTCAACTGATCCGGCTGGAGCGGCACCAAATGAGGTGAAGGGGTTAATAGGTGAGGAAAGTGAGGCATATGCTGCAGTCTCTCAGTTGAACTGTCCTTAAGAACTCTAATCTTCCCCCCCCCCCCCCCCCCGCGGGCTCAGCTCTTTCTGGGTCGCGGTATAAACAGTGAGTCTCTTGCTGGCGTTTGATGTTCCGTTGACTTAAAGCCGCAGATTTATCAGCCTCGAAGGCAGCTGAGCGACAAAGACCTGCTTAAGTGACAAAGGTCTCCGGAGGGACACAGATAGAGACTCTCAGAAGGTGGCTTATGTATTGATGAAGGGCTTTTATGAGTGCCGGTAAAAAGTGAATACAGGGATCGTCCGCGACACCTGCGGACTGGTTTGGGTGACAGCCGTACAGGGAGACATGGCAGCTTCCAATAAAAGTAAAAGATGTCCACCTGACTCTAAAAGTGGTATATATATATGGAACCAAATGGACCCTAAAGCTGGCCTTACACTACAGGATTTTTTCAATCTTAAACGATTTTGAAATCTGGTAGCATCACACACTACAGGATAATCTTTTCAGATTATCTTAAACATGAACACACTACTCTAATCGGGGGCATCTCACACTACAAGATTCTATCCAGATTCTCGGGCTTGCCCGAACACGGCAATAATAAATAAATAATATAAAGAATTAAAAATATCACCGGCCAACGTGGCCGGCTGCCTTGCTCTGCGATATTATTATATTAGTAGCCTATATAATTTTGATATCAAATAAAGTAACACATTACAATACGTACATTTTCAACCATTTTGGTTCAATTTTATACACTGCCAGAGTCAAATTGACACTCAGGATTTTTGCTGTGTTTCTTGGACAGCCTCTCAGATTTTTATGATTCAGTAAACAGCACGTAACCTTGCTAAATAACCCTGATTTTCTCACGAAGGCTTGTCCTCATTATTTCAATTCCCCCAAGAAGAGTTTGTCAAAACATGCCAGTCATTCGCAAACTGCAGGAGGGATACATTATGTTTGCAGAAGATGGCCAACTTTATACTGTAGCGTGCATGACTTTAGAATTTTTTGCTTGCTCGATAAGAACTTGATATCTTCTGACCTATAGGATTTCAGTGGTCTAGTTAAGAGAGAGAAAGAGAGAGAGAGAGAGAGAGGTTTATTTTTCCAAGTGCAGTGTACTCTTGCTGCAGGTGTTGGCATAAATAAAATACAATAGCTACTGGTTTTTAACTGAAACCACAAAAAGAGAACATTCTATTCCTATTTTAATTTCCCTACACTGGTTGCCTATGTGTTTGAGGATCGATTTTTAAGATTTTAATAATTACCTTTGAGGCACTCATTTTTTGAGTTGTTAACCCCTTATGAGCCTGTACACAGCCTGAGGTCCACAGGCAGGAACCTGCTGGATGGTCTGAATCTTACTGCAAACTTATAACTGCAAGTGTTGGATTAATACTTGATGTTAACTTTGGAAAGTAGTAGGGTAAAAGTAAGAAGGTCTTGAAACTGAACTATTTAAGTATCACTAAAGGATCACAGTGTAATATTCTCTGGGGGTTTGAAGCAGCCCATAGCATTTGCGCAGTGAAAAGCGATGAGAATTCAAAACGATGATGGTACAGTTTTGCCAGCCGAGTACACAAAAGTCTTGCAGAATTGCAGACAGCAGTCGAGAGATTACTTATGTCAACTACAAAGGACGAGGTAGATATTGACTGCAAGATTATGTGGATACATATTACTAATATCTTGTTTGCTTGCAAAGTGATAGCCGTTTTGCAAATAAGCATATAAGCATGATGATACAAGTGCAGCTATTCACAAACAAAGATATAACAACTTAGAATCACTCCACAATTTGGGTGAGTCTTTGGGTGGTGGAGTTCCTGTCTTATGAGCGACAGGAGGTAAACGGAGAAGACATCTGTCCATCAACATAACTGAAATGCCTTTGAGCAAGTCGGCGCACCGGACATTGCTCCTGACCGAGGCCACTGCGAGGCCCGAGCCCTGTGGCATCTCAGAAAATACAAATTATTTAAATGACACGATAAGGCTACGTTTTGAGACGCTCAGGAAAACAAACCTCACTTGCTCACAGTAACCTTCACTTTATTTAACTTAATTTTAAGTAGAAGTACTCGCCTGCCCTCTCCCCCCAACTCAATGTGTAGTGATATTACCTTACCTGACACCAGAGGGAGCTAATGTATATGTCTGGGACATATTATAGTACGTGCAGAGCCTTCTACTGGAGAGTTACGTCAACTAGGGGGCAGAAACAGCGCCGGTCATGTGCTTCATGTAAACTCGAAAGTGTGGCAAACGCTCATAGACTCCAGTGCATTCTGTAAAACTTCCGGTTCAGGGCTTTGTCACTATTCGCCAATAGAAGGCTCTGTAGAAGACTGGCCCGATGAAGTGAACGGAAGTGACGCAACTCTCCTTATATGGCTCTGAGTACGTGTATCTGTATCCACAGAGCTGTAGAGATGTAGGCTAATCATGGGGCGGCAGTGGCTCAGGAGGTCGAGCGGCCCCATGGGAAACGGAAGGTTCCCATTTCGATCCCGGGCTCCCCCAGAGTTAGTGTCAAAGTGTCCTTGAGAAAGACGCTGCACCCCCTAATTGCTCCCGATGAGCAGGTTGGTGCCTTGCATGGTTTCCTCCGCCATCTGGGTAATGCACAATCATTGTAAAGCGCCTTGGATAAAGGCGCTATATAAATGCACCATTTACCATTTAATGGTGTGTAATTCAGCGGGCCAATGTGTTTCTGACACCGACGCTGCTCAAGGGTCAGCCGGTTGGTGACCCTGACCCGCCCTCACTCATGACCGAGGCAATGTTATGACATTTATAAATCAAACAAACATCACAGTGTGACCTCTTTGTTACGACGCATCACGCACATCTTAAAAATAGAACAGCGGAGAGCGCTTTCTCCTTTTTCCTCTCTCTGTCTCCCTCCCTCTCCCCCTTCATTTCAGATCATTACTGAGACATCAAACTTGAGACACCAGCCCCCCTGTGAAATCTCGCCGCCTGTCATCTTCTGAAGATAAGAAGGGAGCGAGATGCAGAGAAAATCTGAGAAGGCAGTGATGGGGGCGTTCAGTGACGCTGCGGGAAAAAACCCGGAGATGGGGGAGGGGTGTGTGGGTTAGGTTGGTTGGGGAACAGATTATAGTTTTTTTTTCCAATGACGCGACAGGCCCCCATCTTCAATATGCTCTTTTGATTCTATCGCCAAGCGAGCTCGTTGCTGAAGGCTCCGTTCCATTCCCAAGAAAGACCCCCCCCCCCACACACACACACAAAACCCTCACCCCCTACTGCCCTCACTCGTTCACTGATACCGACTGAACTGGAAGCTCTTGAGAATTCTCCCATTCTGCCGTTTTCACATACTGTACGATGACAGCAAAGATTTCCTGGTCCTATCTTGTGGTAAAAAATATATATAATATACTTAGTTGTGACGCTGCTGTCGTGCACCCAAAATAGGCGATCTATAACCTCACAATGCATCACGCTGCTACGCATTCTGAGCTTTAACTCACGCAGATCATGTATTTTGGGTGTGTGATTGACTACAGCATGCAATTCAACTCCGACTTTAGGACTCAGGTTAAAAAATATATATAAAATGACCGTCCTGAAATGTTGATGTCTTCACCGGTATAGTAATATATATAATACACGTGTGTGTGTGTGTGTGTGTGTGTGTGTGTGTGTGTGTGTGTGTGTGTGTGTGTGTGTGTGTGTGTGTGTGTGTGTGTGTGTGTGTGTGTGTGTGTGTGTGTGTGTGTGTGTGTGTGAGAGAGTATGAGGGGTGGGTTGCGTTGAGGGGGTTGAGTGTTTGGAAAGGAACTGAGACGATGTCTGGAGTCTGCGTGTGTTGGGAGAGAGAGGGAGGGGAAGAAGGGAGGGATTGATACACCGAGGGGAGAGAGAGAGAGTGCTGCGTTTGAAGAGGATAAAAAGGATACGTATCATAGCAACTAGTGTCACCAACCTGCCTCGGGCTAGAAATAATGCAATGATTGGAACATTGACTGAAAATGCAGGATCATAGACCCCTCGTTACACGTAAGAATGGAAGAAAGTGACAAAAACGTTTCGAGGCCTTGGATGTTCAAATAGGTGCTGGCATTTCACTTTGGGGCTAAACCCAACAGCTGAATCACACGGAGCGCTCGATAGGGCTTTAATCCAAAATGCCAGACCAAATTGATGCTCTCTTCCTGGACGCGGCTAAGGCTGCACGTCAAACCAAACAGGAGGTCCGGGGGTCCTAAACTTTGGCCTTTAAAACAAATAAAACAAGTCACCCAAGGAAAGTCTTATCTAGAAAAGCATGTGGAGAAAAAAAGGCTGACTTGCAACAGATGCATCACTTATGTATTTGAAATGCACAATCTTGGCCCATTTAACCCATTAAAACGGGGAACACATTATGTGTAACCACTTAAACCATTATTTTATACTTTGGCTATTAAAAAATAGCAGTTCTACAAGCTCATAGCGCGGCACTTACGAGCTTGTAGATCTCCTATTTATTTTTTTATCGTGAACATTTGGTGCAAATCTTTGAATATATATATCTTTTAAAGCAAACATTTTTAAGTTAAATATTTGCTTCTGGAGGTCCCTGGAACAAAATATTTGACAAATGTTCGCTTTAAAAAACACATATTCAAAGATTTGCACACATTTCCACGATTTAAAAAAGATAGCAGATCTACAAGCTCATAGTGTGTCACTCGGTGCCGCGCTATGAGCTTGTAGATCTGCTACTTTTGAATAGCCAAAGAAATATTAAAATGACACAAATGCGTTCCCGGTCTTAATGGGTTAATATAAGTGCACATAATGACATAATGAATACAGTCCTTCGGGTTTGCGTAGGAGCGAGGGAAGTAATTTGCTGTAGGAGGATCCATCTCTTTGGAGAGACAATAAATTGTTCCAAGATAAGATATATCTACCGTTTGGGGGGAAAAATGGTTCTCTTCTTCAGAGCTTATTGATTGCACGACGGCAGAAACACATTATGGTAATGTTTTAAAGGACTGCACGTCATTTAAGTCACTCACTGATAAAACCATAACTCTTTCTAAAGTGTTTTAAAGATTACGAAGGATACGTTTTTGAGGTCATGATTTTCCACCACGCAAAACATATATCTGGTGTCTTGGAATAGAGCCATGAGTCTACTAAAATAAAAGAAGAGGGTATATGTAAACTTTTGCTCCGTTTAAATATTTTGAGATGGGGGTCCGTGGCCAAATACATATCATTTTGGGGGTCCTTGACATGAAAACGTTTGAGAACCACTGATATAGCAACATCTTTTTTTTCAAAAAACAGTTAGGATTTAGAAAGATTTGCACAAATTTTCCCGATAAAAAAAAAGAAGCAGATCTACAAGCTCATAGCGCGTTGCCACGCTATGAGCTTGTAGATCTGCCATGTTTGAATAGCCAAAGAAATCTAAAATGACAGAGATGCGTTCCCGGATTGAATGCGTCAATTCACACAATGTTCAGCTGGTGCCAAAGCATCCCCCATTTATTATTTTGAGGTGACTATTATATCGTTGCTGTCGAGCAGAAACCTCTTATCTCCATATTTTAACTTTTTGTGTTTTTTTCGTATATCAACGCCCTACTTGATCATACTACACTAACTCCAGAGTCACACATCAAGCAGCAAAAGTAGCAGAGCTTGGAGATCTGCTACTTTTGCTGTTATTGTATTTGAATCGTGAAAAGTCAACAGTTTTGGACATATATGAGGTTTCCACTCGACAGAGACGATATGTATGTACAGACCACATTGGCATAGAGCATTCGTTCACATTCAACCTAGTTTCTGCCATTTCCATGACTGACAGGAACTCAAACTCACAGTAATGGCCACATGTTATTGTCAGACTCGACAGTAATGTTCACAATGCGCCCCACACAGTCACCGTAACTCTGTGTTTCCCGAAAAAGCTTGTTTAGAGTAATGTGAAACATCTCGTATAAATAAATACTGTATACTGGCACGGCCCATTGAATTATTTCACGCTGACTAGAAAAGCGCGGCTAGCTCTGAAGCCGTTGCGCCATTTCAGCTTGAAGTGTCCAAACTGTGAAATGTGTTGAGGGGCACTCAAACAAACCCAGTGAGCGCAGTTGTCCTGAAACTGTCAAGTGCTCTGATTAAAACCTCAAGAGAGATAGGGAGTCACTAAAAGTTCAACTCCGAATATTTCAAAATCCACAAAATGTGTGTGTTAATCAGTGTGTGTATGTTTTTATCTACGTGCATGAATGTATGTGTGGGTGCACACGATTGTGAGTGTGTGCATACGTGTACTTGACCTTGTGTTTCATGCCAATGGCTCCACGGCTGTGTGTGTGTGTGTGTGTGTGTGTGTGTGTGTGTGTGTGTGTGTGTGTGTGTGTGTGTGTGTGTGTGTGTGTGTGTGTGTGTGTGTGTGTGTGTGTGTGTGTGTGTGTGTGTGTGTGTGTGTGTGCGTGCCTGCGTGTGTGTGTCCGTGTCCGTCCCATTCTCCCGTTCCTTGCTGGAGGCACCGACCAACAGTGTGGGAATTAGTTATCAGACTCGCCGACAAACAGAGCTCTCGGTCAGACAGACCCATCCACTCTATAAGGTTTATCTCTGCTGTCAAGAACGTCGGCTTGTTTAATCATAACTGTCGCTCTGTCCGCAAGTAATTGTCTGCACCCAGGGGGGAGTTTCAGAGGTTTCGGAAAATTGGCTTTTTATGCCACATTAGTCCTCTCGCATCTCTCTCTCTCTCTCTCTCTCTCTCTCTCTCTCTCTCTCTCTCTCTCTCTCTCTCTCTATCCCGACTCAGTTTTAGCTATGGGTCTCTTGTTTGCTCTCCTTTCCCATCTTCTTTGCTCTCCACTCTTGCACTCTCCTCAGTTAGTCCCTTTGTGCCCCTTCCCCATCTCTCTCTCTCTCTCTCTCTCTCTCTCTCTCTCTCTCTCTCTCTCTCTCTCTCTCTCTCTCTCTCTCTCTCTCTCTCTGATGTCTCGTTTTGCCTCTCTCTCACACTTGGCTGTAATCAGCTCCAGTTATTTCACAAACGGCTTGTATCCACATTTGTGCTAATAGACAGCCGGATATCATCTTCGGTTCAATCAGCGGGCAATGGCTCAAAACAAAAAACACATCATCGTCATCATCATCATCATCATCATCATCATCATCACCACCACCACCACAGCACAGAATTATTAGACTTGTAGATCGGCTATTATCGGCAAAGAGATTTGGTGTAGAGGAAAACCAAGAGCGGACCAACTATGAAGCCCTTGAGATAGTCATCCAGAAAAACGGTGCGGTTTCTTGGAAACCAGGGGACCACTTTTAACCCCTATGGGCCGGTTACAAACCTGCCCAAAACAGGATTCTATGCCACTTACTGATGCAAGGTTCAGAATTAGCAGTGGTTTCTTCTTATTCTACACCAATAATGCTGTCACAATCTGCCCCTGTTCTGGCTGCCCTGCCCCTGTCATGTGCTACTGTTGCCCTGTTGTGACTCTACTCCTGCTCACCATAGACATAAAGGTAGACGCCTCCTCCAGCTTGGTCAAATTGAAATACTCCAGCATTTAAAGCTGCATTACATAACCGTACCGTACTATCCCTTTAAGTTAATTGCATGACGCTATATTAACACATTTAAGTGCCAGAGTGTTATTAAAACAGGGTACATCTAGTGCTGGCATTCTTTACCGTTTACGCTGATATGTTTAGTGCTGTAGTGGCCACGGCGAGGACGTGGATGTAAACAAAGGGTGCGTGTACGATGGTGGAGGGTCCCGCCTAACGCCTGGAACGATAACATCTCTCACGCGAGCCGCAAATTGCGGAGTGATTGTGCACCGAAAATGGCTCGTTTTCACCACTGTAAAAAGTTAAGGAGATCCGGAGGTTTTTATCAAGGAGATAGAATGGGAGTGGACGGAAGCCAGGTTTTTTGGCACCCATCCACATCTGTCCCTTCCAATTTAGAGGCACCGTGTGTGATTCCAAAGTTGCGCTAGGGCGCCCCTTGTGGGGAAAAAAAAGAAAAAAGGAAAATAATTGCTAAACGCTGAAGTAAAAGTAGCCCTGACGATACTAAAACCTGATTCAGAGGTTTCCTGCATTGGCAGGAGACACGGCTCCTTGGCAACAAAAGTCCATAAGGTTCCATGCCCACTGTGCAAAGGACACACAGTTCTCTCATTATGGCATGCCCCGCCGGTTTAAAACAGAAAAAAGGTGCATTGCCCTTAACGGTATTGCTCTGATCTCTGAACTTGCAAGCTCTTTTTAAACTTATTGCAGCATAATATAGCTGTCCATGTGGCTTCAGAGACTACCTGTGATGTTCAGGCGAGAGGGCTCCCGTGGCGAAGGGAGAAACTATAAATACGAGTGGTGGTGGAGACGAGTGGGGCTAATTAGTTCAGAGTTCCGTGTGCTATGAGGCAGGAACACCGTCCGCACCTTTAATCTCCTGTTCACTGTACGTCAATCCATGCAGCTTGAGGCTAAATTAACCCTCTGAAACCTTTTGTACAGGTCTATTTCTGTGTGCTTGTGTGCATGCACTGTTACTTTGTTGTTGGCTTTCATATACTGGTCCATGTGGATACTGCGGGTATAGACAATAAAAAAGAGAAGAGGACCGATTGAATCTATAGGCATACGTCTGCTCCAACCACCCCCCCCCCCCACCACTCACCCCCTCAGGCTAAGGTTCTTAATCTTTGCTCAGACCCAGACTGAGTACATCGAGTCCCTGCCTTGGGACTCAGACACATTAAAAGAGTACCCATGGCATGTGGGGGCCCAATGGAGAAACACACAAACACACAAACAATTTATTGTAGCCTACTGCTACTTTCGAGGACTTTCGACCAAGCCCCCAGAACCGAGAGGGAGCAGTGAAGCACATTGGACATGGTGGCCGATCGTAGGTACTGCAGCTTATTTACGTCTGGGGCCAGACACATGAACGAGCGAAAGCGGTTTCGACCATTGGGCTAGACCCACGAGCTTGCGCACGGAGGTGACACTACTGCGCACGCGAGACGACGCGCAGAGTGACGCTAAACGTGTCACATAGGCCCCGCCCGTCACATTTCCCAACCCGGAAGAAGGGGTGAAAAGGGAGTATGCACTGGGTGAGCAACTCCATACAAGTGAATGGGCGGGGATTTTCGTGACCGCTCTATTATTTTTCAAATCTATGCTTTCGACCGATTGCTGTTGACTACATTCGTTCCCTAACTTCTAACCCTAGCCGTGACCATCACCACTACATGCCTAACCTTAATATTATTCATAACCTAACTCTTAATTCCAAAACGAACACCAAGTGTTCAAAACCCCCAGAACAGCCTTTTGAAAAGTGAGGACCCAAATGTCCTCACTTTCTGTAGTGTTCCTCATCTTTCTAGTATTGTGAGGACATTTTGTTCTCACAAAAGATTGCAGCACAAATACAGTATATCGTCTCTGTCGGAAACCTCATATGTCCAATACTGTACTTTTCAGGATTCAAATAAAAAATGATAGCAAAAGTAGCAGATCTACAAGCTCAAAACACGCCGCTTCGCGCCACGTTTCTAACTTGCGGATGGACTGCTTTTGATGCTTTTGCGTGACGATGTAGTATGATCAAGTAGGGCATTAATTCACGAAAAAACACAAACATTTAAAATATGGAGATAAGAGGTTTCTGCCCAACAGCAACTATATAGTGGTATATGGTTCAGACACACTACATGTACACACATATCGTCACTGTTAGGCAGAAACCGTGTCTTTCCAAATGTCAACTAATTATGTTTTTCCGTAAATGAATGCCCTGCTTCGTCATACTACTGTAATAGCCGATCTACAAGTGCACAACACGTCCCGATGCGATGTGCGCTTGTAGATCTGCTATTTTTTGGCATTTATATATATACATTTTTTAAGTGAAAGTGGTTAATCGTTTTGTGCCGCGTTTCGATCTGCTATTTTTGTGGCTTTTGTCTGACGCTGTAGTATGATGAAGTAGGGCGTTAATTAACACAAAAAACACAACAGTTAGAATATGGAGTTATGAGGTTTCTGCACCGACAGCGACGATATGCTGTTGCACAGACAGAAACACACTCACACAGTTGTACTGTGGGCAGATCCTGGCTGTCCAAGGCCAGACACTCTCCTTAGCTCCCACTCTGCAGCCCACACACACAAACACACACACAGGACAACCTCCTATTGATTCTCACAGCTTCTCTCTCCATATCCCACATTCACTTTCTTTTCCTCAGTACATTACACGGCACAAAGTCCACGGGTTGATGGCTGAAAAACAATTACAATTGACTATTTAGGCGTTTTCCACAGCGACTTACAAAGTGCAACATCGGAGTAAATGGCATGAACCCTATAACAAACGACAGACTAAACGGTCGAGAAAATCGAGTGCCAAGAAAAATGGTTAAGTCCTTCAAAGTATCAAGGATACCAAACCTATAGCATCTGTCAAAGCAACATACTGTCTAACATGATGTAAATGGCTTACACAGCATATGTGAACAAGTAACCAACATACATCTGCATAGCATTGTCTATCAAAATAGTGTAATACAAGGAATGAGGAGTGCTTGGGGGTCAGGTGGAGTCTGAAGTGGCCGAGTTTTGATATTGTGGCAGAATATGGGAAGTGAGTCTTAAGTCCTAACGGTGGGGAGGTCATTCTGCAGCTTGGGAGCCGGGAGGGAGAAGAGTAGGATGCTTGGATCATTGGCCAGGGTGTCGTAGGGACGGCTAGGGACAGCTAGGGACAGATGTCCTGTTTGCTGATCTAAATCTGTGTTTACACTTCAATACCACTTACATCGCTGTGGGGGAAAAAAAAACTAAAACACATACATTTCCTGCATAGGCAGGGAAGAGCAAGGGTGTGCGGGAAAAGGTGTAGGGGTGGATCTTATCCTGGCGGTAGGGGGCTGCCGTGGCCTGCTTGATTGCCTCGTAGATCATCACCAGTGTTTCGAATTGGATTCGAACAGCAACTAGAAGCCAGTGAAGGGTACGCATGAAGAGGTTATGGGGGCAAGAAAGCAAACCTTTCAATTTAACCTGGAGGTCCGACCAGTTGGTTAGGAGGAGCACTGGTGCCTGAGCAATGGTGCACTTGAAGCAATTGCTACACTATGATAAGTATAGAAAGAGCATTGTTACCCCATGGAAATGTAAAAGATAACATTTTTAAATGCAGTCAAAAGCTTTTGCCTTCCGCCATTAAGAGAGAGATAGACTTTGTGGACTTCAACATAAAACCAGCTTTGAGTAGTCTTGTACTACAAGTTTGTCATGGTATTAATCAGCACAAGTCTTATTTTGAAGTCCCACTCATAGGTACAGGAAGACATTTTTAATCAAAATGTCATATCATAATCTAAAAGTGACACAGCCACAAAATAGTGATGATGTTCAGGTTAACAACACAGTTTTTGTTTTACAACGATGTGGCAGCTGTGTTTCATGGAAAATGGGTGTTCCTTTGTGTTGCTATATGTCAGTGTATTATAGGCCTGCTGAGAAAAGTTGGCTTTGCACAGTGCACACTATGTTGAAGGCTTGTCAATCACACTATAATATGCTTTTGGCTTTTGCATAATACCCATTTTTGTCCCACCCCTGCTTGAGTGTCATCCCAGTGATACGGTGAGGGTCAGAAAGGGTGTCCATGAGGAGCTAGTGGTTGGCTGTGTCAAATACAGCAGATACTGTCGGTCAAAATGACTGCAGAGTGGGAGCTGGGAGGAAGCCTGGGCACAGGCTGGAGTGCCTCTCCGACTGCAAGAAGTGCTGTTTCAGTAGAACGGGCAGGCTTCAACTCTGACTGTTTGGGATCCAAAAGGTTATTCTGTGAGAGAACAACTTTCTCAAGAGTGTTGGAAAGAAAGGAGAAGAGTGATAGCAGTCTTTAGTTCCTAGTAATTCAGAGTGACTCTGAGCGGATGAAGGGCTGGAGGAAGACAGATTGCAGCCTGAGGTTATGTAGGCGTTGATGATGGTGGTGATGAATGAGAGTAGATCAGTGGCAATGGTCTGGAGGATGGGGAGCGAATGGGGTCTAGAGGACAGGTGGTTGGTCTAGTGGTGGATGACACAAGTTTCAGGATGCCATCTGGAGATAGGGGAGAGAACGAACACGAGCATGATACAATATTGGTGTTAGCATTAGGTGCGTTAATAAACTGTTTAGTGGGAAGATGGGAGAAAGAGACTCTGATATCACCATATCAGGATGTAGATGTCAGAAGCTTTAACAGAGAGGAATGTTAACATAACTTCAAAGGGATGACAAGAATTGCATATTCGCCCTTGGCTGTTACAAATAGTACCTCAGCATTAAATGTACAAAATGTTACCACAAGTATACCCTATACTTGGTACGTCCTTACAACAAATCTCTTTGCCGGAAATAGCCTACAAGGTGTACAACATGCAGTGTTGTGAGCTTGTAGATCTGCCATTTACGCCTATTGTTAGCCCCAGCATAGGGATGTAGGGTTCACGTGTTTAAAATGCTATAAAATTGAACAGCAATTGCAAAAAAAGAACACATAACAAGAACTAGGATGGGTCCAGATCCACTAGTGGCATCGACGGACGTTGTGGCAGGTTACCTGTCCTGCAATGTATCTTTTAATAACTTAAAACAGCAGAAAACTGCCTTTTGCTTTTGTTTTTTGTTTAATGCTCAGCATTATTGAAACACAGTAAGGAACTCAAAGGCAATTTTAAATAGCAACACTTCGTTCGAAGGCTGTGTGACATGTTTCTGAGAAAATCCAAGTATGTCAAGACGAGCCACCTCTGCTTCGAAGACAGGGCTTTGTTCTTATTCCTGCTGGGTTTTGGTTTCAGGAGTTTTTAGTACTGGCTTTGTAATGTCATTACTCTTCACCTCCTCAACTGCACTCAACCAAAACATCACCCCTTACATTGTTGCTTGTAAATCACAAGACTTCCAGATGTGTGAGTCATCACTTTTGATTCAAGCAAATTGTCAGCTGGTGCCAAAGATTTGGTGCTGCTCCCATTTATTAGTTTGAAGTGACTATATTCTGTAAATCAGTGGTTCTCAAACTATTTCATGCCAAGGACCCCCAAAATGATATGTATTTGGCCGCGGACCCCCATCTAAAAATATTTTATTCCAGGGACCCCCAGAAGCAAAGATTTGAGTTTCAAATGTTCGCTTTAAAAAATATATATTCAAAGATTTGCACAAATTTTCAAGATTTTTCAAAAATAGCACATCTACAAGCTCATAGCGCGGCACTCGGTGCCGCGCTATGAGCTTGTAAATCTGCTATTTTTGAATAGCCAAAGTATAAAAGGTCATAATTATTCTGATGCTATATTTACACATTTTTCTGGGTACCCCCTGGAACACCCTCAAGTACCCCTGGGGGTCCCCGGACCCCACTTTGAGAACCAATGCTGCATATACAGACTACGTTGCTATATTCACCTTCGATCTCTTGATTCAAGTGGGACATGGCATTTCCACGACTGACAAGAATCCAAACTCACGATAATGACGACATGTTATTGTCAGACTCACAAATACAGGTTCACAACACCTCCCACACATTCACAGTAACCTTGTGTTTCTCGAACGCTTGTTTACCTTAATGTGGAACTTGCATTCCTACTGCCTACTGGCACAAACCATTGAATTGTTTCACAACTAGAAAAGCACAGCTATAGCTCTGAAGCCGTTACGCAATTTCAGTTTGAAGTGTCCAAACTGTAAAATGTGTTGATGGGCACTCAAACAAACCCAATGAGCGCAGTTGTCCTGAAACTGTCAAGTGCTGTGATTAAAAACCCCCAAGAGAGATCGGAAGCCATGAAAAGTTCAACTCTGAACATTTGAAAACCCACAAAATATGTCTGTTAATCAGTGCTTGTGTATTGTGTGTCCTCTCCAACCATGCCATGTCCAATAATGTGACACTCATGCTGGTTCTGGTGGAATGCTGGGTGACATGTTTTTGAAGAAATTCAAGGATGTCAAGAACCAGCTCTGCTTTGAAGTCGCACTGCTTTGTTCTAACTCCCGCTGGGTTTTGGTTTCCGGAGTTTTGAATACTGTGTTAGTATTACGACATTGCATTTGATGTCAATTTTACAGACTCAGTTTTGGTTGATTTCAGTGAAAGTGAAATTGATTGTCTATTTATCCAAATAAACAATAAATAAACAAAATAATTCACTTCAATTGCAATCAACCAAAACTGAGTCCGTAACATTGACCACTTAAACCCTATTTTATACTTTCAAAGGTGGAGCCTCCTTTACATTGTGAGCTTGTACGGTAGATCGGTTGTTTTAGAAATTGTTAGATTTCTATGAAAAACATCTCCTATAATGAGTAATGACAAGACGCACACTCATCCTTTTCTCCCAGTGAACTGTGATAAAATACAGTAGTTCGCGTGGTGCAGGTGCAAATCTCACAGTGTCTGACAATTGCACACGTGTGGCAGTTCTCTCTCTCAGACGCAGAACTGAACCGAGGCATATTGTGGCATAAAGTCATGTCTCTCTGTAGTTGCTGAGGCATTCCCCTGCCCCAAAGATCAAAGGAGGGGGAAATTAACATTTCAAAAACAGTCCAAAAACTAAAGAGGAAATTTTCCTCTCGGGGAGAGAGCAGCAGTGCCACATCGTGCTCACTGCTACACACTGGCACACGGGTTCCCAAGCGTTTTAGCTCGAGCCCTCAAATGAGAAATGGGATGTCTCCACAGGACCCAAGCTAGTGAAAATAGCAGATCTACAAGTTCACAACGCGTCACGATGCGACGCATTGGGAGCTTATAGATCGGCTATTTTCACTGCTCATTTTTCAAACATTTGTTTTTTAATTTCTGGAATTTCTGAGATTATTTTCATTTTATTTCTCTATTCATGAAATTCTTTTGAAAAATCATTGAATCTGTTTGTAATTCATGAAGAAATTTGGAATAATAATACTACAAAATAAAGGGATATTTTACTCGCAACCTATAAAATTTTTTCCCGACCTACTGTTAATGGGATGATAGCCCATTATCTTCAACTGCTGCTGGCCAAAACAATTCATAGTATTTATGACCTGCAATTGCCCTCTTAACAAACAACAACAAAAATCATGAGAAATGTAGGTGTGTTGTGTGCCTATTCTGGGGCAAACATTCAGCAAAAATAACAGATCTACAAGCCCCGCAATGCATTGGGAGCTTGTAGAGCGTCTTTTTTCCGCATTAGATATTTGGAGAAAGGAGCAGACCTAGTATGGACCGCCAGGGGACCCCGGTCAACAAAGTAAATGGGGTTCAAAGTGGTTCAACGTGAATGGGGTTGCCAATCAGATTTGTGAAGCCCGTTTATCCAAGTCTGTATGACTACAAATCTGTCCACCAGATGGTGCTGAAAACACCTAGAAACTCTGCCATGTGGCTCAACTATGCACACACCTCTCGGGCACCTTGTTCACAGCGGTTACCACTAAAACCTAGCCCTGAAACATGACTGTCATATTGGCACTATCTCCATTTACAACCGTACATCTACAGAAACGTTCAGATTTCAAATATAAAGTGCCACGGCCATGGATGTAAAAAGTTGAAACGGCCGGGTCTAAGTACCTGTATCTTCCGTATTGTTCAATAAAAAGCATTTTAATCGGATTAAAATGCTTTTTATTGAACAAAGACGGAAGATACAGGTCCTTAAGTAGGCTAGGTGAAGTGTCTTGCTGACTTGTAGATCAGCTAGATCTACAAGTTGAGCTTGTAGATCTGCTGTTTTGGACAAATGTTCGCCTATAATGACGTGCCCAGAATAGCGTTCAAGTCGTTGAGCTATACATTTAATTCACCAGTTGTGACACATACTGTGAGGAAACTGCATTAATTCCACAGCATATAGGCTGCCTCCCTGCCTTCCTCAGTATGCAGGATCTCTGCAAATTATGCTGAGGAATGGATTTACCTCATGCAGACATGATTTACCTCACACGTTTATGGCGAAGATTATTCGATTGGAGGAAAATGGGGTGAGAGAAAGACAAATGGAGGCCTTGCATGTAAAATATTAATGCTCAATATGTCCAGACCCCCCCCCACACCCCACCCTTCCCCCTCCTCCCTCACATCACATCCCCTGATGACCCCCCCTCCCCCACTCCGCTCATTGCAGAGCGGAGTGGCTGCGTGGATTCCACCCTCAGGCCCTTCCAAATGCCTGTTCAGGGGGGCAATTAGTCACAGAGGTACATCAGACTCGCATAATTGCTTTCCTTACGGGCAAAAATCTTTCAAAATCCTTCGGTGGCTGGCACTGTACCTTTCCCCTGCCACCCTTTTTCTTTTCTTTTTGTGTTTTGGTGGAAAGAGAGGTTCATGTATAGGCGTTAATACCAGTCTGGAATTACAAGGCGGGCATAGTCCACCGAGACATGGCACAATGGCATGATACAATAGCAGACTCCGTCCTTTGAGGGCGGCTTTCTTTCTGTTTAGATAGCGCCGGATGGGAGCACCAAATGCATTTCTATTTCCTCACCACCACCCCCCTCCCCTCCCTCCCTCCCACGCACGCACTCGCACACACACACACACACACACACACACCCCACACCCTCCTCTGAGTATTTCGACCGGATGCTGCGGGATTGTGCGAGCGGACTGCGACACACATGTAGCGTAGCCGGTAGGATACATGGATGGTGAAAGCGGGTACAATGCAAACGTCTCGCGGCGGTGTGTACAAAGGCTCGGATCTGCATTAGTCAGTGTGGAGGTTTGCGTCGGGGTGGTAGTGATGATGCCGAAAGTACCGGCGGAAAAGTTTAGGGAAGGTGATGGCAGCGCCGAGGCCTTGTGAAAGTCAAATCCTCCGTTGTGAAGTCTGGCTGTTTTCCATTTCAATCGCTATCGCATGGATCCCTTGAGCGAGGTGCTTAACCCCGGCCTGCCTCCGCGGAGGTGCTCGTGGCGAATAGTGCAAGACCGCGGACGTGCTAAGCAGCTCCCGTGAGTGAGATGACGTGCTTTATGCTTTGTATGTGTAACCCCCGACTTATAATTACTCCCCCAGGCCCCACAACGCCAATTAAGAGCACGCTCCTATACGGTCAACCGGCCTGGTTAAACACTGGTTAAATATCATTAACTCTCCTGTCCGTCAGCGATTAAGCAAGTGTTTAATCACTGTAATTGCGTCGGGGATCCACCCACATAATGTAATTGCGAACGCGGGAGGAGGCGCGGCGAAGCCGCGCCTCCGACCAAGTGGAGCTTACTATGTAACCCTGCTTGGGTTGTGTCTCTCTCTGTGTCTCTCTCTCTCTGTGTCTCTGTGTGCACTGCCTGTGTGCAGCTCCTCTGAGATAAGTAAATGTCCAATTTAGACGTACCATACATCAAATGAAAGGTCTTTGAAAACTGAACACACCTGTCAAGGTTGCGTTTAAGCCCGCCCCTTCCCCCGGAAGCCACGCCCCGGAGAAGGCTCCTAAAAACTCCCCATTGAAACCCCATGTTAAATGAAAAGTGCCCGAATCGCTCCCAAACTTTTTCTACCCCCCCTAAGTGGGGGTCTACGAACAAATACTTCGGGCTCGGATTTTGGCTCCGCCCCCCGGAAGTGGGTGAAACAGGCACTTCAAACACTTTGTTGAATTGTTCAAAAACATTCCAAGTTTTTTTTGGGGGAATTTGTATTTTTCTAAGATGCTCCTTTTAACGCAGATTATTTTATTTTTTTTAAAAAAAAAATTTATTGGTTACTTTTCTTTTAATATTTTTTTTCATTCTTTTTTTTCTTTTTTTGCGTTCGCTTACCGCGTTCGCGCGTCTTACTTGTGTATAGCCTGATTTATACTTTGTCAACGGACAGTGTCGGGTGCCTAAAATAGCAGATCTTCAAGCTCGCAACGCCACGCGATGCGACATATGTTGAGCTTGTAGATTGTATGATGGACTATTAAATGAAGCACAGTCTGTTTGCTCACCTCATCCTTCCATATCTTTTCCCTTAATCTAACACCTTCATCCTTCCATCGCAATGTGTTTTCTATTTTTATTACCGATGGACAGCGGGGCAGGGTGTGTGCGCAAGACCACGTGTTCTGCCCGGAGACAAGATGTAGTGCCTAGACATATTCCATGTGTTCTGCAACGCTGATCATAATAATAATTGTGTCCTCACTCCTTAGGGCTATTTTTTGACATTGCCGTGTGCATGTACCCATCCTAACTACTAGGAGCAGTGGGCGCTGTTAATACAGAGCACAGGGAGCAGTTATAGGGGTGAAGTGTCTTGCTCGGGGACATTGCGACACGTAGATTGGGCACGCCGGGGGGTGAACTGGGGGCCCCCCTGAATCCCAGACAGCCTCTCTACCCATTCAGCTATGGCAGCCCTGGCAAGGGCTGAATGGCTGATGTGACGAGCATCTCAAATTCCTATCATGAGGTACGAGAGGTCTCGGAGCATCCTGCTCAGATACTATATGTTGCTATAACTGCTTACTGCTTGTACTGCTAGCACTGCTATTACTACTCGTCCTGCTGCAGCTACTGCTTCTACTACCTGTAGTAGTATAGCAATGAGAACAGGCCTACTAAGAAGAATATACCATTTGTAAAATGTGTCTGTGTTACCAACATGAGAATGATGATGAATGACAGCTATTGAAATTGAAGTGTGTGTGTGTGCGTGCGTGCGTGCGTGTGCGCGCGTGTGCAGCGCCGGATTTAGAGGAGTTGAGGCCCGTGGGCTAGAGTAATTTTCGAGGCCCCCCTGGCGCGCATGCACGCGCGCGCAGCGCGCGTGCATGCTTGCCCCTTTTGCGCACGCGCGCGAAGCGCGCGTGCGCAAAAAAAAATTTGCGGTTCTGGGCGGATTGGGTCAGTTTTTTTCGCGGTTCTGGGCGGATTGGGTTAGTTTTTTTTCCAGTTTCTGGTTTCTTTATTTAGGTTAGGTTAGGAGTTAGGTTAGGGTTATGTTATTTAATTCATATTTTTGCCTGATATTACCAATTTATTATCACAAAAAACTCGGGTTATTTTTCTTTTAATTATACTCATTCAATTCTGAACCGATTCTTAAAATTAAAAATTCTCTATTAGCTGTGAAGGGAAGGGTCTACTCTTCTTTTGTTTCGCATCGCGCCTCTCCATTCAGAAATGCAATAGAAGAAGAACCGTCGCCGTCGCCCTAAAACACCCTCGCCCCAGGTCTGAGCGGCCGCGGTCCGCGAAAAAAATGGGGCAGTGTGTTTTCCACCCGAAATGGTGGAATGGCTCGTCGGAGACAGACACATAGAGTCGCTGTCCATGGTGCTGAATGCAGCCAGCCACTTGGTGTTTTCCTTTTTTCACAATGTGCTCTGATAAATAAAAACACTGTAACAGAGATGAGCAATAAAGAAAGAGTATGCACTGTGCAATGTGAAAGCTTTATTTATGCTTCTTATTATCAAGAACACAATAGCGATCCAGACGCAAAAGCAAGCTGCGTTACAAACACAATAATAAGTGATCCATACAGTTTAAGCTTAAGCAAGCTGTGTGTTCAACCCTAACAAGTAGTGATCCAGTATATTCTTTTTTTTTCTGTTTGCATACAGGACACAACACACAAACCATCACAAGCTATAATATCCCATACAAAGGCAATACAGAAACAGTCTACAAGATGAACATGACATCTGTGAAATATGAACTGTATTCTGTATGATGCTTACATTTTAGATTTTGTGTTTTCTGGATTTCTTGGCAGAAAAGTCCTTAATCAGGTCAGTAAAATCCAATTTGCGGAGTACGTCACTCTCGAATGACATTAGAGTCAGACTATTTAGCCTGTACTGTCCCATTGTGGATCTCAGTCTATTCTTTATTAGTGCCAGCTTAGAGAAACTGCGCTCACCACTTGCATTAGTGACAGGTAATGTCAGGTAAAGCCTAAAAGCAATGTCCACATTTGGGAAGTAGGACTGCAGATTTTTTTTCCTCAAATTTGCGGTTCTGGGCGGATTGGGTCAGTTTTTTTCGCGGTTCTGGGCGGATTGGGTTAGTTTTTTTTCCAGTTTCTGGTTTCTTTATTTAGGTTAGGTTAGGAGTTAGGTTAGGGTTATGTTATTTAATTCATATTTTTGCCTGATATTACCAATTTATTATCACAAAAAACTCGGGTTATTTTTCTTTTAATTATACTCATTCAATTCTGAACCGATTCTTAAAATTAAAAATTCTCTATTAGCTGTGAAGGGAAGGGTCTACTCTTCTTTTGTTTCGCATCGCGCCTCTCCATTCAGAAATGCAATAGAAGAAGAACCGTCGCCGTCGCCCTAAAACACCCTCGCCCCAGGTCTGAGCGGCCGCGGTCCGCGAAAAAAATGGGGCAGTGTGTTTTCCACCCGAAATGGTGGAATGGCTCGTCGGAGACAGACACATAGAGTCGCTGTCCATGGTGCTGAATGCAGCCAGCCACTTGGTGTTTTCCTTTTTTCACAATGTGCTCTGATAAATAAAAACACTGTAACAGAGATGAGCAATAAAGAAAGAGTATGCACTGTGCAATGTGAAAGCTTTATTTATGCTTCTTATTATCAAGAACACAATAGCGATCCAGACGCAAAAGCAAGCTGCGTTACAAACACAATAATAAGTGATCCATACAGTTTAAGCTTAAGCAAGCTGTGTGTTCAACCCTAACAAGTAGTGATCCAGTATATTCTTTTTTTTTCTGTTTGCATACAGGACACAACACACAAACCATCACAAGCTATAATATCCCATACAAAGGCAATACAGAAACAGTCTACAAGATGAACATGACATCTGTGAAATATGAACTGTATTCTGTATGATGCTTACATTTTAGATTTTGTGTTTTCTGGATTTCTTGGCAGAAAAGTCCTTAATCAGGTCAGTAAAATCCAATTTGCGGAGTACGTCACTCTCGAATGACATTAGAGTCAGACTATTTAGCCTGTACTGTCCCATTGTGGATCTCAGTCTATTCTTTATTAGTGCCAGCTTAGAGAAACTGCGCTCACCACTTGCATTAGTGACAGGTAATGTCAGGTAAAGCCTAAAAGCAATGTCCACATTTGGGAAGTAGGACTGCAGATTTTTTTTCCTCAGGGACTGGAAAAGCTCTATTGCAGAAGAAGTATCATCACTGCTGATGTATTCTTTGTATTGGACAACCTCTTCCACAAAGTTTAACTCTAAGTCGGTTGAATATCTCCTCTGGAGATCAGCTGCTTTATCGCGCAGCTCTTGTGCAGACAGAGCAGCGATATTGTTCAGGAAGCCAAAAGTGTTGCTGAGGTCATTATATGACTTATACCTGCGATCTAGTTCTGCAATTAACCTATCCATAACAGTCAAATATACACCAGATGAGAACTTTTCTCTGCCTGATAAGTTAACCTCATGTGCTGTGGACTCATCCACCCGAACTGTACGTTTTCTTTGTCTATCTATGTCTGCTTTGTAAAGTGTTGAGACTGTTGGAGACATCATTTTAGCTTGGGCCTCAAACACATCAAAGTTATCTCGCAAGCCTGCAACATAACCCCTCAACGATCGGACTAAATCAACTGCATTACACAGGTCCAGACGCACAGCCTGTAGAGCCTCACTTGTAGTCCGAAAACGCTGGAGAATACAATTCCACATATTACACAGAAAAGCAACCTCGAGTTTGTTCATTTTTTTGTAAAGTGACATTGCTTCTTTTCGAGTTGCAGGGGTTTGTTTGTTGTCATCAGCAATGCTCTTAAGTGAGTCTTGAATATTTGCATAATTTCTGCACAGTGCCTGTGTCGCTTGTGCGTGTGCAGCCCATCTGGTGTCAGAGAGAGATTTCAGTGTTTCAAAGCGTTTGTTTTCATTGGCCTGTAATCCTGCAGTTACAACTGTCCATCTAGCTGTTGACTTGGAACAGAAGTTGAACACATTTTGCACAAAGCTGAAGAAATCAGCTGTCTCTAAGCAGCAGTTGACGCTGCTGACACCAACCAGATTCAGTGTGTGCGCTGCGCACGGGACCCATTCAATTAGTGGATTTATCTCTTTCATGCGAGCTTGTAAACCTTTATAAACTCCGGACATATTTGCAGCATTATCGTAGCATTGTCCCCTGCAATTGCCTATGTCAATATCCATCTCCTCTAAAACAGTGATCACGGACTCACACAGAGCCTCCCCTGTGTGGCTTTGTATAGGAAGAAATTTCAAGAAGCGTTCATAAATGTCGCCTTCGGGTGACACATAACGTAAAATGAACGTGAGCTGATCCGTGTGTGAAACATCGGGGGTTGAATCAACGCTAATTGAGAAGTATTTGGCCATTTTAACTTCACTGATAATATCTGACAGCACCCGATCACCCATCAGCTGAATAAATTCTTCACATATGGTCGAGGAAAGATAAGAGGGGGTTCCTGATCCAGCATTACCATATTTTTCTATGTGTGACTTCAAAAATGGGTCAAACTCACTTATTGCCTCAAGGATGCCCAAGTAATTTCCATTGTCAGGCCTGCCAATTATTTCACTTGTGCCCCGGAAAGGCATTCCCCGCTCTGACAACAATCTGACAACTACCACTACTCTCCTCAGTACATCTGTCCAGTATGTATACTGCGACTCCAGCTGTTTTCTCAGTTCAGTGTCAATTACTCCAATATCTGATGCACGTCTAATGTATGTTAACATCGCCTTCCTGTGGCTGTCACTGTTCTCATGTTTGGGTATTTTTTCCGAGGCATGTTTCCAGTCACTCCAGCCGGTTTTAAACGGGCATTGTCCATTTCCATCATCACAAAACAGACGGCAAGCAAAACAATAAATTGAACCAGTGGACGGGGAATAAAGTAGCCATTCTCTGGACACCAGCTCGCCGTTTTGGAGCTCACGTTTGAAAAAAGATTTTGAGAAAAATCTCTTTTGCTCCTTATAAAGACGTTCTGATGCTTTGGTGTCCACATCCTTATTTTGACATGACTCGGGCCCCATCTTTATCCAGTATGATTGAACTCTGTCATCAACTTTACCCCAACGAGCAGGATCACTGTTGTAGGAATCCTCCGTTGTTTGGGCCGGCTGGGCCACCGCAACAGGCAGTGTTTCTTCTTGCGCTGCTGCTGGTGCCCGACCCTCTGCCTCAGACTGTGGTGACTGGGTATATGAGGGCCCTGGCTCAGAAGCCTCTTCCAGCAGGCTTTCGCCTTTATCTAGGTTCACCCCCACCTAAATGGTAAATGATAAATGGGGCATTTATATAGTATAGCGCTTTTATCCAAAGCGCTTTATTGTGCATTATTATTTAAGCTACATTAACCCATTCATTCACACACACACATTCAGTCACACACACCGTCCGCACCCGACCAAAACAAACCATGCAAGGCACCAACCTGCTCATTGGGAGCACTGGGACTTGTTGTTGTTCCCAGCAGTTCTACCTCCTCATCACTAGAGTTATTGGGATCTGGGGCTTTATTTTGTGTCGCAACAGACGCTGTAACTGGTTTGAAGAATCCCGTGAGTTTCTTCATTTTGCTCAGTGTCTCCTTTTTACGCTCTTCTTTTTCAATTTTCTTTTTTCTTTTTTGTGCTCCACTGTCAAACAACCTCCTGTTATCCGCCATGGTGGTGATGATCACAACAAGGTCACAATCACAACAGAACACTGACAGACAGATGTCGCGCCAGGATGACAGGTAAACAGCTGACCTCACCTCCGGGCCTGTCCCTTTGCGTAATCTGCGCATCTTCATTGGCTGGACTTGGATCTAGCCAATGGAGCAAGTTGCTGATGCCTGGGTGGGGCTAGAGCGGATACGGAAGTGGTGTGTGCATGTATGTGTATGTGTGGAAAATACTGGATACAGTAGTAGGCGGGCTTTAGACCGGATCAGGCTTTGACAGCCACTACAGGCACTGTCTTCAGTGTCAGTGACAGTGTGGACAGGCTCTCGATGTTTTAACCATAAAACAAAATATACAATAACTAACAAAAATCTCACTTGAATTGGATTGCAATACTTTACAATTTGATCGTAAAAAAAATATTTGATCATAAAAAAATAAAATAAAAAAAAATATTAATATTTTTTTTTTTTTTTTTTTTTACCAAAAAAATCGGAGGCCCCCCCAGTTGGAGGCCCGTGGGCTGCAGCCCACCCTAGCCCTACGGTAAGTCCGGCCCTGCGCGTGTGCGTGTGCGTGTGCGTGTGTGTGTGTGTGTGTGTGTGTGCGCGTGCATGTAGTATATTATGTTTAAAAGCCAAGTGGAGCCTCATGGCAAAGCCACATTATTGTTTTGTAGTCTGTACTTTGGAAATGACAGGTGCCCGCTGTGGCCTGCCTCATTGGGTTCAAAAGATCTGAGCTGTTGCTAGGGGCCAAGCCCAAGACCTACGCAGCCCTTTGAGAACACTCAATAAAGATCTTAAAATCAATTCTAAAGCTAACAAGCTGGCAGTTTTATAAGAGATTACGGAATTTGTGCGCCCGGCTTCCTTTGATGTGAGAGAAACCACAGGGGATGCTTGACTTCATCCAGTGCCCCCTTCTTGCTCAGCCCAATTTATTGGCCGGCTCCTGACACTAGAGTTCAGGTCTCTTCATCGATTTACAGTATATGGCTTCCTCACAGCATAGCCTTGTTTTTGAGTTATGGGTCCCATTTGGTTCCATTTGCACACTCTCGTAGTTAAATAAACACTCAGCATTTTACAGTGTAGGGAAGCCATCAACAACCTCAACTCAAAACATATCATGCTGTGAGAAAGCCATATAAATCGATGAACAGATCCGCAGAGAGACCCTGTTCTATATTTATCTTTTGTTTAATTCATTTTGGTCATTCACAAAGTTTCCCTGCATGCTGGGGGGTCCCCAGCGAAATTTGCTAATAAAGCGTCACAATCATTTTAACCACTTTATCCATATTTTATACTTTGGCAATTCAAATGTAGCAGATATACAAGCTCATGAGCATGTACATCTGCTATTTTTGAAAAATCTCGAAAATGTGTGCAAATCTTTAAAATAATGTTTTAAAAGGCGAACATTTTGAACTCAAATCTTTGGGGTCCCTGGCACAACATATTTTCAGGTGGGGGTCCGCGGCCGAATACATGTCAATTTGGGGTTCCGTTGGGGGGGGACTAAAAAGTTTGAGAACCACTGGCCTAGCCGACACCAACTGAGTATTGGCATAAGGAGATTTGCATCCAAATGTGTTGAGCATTTGTCACAAAAACAGAAGATAAACTGTCTGTCACTATAACTGCTTATACGTGTACAACATGTGCTGGTCAGACACCCGACGTATCGTACAATTCCAAGACCAAATGGTTTTCATCTCAACACGTTTTATTTCTAATATTCTAGGGTTATCCCGAACAAGTTTGCTTTGGTCCCAATTTGAGTATCTGCCAATAGTCCTGATTCAGTGTTTAGTTTCCTAGATAGGCCTAATACAAAAAAGCATTAAAGTAAGTAAACCCACTTCAATTACGTAAGACATGCTTGACGCATTACATTATGCATTGCTGTCATACTGCTTACACTTTCAATCACAAAATCACCCAAAACAGCTTGTCATGCTTGGTCTGCAACGTTATAATAATTACAAATTTTCAAGACATTGGGTCTTGTTATTTTGTGTGCACGCTTTACCAACGCAACGGTATTATGAAAATATAATATGACATTTTGGTCAGAGGCGATCACCATGGTTACAAACACTGCAGACATAAGCCACTGCCAAAGGGTAACACCTTTCATGTATTACAGCAAAATAGGCACATGATTTATCATGAGTGTGAATTATAATGGTCTCACTCAACATCACATATTGATGTGGGCCCATAAGGGGTCGACAGCTTCATTCCTCTCACAGCATGTATTAATTAACACCTTTCTTTTATCTTATTACAGAGCATGTCACACAAAAGGGGAAAAAAGCACCAAAGCCCAACCCAGAGGAGTTGTTTTTCTTCTTTAAGAAGATCTCATATAATGAATCGTATATTTCTGACCATGAGACATATACAGTTGACTGACAGACTTTATTCATCCCCTGAAAATTTAAAGCAGTTCTCTCTGTTATAGTATGATGGGATGAAACCTTCAGAGCCGGGACCTCCCCTGAGGAAGAGGCACAGAACCAAGAGCCATAGAACTAAGACACCACAGAGAGAGAGAGACAGAATGTGAGAGAGAGAGAGAGACAGAGAGAGAGAGAGACAGACAGACAGACAGACAGACACCAAGGAGGGCCGCAGAGAAAAAGAGAGAGAGACCGACAGAGAAATCTGCAGTCATGCAGCTACTACAGGAGTACTTCCCTGAGGACATGAAAGAGCATGTTGTTCATTCGTTTCATACCTGTTCTGGTACATGCTCCCCTAACTCCCTGTAGCAGATCAATTACCAATCAAAGGGAAAGGAAAAGTCCAAGTTTTAAACATAGCCGTCATACAGACAAAAACATTGTGTTTTCATAAGATACAGGGTTGAGATACAGGACTCATATACATACAGAAAGGGAATGTTCTCCCTGTTATGCAGAGTTCGTATTTCATCTAGCAAGTATAATAAGCAGAACACTTTCAATCAGTCAGCCTCCATCAATTTCAAACAAAGCGCTATCAAAGAACATTTTGCATTGTGTATACTATGCACACAGGCACTTTGCAAAAGCAGTTGGAAAGAATTTGAAGTCCTCCCTGGCTGCTGCTTGTACCAAACAACTAAAGAGGTGAGAGACACTGTGACATATAATACCTTTCAATCTGTCTATTGGCTTGGACAGGAGGAAATAGCCAACCGCAAGCTGGGCCTCTGGTTGAACCGGAGGGCGATGTGGTCTTGGCAGACATGAAGGCTTTTAAACAAAGGAGTCAGAGAAGCCAAAAGAAACATTAGACTGCTGCTGGGACAGTTGATAAAAGGTGCTATAAGTGATACACAGGTGTGTGTGTGTGTGTGTGTGTGTGTGTGTGTGTGTGTGTGTGTGTGTGTGTGTGTGTGTGTGTGTGTGTGTGTGTGCGTGTGCGTGTGTGTGTGTGATTTTCAATCAATGTACTCCCATTTCAAGTTGATGTTTGGCATAGTTAATTTCAATAGCTGGTCCCTCAAGGTCCAGAAGGCATGTAGGCATCGCTGTCAATCAAAATATGGTTCCTAGCTCTGCAACAGACTCTCAGGCAATGAAAAGGATGCAAGTGAACTTCATCAGAACTTCTCCAGTACAATACAAAGTTTGTAGGTCGACTGCTCTTTGTATAACAAAGTCTTGTTTCATCTGAATAACCTCAAAACTATTTAAAATAGACTACACCTACATGTCTCAAGCCCGCCCTTGACTCCAAGGCCAAACTGAAAGATATGAGAGAAAACTTTGACATTGTCAGTCTGGCTGAGCTCTCTGGCAAGTACACTGACCTCCAGATCCAGGTTGAGGGTGACCGTTAGGTATTAAAGTTTCTGGAAACACTGTTCACACCACAGTTTAGATATAAAATCTAAACTTCAAGGGAAGAACAGAGGGTTCTAAGCCTCTCTGTCTCTCTTTCGCGCACACACACACACACACACACACGCACACACGCACACGCACACACGCACACACACACACACACACACACACACACACACACACACACACACACACACACACACACGCTCGTCACGGACACACTTTCATTAGATGGCAATACGTGTGTAACTGTTATGAAACATTTTATTGAATACAAGAATCTTTGAAGGGCCAATCCCTTGCTGAGTGGAAGAACTTCAAATATATGGTGGCAGATTGGGAGCTGCCAAATATCATCCTTAAAGGTCAGGACATTTCACCAACAGCAAACAAGCCGTTTTAAATGTTAACTTCCATTACATTCTTACAACGCCAAATAGTTATAGCCTGTGTCAGCCACTCTCAAAGAGAGGAGCAAGTGCAAGAGTCAGAACACGCTTGAGGAGTTGGCTCGGGAATGATGGGCTCTCTGCACTTTCTTCACATCACTGTAAATGGGCCACTGAGAAGGTCAGAGGAATGCAAAGAGCTCATTAGTAGCGGGAGGGCCAGCAGGAAGCTTCCCTCTCTGAAGAAGCTTCCAAAAGTTGAACAGGGTTCCAGGAAGCTAATCGCCAAACCAAAGTTAGTGTTGGGGTTCAAGTCAGTCTGCATCAGGAGACAGGTCATGAGGTGGATGGACCTACAGAATGGAGAGAAAACCAGCAAAGAAACGAACAACAATCTGTGTTCAGAGCTACAGGGATCAGATTAAAGGGATAGTTCACCCCCAAAATGACTTTTTTTCCTATCGATTAGTCACCCCATGGAAACCTGAATTCATGGATATTTTTTCGTTTTTGTCGCATTCCTAAGCCAATAATTTGATGACCGGCAGCGGTTCCGGTAGGAGACACAAAGACTCTCATTTGTATCTCCTACCGGAACCACTGCCTACCGGTCCGCTGGTCATCAAATTATTGGCTTATGAGTGCGACAAAAACAAAAAGATATCCATGAATTCAAGTCTTCAGCACGGGGTGACTAATCGATAGGAAAAAAAGTACTTTTTTGGGTGAACTATCCCTTTAAACCAAGCACAAAATGATCTGGGTGTAGGATGATGATGAGGAAGAAGATACAGAAGATGAGGAAGAGAAAGTGCTTTTTTACTTTGTCTGTTTGAATTAAATCTATCAGTATGATTAATCACTTAACCCTGTATTATACTTTGGTGTATTAAAGCTTGTAGATCTGCAATACATATTTCTGTAAAAATATTTCATTAATCGTAATCGAGGCAAAAGCTTGATATAATCATGATATTGAGTTGAAGTCATATCGCCCAGGCCTACTGATAAGCAGTGGTGGAAAAAGTACTCAAATGTTTTACTTAAGTAAAAGTATCAATTCTGCAATGTAGAAATACTCTGTTACAAGTAAAAGGCCTGTGTTCAAAATGTTACTTGAGTAAAAGTACAACAAAAGTATTGGCATCAAAATATCCTTAAAGTACCAAAAGTAAAAGTACTACAATGTTTGAAAATAGCAGATCTACAAGCTCACAACGCGTCGTGATGTGACGCGTTGTGAGCTTGTAGATCGTCTACTTTCAAATTGCCTAGGTATAAAGTGGGGCTAAAGTGGTTAATGTTTGTTTCATAATATCATAATTTATATCTGAAAAGTAACTAGTAGCTAAAGTTTTCAAATAATTGTAGTGGAGTAAAAGTACAATATTTGCCTGGGAGATGTAGTGAAGTTGTAAAGTAAGTAAGTAAAAGTACTGGAAGTTGGAGATACTCAAGTAAAGTACAAATACCTCAAAATTGTACTTAAGTACAGTACTTAAGTACTGTAAATGTACTTACAGTAGTTACTTTCCATCACTGCCCAGCCCCACCACCTCCTCACCCCTCCATTGTAATCTTCTCTTAGGCCCAGGTGTACGCCCAGATGGGATGAGTTGATGTGAGGTCAATTAAACCAGCCCACCCGGAATAAAATGTTCACATCAAAACTTTCCTCTTTCAGAAACATTCTCCTCTCTCCTCACAATCTCATTGCATGCTTAGTTACTATCTCCCAGTGCACTCTCTCTCTCATTCTTTCTCTCTCCTTGAGCTGTTCATTCATTGAGAGTTGAGGAGAGGGGAAAAGAAGCAAACAAAAAAGAAGTATTTCTGTAATGGAATATTTAATGCAGCCAAGCAAAACAATGTGAAATTAGAAGCCTCATCTCACGCATGGGATGGCAGAGTGAACTCGAGTCAATCTCTTTTACTTGTCTTTCGCTCACTTTTCTCTACCCTCTCGCCCACTTATATACCCACAACACACTCATGCACGCACTCATGCACGCACTCACTCACTCATTCACTCATTCACACACACACACACGCACACACACACACACACACACACGCACGCACGCACACACACACACCACTACAGTACCTACAAAAGGTGGAGAGTTCTAAAAAAAATTACCGCTGACTGCCAATGCACAGTCCGATGCTAAATTAATAACGATACGTTTTAACAACGATTCGATACGTATCACGATACTTGGTTGTCGATACGATACATGAACGATACAGGTTAATTTAAAACGATACGATACGTTTCGATTCAGTGATTTAGTCGATACGATACATGAACGATACAGGACAGGTTAATTTAGAACGATACGATTCGATTCAATGATTTAAAATCGATATAGTAACTATTTATTTACCCAAAAATTCTGTGTGAAAAATAAATACCTGGATACTGGATATAAACCCCTCTTTCTCTTTTTTCTTCTTAAAAGTACTTAGTATAGATATAATTGATTATTTGCATTGCAGAACGATTCGATACGATTACTTGCATTGCAAAACGATTCGATACGATACAAAGTCAAACGATACGATATTTAGCTGTTTGCATATCGATATAGTAGATCGTTCAAAATTGAAAACGATTTTTCGATGCAGTTACTTTATCGTTACACCTCTATAAATTATCACACTTTTTACTTACAGCCACCCCAACCATGGACTGGTTCTGCTGCTATACTGGCAAGCGGTACCACAGCCTCAAGGCCCAGACCAGCGGGCACGCACGCACACCGATGTGCACACATGATCACATGTTAAACACATGTTAAACACATCCCCAGGCACACAGGCACCCAACACTTCATATTTACTAGACCGGTGCACCGGCCTACTCGGGAACAATGCAAGTTGGAAATGCATCCCGTTGATGCAATACCCGTATCTGTGTCAGAGTACCCGTTGTACCCATCTTGTCTCTCTGTGTCCCTTTTATGCCCATGTATGGAGTTCGGCAGCCATGCCCAAATATGGGCATCCTGTTGATGACATCAGGGTACTGATATACTGATATGGGGACTTGTGGATTTTCTTTGGAGATCCACTGATCCGACAGCTTCCCACTAGGCGCATCACTCATTCAGGTGCTCATTGATACGTACGCCGAGTTTGAAGTCGTTTGGTCCCATATATGGGCATATCGGTCGGATCGTGGGTTCTGGACAACTGGATCTCCATTGTATGCCTATGTACAGTATGGACGTATCGGTCAGATTGGTGGTTCTGGACGACTGTTTATACTACCGACTCGACGCTGGGCATGGCACCACCTCGGCTCCACGGCGACACATGCGCCGAGTTTGCATCGCACAGACAGAGTTTAATCAATTTATAGCTGGATAATTGTTTATGTAAACATAATCATATACACATACACACATGCCGATAGGCCTACATGTACCTCATAAGGGAGAAATTGACTACAGGTCCAAAAAGAATAGAAAGACGGACTCTGGATTCATCAGACGAGGTTACACAAAAGATTGAGGTGCTGGGAGTTATTTTATTACTTTTTTCCCCCCTCCTGAGTTTCAGATCAAAGCCTAATAATTCTCCTTTCAGCAGAGATAGACACACTCCTCATAGCTGACAGGGGAGCACAGGGTGGAATAGGTAATGGTAGTCTGTTGAATCTTTGGGGAAGAAAAGTACAAGGCCCCATTAGCTTACGCTGTCAAGCTGTGATCTGTGGATGCCGCTCTCGACGATGATGCAAAGAGATTAGAGGAACGTCGGTGGATTCGGAATGCCCTTTTTGGCCATGGGAGGAGTAACATCACTCGCATGAAATTGTGTAATAATGTAATGCAATGGTCTATAGCCCACTAGGTTTGCTCCTTTTTCCCCCAACAAAAAAATTCTATGCTGAAAATAGCTCTCTGTTATCTGCTTTTTTCTCAGAATGTTCGCCCAAGAATAGGGATGCTAGGGTTCATGTGGTTAAACCGTATATATGCTTTGTTGACCGAATTCCACCAGGGGTCTAGGCTTCCTCCTCTTTCCCTCTACACCAAATCTCTTCGCCGAAAATAGCTGACTTACAAGCTCACAATATGTCGCGTTGTGAGCTTGTAGATCTGCTATTTTCCGCTGAACGTTCACCCGAGAGTAGGGACACTAGGGGTTCAGGTGGGTTATAAAGTGTGACGTCATAGACTCTCTTCTCCCTCCTGTCTCCCAAACTGTGGAATAAATTCCCCACTGCAGTCAGAACTCAGAACTGCAGACTCACTCCCAGCTTTCCGCTGCAGTCTGAACACTCGCCTCTACAGACTCCATACAGGCTAATAGACAGCGTGTTGTTTAGACAAATGCTAGGTTTGACATTTTGCTATCCTAATCTCTTTGAAGCACTACGTTGTTCTCTCTGCACTCTACATTATTTACCTCGTCGTTTGTACTCTAGACTAGAGTTAATGATTACTCTGCTTATTACAATCTCGCACTTATAAGGTGCTCTGCAAGAGCGTCTGTTAAACGCCTAAATTGTAAATTATAAATTGTTTCCCTACTCCAATATAAACTACTGAAACCAAGCAACAGACCAGACCAAAACCATTGGAGGGCTAAATGGGTCTAGGGAGGGCAACTCGATTAAAGAGGACTTGATTTCTTAAAATTGTATCGATGTTTCCCGGTGCGGAGACAGGCCTCTTCAGCCGGACACCACAGGAAAAGCACTATTTGTTTACTCCGGGCTGTTAGCTAAACTGATTAATGATCTCTCCTGGTCGGGGGAATGAAATGCATCCTTTTATTTTTCCTCCAAGGAATGTTCGCTGTGAGCATGCATGCTGTTTTTTCGGCAGTGTGTCGCTTCACATTCCGAGCCGGCGCGTAATCATTCACACGAAAGAGACCTGAGATTGTACTCTTCTGCTGGCCACTTGAGCACCTCCAGTTGGAGCAGTGCTTCTCAAACACTTTCATGTTGTATTTGGCCGCGGACCCCCATTTGAAAAGGTTTTGTGTTAGGGACCACCAGAAGAGAACATTTGTCAAAAATAGGCAATTGTTTTTTAGGGTTTAAGTGTTTACACTGTTCCTCATTTTGCTGGGGACCAAATAGAACCCCCGCAAGGACAGCCCAATTTAAGGACCACTGCACTGGGAAATGAGGGGTGGGGCGGCGGAGTCACAGTGCCTCTCTCAAGGCCTGAGAGATGACAGACGAGACCCAAGTTTGGCGTAACCTCGTTTTGGAATGTTACAAGAAGTCAACAAAGGCCGAGCTGTGAAGAAAGAGACATTGACTTAGTTGCAGCATACCTTGCTACTTACTGTACGACAGCAGCTCGCCGCCGATTCTTTCCGGGGCGAAGAAGAACGCGACGATGGCGCCTGGCACGAGAGGTTAACACATAAATCAACCCGACTCAAGCACTTAGGCAAAAACCACTCGTTAACCTCTGGACGGGAGGCTGCATGTGTGTGCTTGTCGGCTGTCCTCCTGTGACAGATGAAGCTGAAGATGATGGAGTGTACCTCTGTCTGTCTGCACGCACGCACGCACACACACACACACACACACACACACACACACACACAAACGTAATGTTATAATTGAAAGGTCATAAAAAGTTTAGGACGGCATCGCAAATAGCCGGAAAATAGCAATTCTAAAAGGTTCCGTGTTGGGAGCTTGTAAATTGGCTATTTTCCGGTACGTGACACTGCCGCGCAACTAAGTATCAAGTATCAATCACGGATAACTCTAACCCTAACATAGGGTTATGTTAGGACTTATAGGAATTGAAAGTTGAGAATATGGTATCTATATATTCAAATGTGCGACGGGCAATGGTCTGCTCCTGCACCAGAAGCAGACGAGAGGCGAAAAAAACAAAAACTGATTTGCTCTGGCCAAACAAGCTAAACAGCCAACCGGGGAGTTCTATGGAGCCTTTGCCCTCTCTCTCTCCCCCCTCTCCACCACCGCTAACGAAAGGCAGTAGCCGGCGGTAGCCGGCGGTAGCCGGCCGAGCAAGTTTGGTCAGCTTTCCCTACAACTTACGACCGATACGGCACGACAGCGTGCACACCGCCCGTTCGACAACAGATTTTCGGCCACAGATGCTTTCCGAGCTTTAAGCATTGGTTCTCAAAGTGGGGTCCTTGGGGAGGGTGGGTACCAGTGGGGCCCCAGCTAAATTAGTTAATATAGTGTCACAATCATTTTAACCACTCACGCACACACACACACACACACACACACACACACACACACACACACACACACACACACACACACACACACACACACACATGAATACGCCGAAAGGTACACACGGACAAATGCACACAAACACACTAAAGTGCACTCCAGCGTCAGATCGTTTGTTGGGAATGGCTTCTTCTGCCCCATCTGTTTACAAAAAGACTTACCCGGCAACATTTACTATACAACCAGCGTGAGCACTCCGTCGGGCAGAAGGAATCTCTCTCTGTGTGTGTGTGTGTGTGTGAGCGAGCGAACATTATGCGTGTCAAGTAAAATGTATTGGAGTGCCATAAACACCCTCCGCACTCCCCCCTTCCAAAAAACAAAACAAAACAAAAGAATTTCTCAGATTTGTGTGTGTGTGTGTGTGTGTGTGTGTGTGTGTGTGTGTGTGTGTGTGTGTGTGTGTGTGTGTGTGTGCGCGTGCGTGCGTGCGTGCGTGCGTGCGTGCGTGCGTGCGTGCGTGCGTGTGTGTGTGTGTGTGTGTGTGAGAGAGAGAGACTTAAGCTGGAACGTTGCTTGGCAACCAGACCTGCACAAATGGATGAATGCTCTTTGAAATAATGTGTATATATGTTGAATACTGGCCTTGAGGAATGACGCATCTTGTTGTTAGCTTAGAGAGTCAGATGTACACAGATGTCATGATGTGTCACAATGTATTACAAACACTTATGAACAAGAAGACCCTACTACTTACGAAAGTAGTAGGGTCTTCTTGCGTGTAGTAGGGTGTCATTCACGAAAAAACTGAGATAGGTTTCTGCATGAAAGCAATGCTATATTCTCCTTCATCAGACCAAAAGACTTACAAAACAATGCCTAGCCTTCCTTGCGAGACTGTTGACTCACACGATTTTTTAAATTCAGTCATTCATACAGTCATAAAAATAGCAAAGGCAAAACTAAAAACATCGGCAACAACATAAGAGCCTTCTTGGGGTAAAAAGTACATTAAAAACTAATTAAGGCATACTGTAGACCAAAGGAAAAAAAGAGTAAGCAAAAGCTTTGTTAAAAATGTTTGAGAACCACTGGTTCTCAAACAGAATGTTCTTCCTGCTTTTCAATAATAAACGTGTTCACAACTCAGCAGTTGTTCCCGTAAATATCGCTGGACAAAGGCAATTCTTCTCCGGGTGAATAAAAGGGAAACAACACATTCTGAGTTGAAGTGATGAGGCAGTATAAGTTGTCCAACAAGATGTCAAGTCCGGGCCGCCTTATTAATATTTGATGCCACATGCAAGTTTATTTTACCCAGGTCGGCAGAAAATAAAGTTATACATGCCAAAATGGGGGGGCAAAAAAAGAGAGTATTGGGCAGTATTATTGCATCTCTGCAGAAACAACTAAAAAGTTTGACACAAAGCATTTAACCCAAACACAAAGCAGCCAACCCAGTCTGTCCTGCTGTGTGTGGAAACAAAGCACATTTCTGGACCTTAATAGAGGTCTTTTTACGCGTGTGTGTGCGTGCATGCATGCGTGCGTGTCTGTGTGCGTGTGTGTGTGCGTTTGTGTGTGTGTGTGTGTGTGTGTGTGTGTGTGTGTGTGTGTGTGTGTGTGTGTGTGTGTGTGTGTGTGTGTGTGTGTGTGTGTGTGTGTGTGTGTGTGTGTGTGTGTGAGTGTCTGCATACACTTCAAAGTATTTCCGACACTATAAAATACTCTGTGTTAATTCAAGCTACTTTTACTGTTGGAGTGGAGAAACATCAGTGTCCCCCCCATGTCGTACCGCTTCCAGCCACCAGATGCCACTGTTATTTTGCTGTAGTCCAGCCCATGCCTTCTCCCTCTCTCCCTCTCTCTCACTCTCTCTCCCCCTCTATATCTCTCCCCTCTCTCTCCCTCCCTCCCTCCCCCTCTGTTTCTTCCTCTCTAAAACAAAGTAATTGCCTGCAGCACAGTTCAGAGTCTGCTACGCTGTCTGACGCAGATCAGGCTGTAGCTCGGTCAGTCAATCATTATCCTTCACAACAGTGAGTGAGTGGGCCTCGCTTCTCCTTGTGTGGCTCCCCTGCTGCTGTTGATACCAGCCTGCTTGTATTACTGTCAGAGGTGTAAAGTAACTAAGTACATGTATGTACTCAAGTACTGTACTTAAGAACACTTTTGAGGTATTTTTACTTTACTGAAATATTTCCTGTCACTTCTACTCCACCTCTGAGGAAAATTTTGCACTTTTACTCCACTACATTTATTTGAAAACTTTTGTTACTTTGTAGATTTTGATTATAATTACAAAAGATACATTAACCACTTCAGCCCTATATACATTTACATTTCGGCCATTTGAAAATAGCCTATCTAAGCTCGCTTGTGAAATGGGACATTCTGCACAATGAATATTTTTACTTTCTGTACTTCAGGTAAGCGATACTTTTGTACTTTTACTCAAGCACATTTTGAATTCTGGACTTTTGCTTGTAAAAGAGAATTTCTATATTGCAGTATTGATACTTTTACTTAAGTAAAACATGTCAGTACTTTTCCCACAACTGACTACTATGCTTGTGAGAACCAAATGCCCCCCCCCCCCACAAGCATAGTAGAATTAGGTAATTAATTTGAGCTATTTTTAATGCTGTCCTAAAATGTTGATGTCCTCACAAGTATAGTAATTCAAACGCGTGCGTGCGTGCGTGTGTGTGTGTGTGTCCACGTGTGCAGAGTTTAGCAGATGGTACGATGGGTTGAGGGCACGGGTGTACTGTATGTGCGAACATTATGTGTACTGTTAGTGTTGTGTCAGTTTGTGCATGCACTTACTGACACAGTGTGTGGGTGTTGAGCATAAAAATGCACTTTGTGTGTGTGTGTGTGTGTGTGTGTGTGTGTCGTACAGTGTGCACATGGGTTTGTTTCCATGTGTTCAGAGGTTGGTGTGTTTTTGGTTAAGCGTTGTATGCGTGTATTTCGGTTTAAGTGAGCATACTGTGAAGCCAGTGTTCATTTTGTTGAGCGAGACTAAAAGACTAAGATTTTGATATTTAGTCGACTATAAGACTAGACTAAGACTAAACAATTTCAGAAGACTAAAATAGGACTAAAACTAAATGGTGTGTTATTCAAAAGACTAAGACTAAAACTAAATCAGAATTTGCTGTAAAAATGAACACTGCTGTGAGCTACATCGTGTGTCTAAGTTTGGGCTTTAGGGTGTAAGATTTAACGGGGAGGGGGACACTGGAGGCTTAATTTGCATACAGTGATAAACCTTCATAACTTAAGGTTTACCTCGCTACTCTTTCTTGTTCTGCATCAGGCAGGATGATTGTATATATATACACGTGCCTGTATACTGCATTATTGTGGTATAGGGTGTATATACATCTGTATACCTTTATTGGAGTCCATTTTTTGGGGGACATTCAAGACAAACACGTTGCATATTGTTCAGTCACTATGAACATCAGCTCTCACCCCGAAAAAAAAGAAAGAAAAGCTATTAAAATACGCGATTTGGAGCAAGGACCATAGGGTTTTTAACTGCGGCGGACCCAGGATGGAGTTATGACATTTCTCTACTGTACCACTTTTCCTAGGATAGCATAACATATAGGTAAGAAAAACGTTGGGCGAAATTTTCCTTTAATATTAGTTCGAACCTTCTGTACTTCTATGCCCTTTATATATCTATCTATCTATCTATCTATCTATCTATCTATCTATCTATCTATCTATCTACCTACCTACCTACCTACCTACCTACCTACCTACCTACCTACCTACCTATCTATCTATCTATCTATCTATCTATCTATCTATCTATCTATCTATCTATCTATCTATCTATCTATCTTCAGCGCCACTTACTCAACCATCTACTCAACCATCTACTACTCAATGGCCTTTGGTCCGAGGTCCCAGGTTGTTTTCAGTTTTATTTTCTTAATGGATTTATTTACTCATCTGTTGTGCGAGCATGCATTCTCTGTGGCCATGTGTACATATGCACTTGATTTGCATTTTTTGTAGCACGCAAGTCTGTCCGATTTATATCTGCCCGGATGTGTTTAGTTTGTAAATTGCACTCGGGTGCATGTGTGTGTGTGTGTGAGTAATTCCTCGTCCATCTGTGGATTTTGTTAATATCTCCACGGCACTGGACAAATGTACTGTAGGAAGGCAGTGTTGTTGCTCTGCAGCTTGACTCCGCCAACCCTTTTCTGCTGACAGAGGGAGAGAAAGACACAGAGAGAGAGAGAGAGAGAGAGAGAGAGAGAGACGAGAGAGAGAGAGAGAGACGAGAGACATACAGTAGCTTGGAGTTCCTCTAGTGAGTTATAGGGAAAAGTTCGGAAATATAGCACTGAGCGCACTGGCCAATACAAACTAATAGTCGAGTGCGCTCTCGGTGCGCATTTCCGAACGCACTCATAATGTGAGGTTCTATGCATTCTTGAAACTGCTGCTTTTACTGGTCCTTTCGCAATTAAGAACATCTCAGTTACCAAGGGAGACATACCATATATGGCAACAGCACAAAAAAGAAAGCCATTTTCCTTGTTCCTTAACAGTTTCTTGTCTGTTGGGTCCTTATTTTGTCTACATTCAAGGCCTTCCACTGTAAACATTTCTGCACCGGACTGGCTTCCAGAGTTTTTTGGGTAAAAATAAAAACAAAAAACATTTCTGGAAGAAAAACAGAAAAGGAAAGTCCAGAATGACTCTAAGCAACAACGTCACCAGCAGCAAGCTACGTGCTCAGAGGAGGAGCGTGTCACAGGGGGAGCCGTCGAGGAAGGCTTCCAGCCCACGGTGGACATGACCACTTCCCAAGAGGCGGCTTTTTCCAACAGTGCCAGGCGGTTTGAGGCCGTCATGCGGTTCAAGAGGAGGCATGAGGAGAGGCACGAGCAGAAGCTCTACGTGTTCAACCCCCAGCTCGACATGTTCTTCAGCCCCCAGATCACCCAGCTCCAGTGGACCCTGATGCAACCGGGGCGCAGCCAAGGGCAACTGCTGGGGCTGCAGAGCCTGTCGGTGGCAGCGACGGGTCGGCGGCGGCAGCACTGGTGCTCATGGGTGAGCCAAAGCGGGTGGGTGGAAAGACATGGACACCAACCTATTCACTTGTTTCCTAGGCTGTGTGTTTTCCACTTCCTGTCGATTTCATTGGTCATCTGACCAGTTTCATTGGATTTCATTGGATCAAATCGACAGGAAGTGGAAAACACACAGCCTAGGAAACGGGTGAATACTATATACTACTATATATAATTTGTAATGTGATCAGTCCAACACATGTTTTAGTTTGAAATACTGGAAATAGAAGTAGCCTCGTGGAAAGTGAAACCACTTCACACTATTCGGAAATAAAGAAATCAACTGCAATGTTGATTGTTTTGTGGGCAGACCAGGGGGTCCCCCCTGCCTTGAGGCGCCATGCAATTGCCTTGTTTGCCTAGTGCTTAAAACCTGAGTGTCAGGCTACGCTCAGGGTCAATTTGGTTAAATTTGTCACGCCGGAGGGCGAAGATAATGTGTTTCACGCTGTGTGATTACAAACGGACTCATTTAAATATGTGTGTTAAATGTATAGGATACGTATGTACTGTAGTACCTGTAAACAATTTAACTGAATTGGCTGAAAAGGCTCTATCTAACAAGATGTAGGTTTATTTTCAGGCTGCTCAGTTTCTAATGGAGATACAAATAAATACAAAATCCCATGTTATACTGCAGGCTACCTAGAGGGCGGGCCACAGCGAGCTCTTGTCATCGTCACTGATCACATGACCCAAAAATATTGATTCTGCCCTTCCAGGCTGCAAAGATTTTTTTTTCAAATTTCCATGCATTAGCCCTAAATTATATAAACTACATAGTTGAAAATCGGTGGTATTCCCCCATCGATGGATAGACCACTAGGACTCCAAAGCCAAAATATTCAGTCAACCCCTATCATACTCCGACCGACCGACCAACCAACCACCTGTAACACATCACAGAAAAAGTAACCTATAAGGAGGCATGTAGCTTTAAGAACGAAAGGCTCTCTACCCAACTTGTTAGGGGGACTTGTTTTGCATCCCTCATTAGTTTTATTTGGCTGTAATAGCCAGTATTCCCAGGGACGTGGTTGAGCGCAGGAGAGAGCGCACGGCAGAAGAGAATGAAAGGGAGAAAAAGGACAATTACAACAGAATTATAATCAGTAATTTAAGTTGTAAACGTACAGAACAACTCCTTGTGGCCCATTTATACTCAATGTTGAATACATGTAAGAACACTGATGTAGCCTTCCGTTCGTTTTCTGCATTCATTTCGTCTGTTTAGAAATTGTGTTGCCCCCACTTGCAATACGTAATGAAGACTTAAAAAGAAAATGCCATAGTTGTCCACTAATGTTATTTATTTTCTTACCTCGATATTGAAGACCTGGTTGGTTGATGTTTATGAATCCCCTTTGTATCTATAGTGCAGTGCTATGTTCAATGTCTATTTTCATGTGATTTTATTGCTTTTATAACATAATAAATAACACTTGGTGATAATCTTTTAACCGGGCTGTGTCAAATATGTTTGGTGATGGTGTGCCTGTTGATTTATACATGAAATGCACTCAATACTTTTATTCCACACCTTTATAAAAGCTCTGTGGATGAATTATTTTCTTTTTGTGTACATAGACAAAAAGATTGATAATAAACTGTTTTATGGGTGCACCCAACATTGACTGACTGAATTAACCAGACTGAACAAAAGACATTCAACGCTCAATGGAGAGTGAATACCACAGTCCTTGGTACGAAACAAAAGAACAATTGCTGACTTTATGTGTCGTAACATTTTCTTTAAAACAGTTCTAACCATTTTGCACTTAACTTCCCGTTCATTGTGTCCATCCCAGCATTCATAATCCTCCTTTACAAATCCAACCAACCAATCAGCGGAACCCTAACTCCCGCACCAAACATATTGATCAGTGTTCCCGGCCTATTCTGTAATATTGATCAGTCTCCCAGTCTATTATGCACTACCTCAATAAACCATCTAAAAATATATCAAGTTATACAGTATGCTCCTAGCCTTGTGAAACCACATTATGCATTCTCACTAAGGAATACGATCGAGCATGCATGCGCTGTTTACACTCTTCAAAGTAAATGAAAAACAATTGTTTTCTATGCATTTCTGTATGGGTAGGTACACGGAAAATGGTAAACAGTAATCACATTTCTTCCCCCAGCATGGATAAATCATGGGTTCCAGGACTTAAAGGACCATACCCGCATCAATACATGTCAACAGTAATGGCTTTATTGTTGCATTTGTGTACATTTTCACCCAAATTCATTAAAATGTCTCCAAACTTACTTGAATAATCCAGTTCATGTTGGATAAACCCCACTGCATAGTTAAGAAGGTGTGACGTTTTAATTTAATTCATAAATCAATGTCTAGCAGACTATTTTCTGTACTTTAAAATGCGTTAAATCGCAATGATAACGCGACTTAGACCAAGAGTAAAGGCACCCATGAAGTTCACTATGTTGGAATACTAAAGTAGATTTCAAGTCTCTGCAGTGCACATAGATTTTCAAATACTCTACTGAAATGAACGGAATCCAAAGGCTTATTAAACATGTCAGACCACCAGTATGAGTCCTTAATACGTTTTAGGATGCAGTGTATCTGGTGTTTCAGCATGCAGAAGACGGTGTTGTCCATTCGGTATGCAGCTGGAGCAGCTTGCTTAACTGCGGCCTCAGATGTTTGGGTGAGAGAGACACCGCAAGCACCAGTCCGGTGCTAATGCTGCTCTATACTAAACATACTAAACAAAAACATTTAAAAATAGTTCAACTAGCCGATCTACATCGACACCTTGTGAGCTTGTAGATTGGGTATTTGAACTATTTTAAAATGTTTTTCAAAATAGTAAAAAAAAATGCATTTTTTTTAGGGATATAAGGCATATATATATATATATATATATATATATATATATATATATATATATATATATATATATATATATATATATATATATATATATAGATATATAGATAGATAGATAGATAGATAGATAGATAGATACATAGATATATAAGGCGGCGCTCAAGATAGGAACCTTAAGTGGGGAAAGCACCAGGCTGTACTGACTTTGAAATACAAATTATATTCCACATGCATCTGTACCTCAGTTGTCAAGGCCTTGGAAAATCCTTATTTTAAGTCTTGAGTCTGTTCACTATCTATCCTCGGTGATTGGTAACTAAAGCACATTTACAGGAATCAAGTAGTCGTACTGTAGCTTTTAGCTGGATAGTCTTCTGATGTGTGCATGTGTCATATTGGGTTATCTGGGTGGGTTTTACTGATTTAACAAGGAAACATCCCACTCCAAAAACTATATCCTTGCTCTCGGGCAGGAACCTCAAAAGTCCAAAACTGTTACTTTTCAGGGAACGTCAATAGTATATATTTTTTAAACCTGTGTTTAATGCTTTTCATTGGTTCACAATTTATAAAACCCGCAGACACTTTCACTTTTCCAAAATAACAGATCTACCACCGCACAACATGTGCTATTTTTGCGTGAGACACTGTTGTACAATGAAGTAGGGCATTTAATTTACGGAATTGAAATGTGGAGATGCAAGGTTTCTGCCCGACCACATCGTCCAGGCACATCAGGAGATCACTTGTTTTGTTGCAGAGGTCTTGTTTGCAAGACCTCTGCATTGCCTTGTCTGTTACATGTGAGTATGGTGAATGGGATAAATTGATGGTACTGTACTCTAGTGCCCAGAATACTGGCGGCAGCTCATCTAGGGACACCACAAGCCTAACAGTCTGACTACTCCTGTGAAGCAAATAGGTGGCCTGCTGGGGGAGATAATAGAAGGATTTTCCACGCGCGTGTGCACGTGCATGCTCACACACACACACGCGCGCACGCACAGCGTGCAATTTTGTCCCTTTCCGTTGACAACAGGCAGTGGCTTCATTGAAGCGAAGTAACCACATAAGATGTTAGGCCGTAGGCTACAGAAGTCAAAAAGGTCCACATAATGCGATTATGTGGACCTACCGACCTAATGTAGATATCTGCTGCTTTTTTATGCTGTGTATTAATGTACATATCTCTCTCTCTGTCCCCCTCCCCTTTTTTTCTTGAAAACTGCAAAAAACTAATTTACACCTGTAAACCTGTGACAATAACGTTAACGATTCAGATTCTGAATAAAATGACCTGCAGTGTGCAGCTTCAGAGATCCTTGGATGAAGCCCATCTGTTTAGGCTGCAGACTGAAGGCGATCTTTGCCCTCACAGCTCTCAGGCCCAGGAATAAATCTCAAACATTATCGGCGGTGTGTAGCTGACAATATACCAGAACTACAATGGTTCGATTCTGGCTAGTGGCTATTCTGACCTATGTCCTTTCTCCTTTCTCCTCTCTGCACTCGGTTCTCTCTCCCTCCTGCCCTGTCTAAGTAAAGAAAAAACGAAGTAAAATAGAATTACTTAAAAAACGTATTTGGTTACCAAGCCATGAGTTTGATGCCTCTCTTTTGGATAGCAGGGCCAGTTATGAGCCTAAAGGCGTGGGTCAATACTGTATACCAGTGAGCCATTACCTTCCCTGTCATGTAAAGTAGCATTTCAACTCCTCTCAGGAGGCTCATCGTGTGAGGCCACGTCACCCTTCCCCGCCCCCGCGCTCTGCAAGAGTTCTAATTGCCGAAAGTAATTTGCTCCCAGCTCCGTTTGGAAATCGATGCAATTTTATTTGCATATAATTGCACGGATCGCAGCTGCAAATGCTTGGTTTCCCTGCGGTAATTGTGCACTCGGCTGTCCTTGCTTCACCCCGCGACTGGCAGCAAAACCGCCCACCCAGAGTCTTTTCATTGTTAACCACTTAAAACCGATATACTTTGTTGACCGGTGTCCCACCAGGGCTCTGTACTTGGCCTGTTTCTTTTTTTCGCCTGATGTTGGTCAATCTGTCAGCAGGTCGGCCTTTTTGAGCGATGCCAGATGAAACAGTTGGACGTGGCTAGTGGCTGGCTAGCCAGCAGCTAAATATTGAAAATGTACTGTTCCTGAGTATGGCATTGCTTGTATTGGCATGTTGGCAAATCATGGATTTTTTCCCCTCTGTTTGGCAGAGTTTTTGCCCTGCAGTGAATGTTAATTACCAGCTTTCTGGTTGTCAAACCCGCTGTTGCCCCTTTTATATTTAACCACAGCATGCACCCTGCAATGTTCTAAACTGGGTACGATGAATGTTAATTTATCTGGAACAAATGTTCTTTAATTCACTGAACCTTTTTTTTGCACAGATCATGGCCACTGTCAAGCTTAGATACACGCACGCACGCACGCGCGCCCGCGCGCACACACACACACACACACACACACACACACACACACACACACACACACACACACACACACACACACACACACACACACACACACACTCACACTCACACTCACACAAATGACAGCTAATATTGCACCTAATAACAGCTTACCATGGGGCAATCTGGGAACCCGTTCGGTAAAAAAAAGGAAAACTTCTGTTAGCAGAATCTGTCTTGAGAGATTAACCATGGGGTAATATCATCGCAATTAAAAGTGACAAGGTGAAGGTGCAATTAAAAAACAGATGCAACATGTACATTTGAGATCAGTTTCTAATTAGAATTTTCCATGCTGCATTCTACAGTAGATACTACTATTAATACTACTATTATGCTATGGATCATTTTAAAGGTAATAGACAACTTTTGATATTTACATAGTCCATATGATCTGAACTACAATATCAGTTTATTTTTTCATTTAAAAGTGACCCAACTGGCAGCCGAATGGAACTGCACAGTGAAGACACCAAGAAGCTGCTGTGCACTGTATTGCTAGCCTGGTAACCCCCCCCCCTTCCGGAAATCTAATTTGCATTTGATTTCAGGAATTGGGTTTGGCCGGAGGGCTTATCTGGGTGTTTCTTGCTCGTCCATAAAATGGACTCGCCTATCAGCGTCCTCGCTCATTGTTATGTGATTGACAGCAGAGGTTGGCCAATCAGGTGGAACCCGACTGAACCCGAATGGAGCCGAGTGCAGCCGACAAAAATGGAACGGGCCGCCATTGAAATTCTGTTCGCTGGTTAGGTTTCGGTTTTAAAACTTCAAAACGCTCTCAAAATTATTTTTTGAGGCACGGAATTTACTTTTTAGATATCGTTCGGATAGAATTTAGTTGTTTAACTTTATGTGTGGTCAATTAATCATGACAGAGCCTATTTAAAAATAAAAATTCAGAGAACCGGCAGGGGCGGGCAATGACACGCATGTATCCAAATAAAGCAACCTATTTTCGGCATGGCCCTTTCAAAAGTCCCCCTGCGTCACGTTGTCTGGTGGTCGGGGAAATTGGCTGATTGGCTGAAGGGGAACAAACTGCTAATTGGCTGAAGGGGTTGTCAGTCAACGATATTACTCCCGCCCAGCTCCAGCCCACAGACAAAAAGCCAAACAGGCCCCCATGCCAGACTCACTCCTGATATCAAATGGAAATGAGATATCCGGAGGGAGGGGTTTACCAGGCTACTGTATTGCAAGGACTTGTTACAATATTGGCCTATAAATGAATATTGTAAATGTCTAGCATTTAAAATCATAGAGCGAAAGAAGGGCCTCACAACTCACTTTAGGTGCTCCAAACCTTTTTTAACAGCAGCTCAAATAATGACGTTTCGACCTTGCGGTCTTCTTCAGGTTTAGCGGCATTTAAAATCAGATAATTTAATGTATATTGATGATAATCCTTTTATTTGTTTATAGGGACTGGTTTACCATGTTACACTTCCTGTTAACATCACAAAACTTAATGTTGAGGGTGGGGCAGATGTAGCTGTTCAAACACCATTTCCCAACAATTATAAGCATCTTTCACTTTATTATTATTATTTATTTTCTTCACATTATTTGAGTAGCCTTACAATGATCTCGTTGCCCTGCCTTTAAAGGACACCTCTTTTATTGTAGATTTGGCAATTTTTTTCCCACAGTTTGTTGTAGAAAATCGTCCTTGACATTCCAATCTTACCTGTGGAATTGACTTCGGACACGGACACACACACACACACACACACACATACACATACACACACACACACACACACACACACACACACACACACACACACACACACACACACACACACACACACACACACACACACACACACACACACACACACACACTGAGCATACCTTTCATGTCAGTAATCATTTTGTAAAGGTTAGGTGTCAAGCATTTAAAGTGATGCTTACAGTATCTCATCATGTATGGCATGGCATGAGTTTACGGCCTGTCTCGTATAAACGTCACTGCATCTACACCCCTGGTAGTGCTAGGTCAGGCGTAGGCAACCTTTATTATCAAAAGAGCAATTTTTCGCCCTAAAGATTATAAAAAATCTGTCTGGAGCGGCTTTTTTTTGTGTTTTTTTCTGGTGTTTCAATATAACTTTTTTATTGTTTGCAGATCAAACAATGAAGCAGATCAAGCATACCAGTAAGCCAGCTATGTTGGTGGTGAAAGCAAACAAACCAAGCATTAATACATTCTTTATTTTCTTATTTTTATCTGGTGTGTGGGCGACACACCACTTTTTTCTTCACAATAGGAGGATGTAAGAATAACTTTATGCCTATTACAATAATAAATCCTTATTCCTTTACTTCTTTGCCCAAGCAACTGGGAGCCAGGGGAGAGGGCCTAAGAGCCACATGCGGCTCTAGAGCAGCAGGTTGCCTACCCCTGTGCTAGGTCAACAACCGGGCGCAACACTTCTAATGGCTCTCCCACGCCGATACATTCATGTATTGTTAATGTTGTAGTTGTAGAGGGAAGCAGGGGAGTGCTACGCAACAAAGCATTTTAGGAACTCCGGAATTCCCAGACTGTCGCTCAGAATTGGCATCATCGATTACTTTTTCGAGTGATCGAATAATCGAGAACCATGGCTTAATTTTTGTTTTTGTTTTTATAGTTTTATATATATATATCAATATATCAAAAGCACAATATGGGAAAATAAATCTGAGATAAAGGTATTTTTATAAATCTGATCACGTTAGCCCGGATGGGCTGGAATTTGTTTAGATCACGTGATTTCCGGGTGTATTCTTCTCCGGGAGTCCCAGGATCAGTCGCAGGTTGCGGAGAGCGCCCTCAATCGTAATCACTGAAAACACCAAATGACATCTATGGAAGTCAATGGCAGTCAAGTGTTGGATTTCAAATGACTTCTATGGACGTCAATGGCAGTCAACGCTGAACATTTTTAATAGATTTTTTATTGGGGGGGGTCGGCCATAGCTGAGTGGTTAGTGGCCCGCCTAGGGAGCCAGAGGCCCTGGTTGCCCCAGGTACGATTCCAGGCCAGGCCAGCAAATGTGTTGATGAAATGAAATTTGTCCCTGAGCAAGACTCTTAACCCCTAATTGCTCACAGGCCCTCATTGGAAACAAGACCGTAAGGACTTTCATGAACAGACCTGTTAAAGGAATTATCCTTATCGACTAAATCGATCAATCTGATTAACGACTTAAGCTCTAATTTATGCTTTGTTGTGTGCAAAAATACGGAAAATAGCTGATCTACGAGCTCATAACGTGTCACGATGTGACACGTTGTGAGTTTGTGACTGGCTATTTCCGGTATTTTTTTCGGACACATTTTCCCCCAAAAATGTATTATTCGAATTGATTCTTTTTTCAGTTATCGAGTCCATCTGTCCATCCTATCCCCTGAACATTTTCAGCCCAAATAGAGTAAGTGGCTCTCAAAGTGGGGTCCGGGGACCCCCAGGGGCTCTGTGAGGGGGTGTTTAACCCTATTTTATACATTGACTACCAAATAACGTCCAATCAACAAGCTCACTAAATGTAGCATTGCGGCACGTTGTGAGCTTGTAGATCTGCTATTTTTGAAAAAAATTGGAACAATTTATATATATTTTTTTAAACACACATCGTCTCTTATGGGAGTCCCTGCCTCAACAGATGTGGGTCTGCGGCCAAATACTTAATAAATCTGGGTGTTCTTGACATGAAAATGTCGAGAACCACCGGAATAAGACAGCCACAAGGCCTCTGCTACTCCCCCTTCCCGTATTCCACTCGCGATGGAACTTGTAACTCCCCGTATAATATATCATCACAATGCCGACCAATTAGCAGATTATTGGAGGCGTGAGCTGGAGAATTCTATAATACCCAGCCAATTACTGCTTTTCAATAACCGCTGCCTGGGAGTCCCCGCATACACACTTAACTGCAGAAGGGGATACATTCTGTTGTGCGTGGACAATGACTTGAAATCAATGGCCTGTTTGTTCAGTATCACCGATTAGACTGTTGGCCTGTGTGTGCGCGACGCGTGTGCAGGCGCGCGCATTTGTGTGTGTTCTGTGTAAATTGAGTTCATTTCTTTCTTCCATTGTGGTGGAACAACTGAGCTAACGTACAAAGAAAAATCATAATGAGGTGTCAATTTGAGGATGGTGTGGACCCAAATGCAGACACGGTAGACCAGCGGAAGGTCAACAGACTTTACTTGGAAATAATTGTCAAGGCAGGTGCAGAGCAGTTATAGGCAGGCAGCGGTACAAAACTGAATAGTCAATCCAGCAGGCAAAAGTACAAAGATGGAAGGAAGAAAAACCGAGAGAAAGGCTAGGTTGAAGTCAATACGACAGGCAAAAGTACAAAGACGATAGGCTGGAGGCCAAAACAGAGAGAAGGCAAGGTCGAGGTCAATTCAAAAGAACAAAAATGGCAGGCAGAAGGCAGAAACAGGGAGAAAGCTAGGTCTGGTAACAAATAGGTCAAAACACAGCAGACTCTGGAGAATTACGAGGCTTGGGTTTAGAGTAGACAATCTGGCACTGGAGGCAAGTAACAGCAGGACTTAAATACAGGCCTGATTGCAAATGCCTGACAGCTGTGACAGAACTGGAAGGAAACTGAGAGACACTCGGGTAAAACTGGCGGGAAACCGAGGGACACATGCTATAAACAAAAGCACATGTGGACCAAAACAATGATGACAGCAAACAGCTGACAAGACAAACCGGGAGAAACACACAGGGAAAACAAAACAAAAGCACAGAGAAATAATGAGTAAAATGGAGAGGATTTGAGGACATCTATAGGCTGAACTTCGCTGAAGTACAATGTTTCCTTTCCAAGTATCGACCAGGGTGTTTGTTTGTGTTTAGCTCCAGATCAACATGCTCAACCCTACTACACCTGTGTTTCCAAGTCATGTTTGTGCTCCAGTGGTCGTCAGTTGGCAAGATGATCATCGGATATTTCAGGTATGCTATGTCAAGATTATTCCTTGTGATATGTCTAATGTTTAAGATGAAAGTCTATTTGGCCTTTTTTGTCGATTGACCAATCAGATGATCTGTTCTTGATTGATTTTCACTCATGACTGTGTTCCATTGCTTGCAATGTTGCTTGTTATTTCATAGCTGTAACTAAAGTACTAGAGTTTGCACAACTGCAAACCTTAGTAATTTAGTAGTTAATAAGCAAGCCAGCTGTCTAGCCACATGCAATACTTGGCTGCATGTTTGCTTTTCAATCATCTGTATGGCACCTGCTCCTGCTGTATTATAATTTCTTGTGAGTGGTTAGAGTTATCAATGGTGACAGTGAGAGTTCAAATCACCACATCCAGATTCTTCTCACTGAGTATGTTTAACATGCACACAGTACTCAGATTATTGTAAATAATCTAATTTAGTTAGCCAACGAACGCTCTATTTCTGTGTTCCAAGGCTTCTACCAATTATTATTCAGTGGCAGAAGATATTCTTGGCCATTGGGAAAAACACACCCGAGGCCCAGCCTTATACTTACTGGGGGTTTGACATAATCCCCCCCACCCCCCTTAATTTCTTCATCTTTTGAAAGTCATCATCATAATCTTCACGATCTTCCTCATCATCTTATCAATCATCTTCTGTGCTTGGACCCTGTTGTTTGCAGCTCGCAGCTACAGTATATTTCTCTTCTTTCATTTTATCAAGATGCTTGTTAAATGTACATTGCTGTGATTGCTGCAGAGAGAAATATCTGTTTAATGTTTTGGCAGGTGCTACTGTATTTGAGGACAAGAAAAGCCTCCTTGAGCTCCACTTCTATTCCGCAGTAATGTTTTTTTTCTTCTTTTTTTTCAATCCAACGACCCAAAGGTTCATAAACTCCACGATGAGTGGGAGAATCAGGGAGTTTTTATCCTGCTTCATCAAGCCAGAACACCTGTTTAAAGCCCCTATATAGATAGTGTACTTCGTTGGCCGTTAGCCACCGTGGGTCTGTACTTGGTCACATGCTTTTTTTTTTCTACACCAAATTCTCTGCCGAAACAACATATCACTGATGCGTTGTGAGCTTGTGGATCTGCTATTTTCGCCTATTATGACATGCCTAGAATAGGGACGCTAGGGTTCATGTGGTTAACAACAAGGGTTCGGAATCTGTCTGGGCTGAATATAAAGTTGCTCAACCTAAAATCGACAGAGATCTTGATTCTTTTTGTTGGCTCTGATGCCTTATCCATCCGGGACCAACCAGGGAAGTTGCGTCTTTGCATTGACTTTGTATGTAATCGCACCCGCTCGAACACATAGTTTATCTTGCAGTGATAAAATCTGCACAGCTCAAATGCGGTAGGCAGCCTATACAGCTTGACCCAAGCCAGGGAAGGCTAGTGGCTGCTTGTAGGTTAATCTATTGTTTTATTAAAGAAGATTAACATGTCAACATACTGCATTCTGCTCCTCCTCCGATGGCACAGGCATCCCCGGAGCACACACTCAAACAATACATTCAGTACATACTGTATAGTAGCCAGTCTGGGGAAATGGACAATGAGATCACACAGAGGCTGTTAACATTCCACCATTCTAATGCAGGGTGGGGAAACTCTATCTCTCACTCTCTCTCTCTCTCTCTCTCTGAACTACTGTAGTAAACCTCCCGGTGCAGAAATGCATATTTATTATTATGCAAATTAACCAATAAGCTGATAAGCATATTTGGATGTTTTTTAATAAACGGCTAACAGGCTTAACCAAATGAGCCTAGAAGCCACGCTGTCATTAGACCCCCTCTTTTTTTTTCTTTTCTTTTTTTACAAGCATAGATTATGAACTACAATGAAACTTTGACGAGTTGGCATTTCAGTCTGGACATCGGCGTGTTGCATTTCTGCATGACTGACCAGTAGCTACTGGTACAGGAGCATGATAGGAACGTTGCAATTGGTTAGTAGTGTAGATCCCATGAGCTGGATGGACAGCTTGTGCCCGATTGGCTAGTTTTGGTCCATATCCCAAGTGTGGGCAGCAGTCACACTTTACTGTGTGTCATGTACTGTAGTTAGACAGAGTGCGAGAGGTCATCTCTACTATCTCTACCACTGCTCACTTTAAAATTGCCTTTAAACATGACAGACCAGCAAAAAAGAAAAAGAAAGAACATTTATATATTTTTAAGGGGCTCCACCACTGCAGTCATTTTCCTGTCCCACTCCCAATTTTCCTTCTTCCCTTTGACCCCAGCATTCCCCTATTTCAGGGCGAACAATAGCAGATTTACAAACTCTCAACACATTGCAACGTGACAAGTTGTGAGCTTGTAGATTGGCTATATTTGCCCATATTATTTGGTGTAGACGTAGACATATCTCCTTGTCTTCCCCTTTCTTTTGTTCCATTTGCCTGGAACTTGTTGAGTTGTATGATTTCCCCGCCTTGGCTGCCTGTCTGTCCGGGGCTAATCCTGCAAAACACTGGACCAATCAGCGGTACATTTCCTGTGCACACTGGCAGTAGGCCATGGACGTACCTCCATGCATTTTCATTTCTTTTTCTCCCACATTTTGTTTTTATATTCTTCTTTTAATAATGTTTTTATCCCCAATTTAGCAATGCCAATTATATCATCCCCACACACATTTGTGTGTTATCACTGCTGTTGTAGCCTACTGACTCACCTGCCAGTGAGGAGCCCCCACCGCGAGGGCGTAAACTCTACGCCGTAGAGCCTTCGTCCTACTCCTCCCGCACAACACCCCCTGCTGACAGGTGCCGCCCCAGCCCCTAGGAATACTTTCAGTGATATCACCCTCCCCGCCCAGGTTACCAACCCCGACCCACAGGGCCATCGTGTTCGTACCGACGCTCGACAAAGCCGGATACACCACGGTGGATTCGAACCCAAAACCCACCGTGATGGGCAGGCACCGCCCGAGTTTTTATATTTACATTTTAGTTCCATAATGGAAGAGAATGACGGTCAGATCAGACTGAAACCTTGCTCAAATATGGAGTTATATGTCACAGATGTCTGATCACATGAAGCCAGAGATACAGGATGGCTTCCATGTGGATCTCAGAGTTGCTCTGCTGTTTAAGCTTCACCCAGCTGATGGCTGCTCAGATGGTCATGATGAGCGCACAGGGGGGATAAGTTAGCTGGGTTGGATCAGGGACACTTCAACACATATTACTGGGCGGGCCGGGAAGCCAAGTGATTATCAGACAGCTTCAAAGCTTTAATTTCAAGGACCCCCAGTTAAATATGCATTAGGCCACGGACCGACCCCCATTTGATATGATTTTGTGTGTATCTCTGGGACCAGTCTACACTGTAAAATCCTTAACTCAGAGTTAGAGATACGTAACTCTCCTCAAGAACCCCTGGGGGTCCCAGATCCTACGTTGACAACCAGCATTGCAGATGAAGATGATCACGTAAGATGTTTAGGTGCACTTGTTTTGGTGTCTAGGTTGAGGTGGATGTTGTAGTCACAGGGTCCCCTCACTGCGTTGCCGGTTCCCACAATAGTGCACGGGAGCACTAGGCTTATAAAGATGCCATCTTCTTCTCCATGTTGTATCTGATCAGCCGACTCCCCTGCGTGAGCTGTGCCGCCTCATTGGTGAAATGGCAAGCAAATAACAGCCAATTTCGGGGCTGCACCATGTAGGCAAATCGCATGAAGAGCAGCGAATAACAGCTCAGAGCAAAGGTCATTCTGCCACTGATGATTTCAGGGCTCCTCTTCATATCTGCGATAGCTGCTATTGGAAGACCCCAGTTAGCTACTGGACCCCAGAAATGTGTGCTCATCAAATATCCCCTGAATTCTTTGCTCTTCAGGTGATTGACAGCTTTCCGTGCAAGAGCTCCCGCCATGTTTTAGGTTGGTGAGACAGTGAGTTTAGATCAATATTGGTGGCAGTATATTGTGTGAAACACAGAATTCAGTTTAGACTGTTGGTATGTGTGACGACAGGGACAAGTATTTATCTCTGTCTCTGCTTTAGCGATTGCTCTTCTACGCTGTGAGGGCTAGATCTGTTCCTTTTTATACATTTCTTGCTGAGATGTGGATTTCCATATTTGGGCCCTGCAGTGGAAGACATCCATATTTGGATCGGAGGATTCGCATTGCTCCGAGTGCCCGCAGGTACGGCATTGGGTACTCTTAACGGGTACAACTGGTATTGCATAACCGGGCAAGCATTCTCAACTTGCATCGTGCTTCGATTTACATTGTTCCCTGAGTAGATGGGCACCGGTCTAGTATAATGTAGTTATTTTAAATGTTACTCAACATTACATCTCTATTAAGTTGAAGTCTGTTTGTTGTCTTTTATGTGCCACCACCTCAGGTGGGATTGGGCTGAAACTCTCCATAGCAGTTTGTTATCATACAGGGGAAAGGTCATAGGCATTTTTTGCCAACACCATGGCTTATGCAAGAGGCTAGCTGCTTATGGGATGGTTTGTGTGTGTCCATTGATGGACAAATCAGTCCAGTGTATACATGCTGCCAGTAGTCCAGTAAATCACATATCGTTGCTGTCGGGCAGAAACCTCCAATCTCCATATTCTAACCTCTTTGTGTTTTTTCGTAAATTAACTCCCTACTTTATCATACTATAGCGTCACACAAAAGCATCAAAAGTAGCAGATCTGCAAGCTCGAAACGCTGCGCGAAGCGACGTGTTGAGCTTGTAGATATGCTACTTTTGCTATTTTTGAATTTGAATGATGAAAAGTACATAGAGGTTTCCACCCGACAGAGACGATATGTTTTATACTTTCGAAATGTCATCTTCAAATTTATAATCAAAGTCAATGCTGGGGCTCAAATCGGTTGAAACCTTGCCCCAAATTCACACGTCATAGACTACTGTCGTCACAGATGACTGACATCACAGGCTGGTCACGAAGTTCATGATGCACTTTGGCGCTGAGTCAGAAATCCAAATTGGAGCCACACCATTCATGTGGATATGAAAAAGCATTTGATTTTATTTTTGTTTTACCTTACTTTTTCTTTTCCTCTAACAACTCTTCATTGTCAGTTGTGTCTGTGTCACTGTTACGGCTCGCTCCTCCTCACCTTCACATTCACACCCTGCACGCCCCCTCCCCCCTCACTGACTACTCCACGGCTCAACTCAGCGCACCTGTCTTCCATTGTACAATCTGCACGTCACTCCCCGCCAGAGCTTAACCTGTCAACGCGTACGGTAAAGTACAGTTATTGTTAAGTCGTAGAGCAAGTTTACTGTTAAGGTTTACACAGCTATTTTGCCAAGCTGTTCAACTTCACGCAGTTGCAGCTCCAGCCTTCTGTTGATCTCCTGTGGTGGTTATTTTCACTAACCCTGCCTCTCCTCTCTTCTCCTCTCCAGTATTCCGGATGAGTGCCAAGCTGAGTTGTGCCAACCTGCGGAGCCACCATCCCACACCAACTCCGCCTCCAAAAAGACTTTCAATAAATACGCCCTCGGGCTTCACCTAACCTTTGCTGTGCGCTTGGGTCACACACACCGGTCATAACAGTTACCGCCTCATCTTCTTGTTCAACTCTGATAAATTGTTAATCTGTAGAGAAGTTAAGTAACAGTCTGCAGAGAAGAAAGAACATATTGGACATTTAACGGTCATTATGGAGATATCCGACACAGCATTACACTGTGTAGGTTTCACAGATGGATATGTTTTCTAAGATGTTAATATGGTACAGTCTGTCTACTGGCATAGTTGAGGTATATTGTTTACAGCTGGAGTGTTGCTTGGGGTCAGGTATTCTGCTGTAGTTATAAAGGGGTACAATTCTACCTTGTAATCGATATCTTAAAGGGGTATTTCACTTTCAAAAAAACCTTTGGTCATTTTATCGTCTACTCAGGCTTTTGTGAGCCCCCCGGACCGTTTTTAAGTTGCTTGATTCAGTATTTAGATATTTGACATTCATTTTATCAGACACACCCCCTTCCTATACAAACCTATTGTAACTTCAAACTCCATTTTTAACATGTTAGATTCATCAAAAACACCCGTCCTTGGTTCTGGTGACTCACCCTGCCCTCCTAATACGCGAGGGGGCCATGTTTTTCCGATTACTTTTTTCATTTATTTTTACGATTTTTTTTGGAAAATGAAAAAAATTAAATACAATAAAAAAATAAAATAAAATAAATGAAAAAAGTAATCGAAAAACCACGGCCCCCTCACGTATTAGGAGGGCAGGGTGAGTCAGCAGAACCAAGGACGGGTGTTTTTGATGAATCTAACGGGTTAAAGTGGAGTTTGAAGTTATAATGGGTTTGTATAGGAAGGGGGCGTGTCTAATAAAATGATTATCAAATATCTAAATACTGAATCAAGCAACTTAAAAACTGTCTGGGGGGCTCACAAAAGCCTGAGTAGACGATAAAATGACCCAAAGTTTTTTTGAAAGTGAAATATCCCTTTAAGTTAAAGTGTTTACACCGTTTTTGATTCTTACAGTGTATTAACCAATTTTGTTGGGGACCCCCTGACACCCCCTCAATGACCCCTGGGGGTCCCCAGACTCTACTACACACTACTATACAGACCTAGATGACTGACATACTACATCATGGTAAACACACTCAGTGCAGCATACAATGAATAACACTGATATATTTCACATCAACCGTCATCAGCTAGGGGAAATATAACAATGCTGTCGGGCAGAAACCTTCTATCACCATGTTTCCACGTATGTTAAAGAAAGAAAAAAACATACTTTGTCATACAACATACAACACACGATAAAGCAGTGAGATCATGTTTGCCATCAAGCTTTGCTCTCAATTCAGTACTACTGCTCCTGTGGTTGATGTGAAAAGGGTTCTAGGAAGTAGGCTATGCTGAAGTGTGCATTAGATGCAGCCTTCAAATTGGGGGAAAGTAGAGTAGCATTTTGAAGGGTGCTTTTGATGTAATCGCTGCTGTGATGTAATCAGCCTTCAAATGCAGCTTTTGAAGTGTGACCCCTGAGTTAGGATACAGCTAATGTCTAAATCCAAGGCAGATTCGCACAGTTACTCTTCTTAAGAAAGTAAGAAACTACAATGTGTCCTCCAACGTTATTTATTTTGATCAGCTCTCCATGCTATTGTGTTAACGTTTCCTCATCACTGGAATTTGTTATGTCCTTCACAGATGCTCATCACTTTCACAGGAATTATTTACGCACTTACTTATGAATATTCTAACTGTGACAGATGTTGCTCTTGGCTGATTGGTGCATCATAGACAGGTTAATGTGAATTTGAACCCCTTCACATTTTGGATAACCCCCACATCTGTAATTAAAAGAAGTGAAGAGCTGTTTTGAGAAGGTATTGTGGTGACAGACAGATTGACGGATTGCTGCGGCGACAGGGACGTGGTGTTTGGTGTTCAGAGATGAAGGTCTTTGTCTCCCAGAGAGGAGAAGCACTGTTCCACACTGACATCTGTCACGTCCCGCAGAGAAGACGGCTTCCATCTGGGACTGTGGTCCTTATCGATCAGCACAGCCCTGACTCCTTCATAGAAGTCACTGCCCCTCATGCACGCCTGACTGAGTCTGTATTCCATTTTCAGGACCTCCTGAAGACTGAGGGAGGCTCCAGCTTGCAGCTGTTTGAAGGTGATCTTCAGGGATGTGGGAGACATCTTGGACAGGGTCTCAATCGAACGCGAAGCGAACGTGGAACTGGAACTGGAAGCTGTGTTCAGGTTGTGAAAGATTTCCTCAACACTTCTGGCAGAGAACAGCCTGTCTATGTCGTGTACCTGCTGTGCCAGGACAAAAGGCTTGTCAGCGTCCAGACTGCTCTGCCTCTGGTAAGTGTCCAGTAGACTATAAACATCTTCAGCTGAAGGAGCTTTCAGTTCCACTAGATCCCTCTCCAGGTCTGGTATCTTGTGTGACTCTACAAAGTGACTTGCCACCCCTACTCTCTGAACATCTCGTCCTTTCAGTCGGAAGCCTGTCAGGGCCAAAAACAGTCCCAGGTTCCCCTGTAGCCTGGGCAGGAAGTAGCCTCCTCCCACATCAGGGAACAGCCCGATGGTAGTCTCTGGCATGGCGAAGAGAGTCTTCTCCGTTGCAACACGAAACTGTCCATGCACAGACAGACCCACACCCCCTCCCATAGTTATTCCATCAATAAGGGCAATGTACGGTTTCGTATAACTACCTATAGCGTTGTTGAGAATGTACTCTTCACGGAAGAAGTCCTGAGCCAGGGGATCACCGACCTTCCCCGCTTCTGTCACCGCTCTAATGTCTCCTCCAGCGCAGAATGCTTTACCCCCCGCTCCTTTAATGATCACTATGTCTGTCTCACTGTCTGACTCCCATCTCATCAGCTGGGGGTAGATGAGTCGGATCATGTCTAGGTTCAGGGCGTTCAGGGCTCTCGGTCTGTTCAGAGTGATGACTCCAGCACAACCCACTCTCTGCAGCAGAACCTCTGGAACCGTCTGGCTGGACATCATGTGTCCTTGAATTCCTTTCCATCTGCAGATGGCCCCGAGTCCGTGATAAGTCTTAAAAATTGTGGATGACATGTTTAATCTCACAGTAGTTATCTGTCCACTGCCTGCAGCAGCCTGCTCACTCAAAGTTGAACCTTTGCTCTCTGCTTAATGTTTACTTCCTGTGGGCAGGCGGGCTGAAAGTGTGTCCAGATGTCTGACATCGATGTCATAGTACTGAGGTCAAGGATGATGACGTCATAGACTGGCCTACAGTATATACGTATTGTGTGCCTATTTCTCCCACCCAGGCAACGCTGGGTACCCTGGCTAGGATTTTCTTCTATTCTTCTCTAACTATAAATCCAAGAATCTGTGGAGGCGAGGCCAAGGCCTGATTTTTGCTGATGCCGGGCATGTCCATATTTGGGCATGATCTACTAATCCAAATCTTGGCATGTCCATATTTGGGCAATGGGCATAAACTGCGCATTTTGTAATCACTATTAAAACTTATACTATATTACCACAATATTTGTTATCATCTTCTGGTGAAAGTTACTGGATTGCTTATGGCAGTGGTTCTCAAACTTTGTAATTTAAAGGACCTCACAGCTGTGAGAGTGTACAACATGTATACTCTCAGAGTTACAGGCCTGTAAGGGTCCATTTGCAATCCCGTCAAGGTATCCTGAGGGTCCCTGGACAGCACTGAGAGCCACTGGCATATGGTGTGTTATATAAAGCATTAAGCTTAATACAATAAACGCAGTAATCATTATTTAGTTATCATCACTGACTGTCTTCCATCCCATTCAGGGACTATTCGGGAGAAACAAAACTGACTAGTCACCTCAGTTTAGTGAGAAGGGAGAAGCTATTTATTTTCTTGAGTAGCCCACAGTACTTGATATCTACAGACATTCAACTGAATACACACAAGACACAGACATAAAAGACAGAAGCGTAAACATTTGGAGTACATGTAGTTTGCCTGTTGTAACATGCCCACAGCTGAAGCTCATTCAACAAGCTTTGTTGACCTACTTCTAACGTTGCCTTGCATCAAAGCAATATGCTGCATTTCTGTGCATTTTTGTGCATTCAAATAGACCTAAGTTGCATACAAATATTTGACAAGCAACCTATCTGGTATCATGGATTTGTTTTTCAAGCTGTTGTGTTGGAAATAACTATACTTTTGGTTTGTGAAGTTGAGATGACAACATCATGACTCAGAGGTTAGTGGGAGTTATATGTAAAATGCAGTATTATGATCACTTACTATCATCTCAGTGTGTATCTGCTCTCTGAAAAGCTGTGGGTTGCAGATGATAGTGAGAACTGCTTCACTTTGAAACACATTTTTACAAAGTTGCTTTTAATGTTGTATCATCTTGATATCTCTACTAGTCTTTAGAGATATTTTACATTTTATTATTATATTCTATTAAGCAAGGATTTGTATGTTCTTGTCTTCCTCTGTTTGGCCCTCCTTCATGGTGCTCCTATTTTTATGTCACTTTATTCATATACCTTGCTTTAATCTATCCCTTAAGCTGTTCAGCTCTGGTATAATTTTATTTCTTTCTGTGTGCAAAGCACTTTGTAACTTTGTCTTTGAAAATTACTTTTGGAAAAAAGTTTATTATATGTATTATTAATTAAGCAAGAGTTGGTTTGTGTGTATCCCCGGGTATGGACTGGTATTGCTATAATATCGTATCGAATCATAATCGTGAGCCCGTTATCGTGTATCGTATCATGAAATCGTGACATCCCTAATAAACTGTATTTCATTTTGAGGTGTATCGAAACATACCCTGCACACGCCATTCCTTACTTCACCATGCAGTCACACATGCACATCTAAGCACGCACGCACGCACGCACGCAGCCCAATACAGGAAAGTACTCACACACACTCAAAACCAGCCCCCACTCTATCACTCACATGCTGGTGTACACGTGCCACATGCACACAGAAATCCCACTCTATTACCTGAGTACCACACACACACACACACACACACACACACTTACAGACTCCATCACACAAGCACCCGCCCACACGCACGCGCGCACACACACACACGTACTGTGGTCATGGGCAGTCCCTCGCCATCCCGCTGCTCATCTCTATTCCCTGGGCTGTCCGGTCCAGTCCAGGTCGGGCCACCTGGAGAGTGGAGGCAGGCTGGAAACTGTCCGCTCAGCTTACTATCATCCTCCCGCAGCAGACCTGCCGGGTCGCAACTCCCCTTCCTTCCGAGCGCTTCGGCGCCGGGCCTTGATTGATCTCGCCTGGCACCGCGGAGGTATGGTGAAGAGAAGCGGAGAACTCTGCAGTATAACCCCGCAGACGCCAAAGCTAGATTGGCTTTAGCCCATTCAATCCGGGAACGCATCTGTGTCATTTTAGATTTTAGCTACAACCATTATTTTATACTTTGGCTATTCAAAAATAGCAGATACACAAGCTCATAGCGTGGCACCGAGTGCCACGCTACGAGCTTGTAGATCTGCTATTTTTGAAAAATCTTGAACATTTGTGCAAATCTTTGAATGTTTATTATTTTAAAGCGAACATTTGTAACTCAAATCTTTGCTTTTGGAGGTCCCTGGAACAAAATATTTTACAAATGTTTGTTTTACAAAAATAGCAGATCTACAAGCTCATAGCCGCGCTATGAGCTTGTACATCTGCTATTTTTGAATACCAAACAAATCTAAAATGACAGAGATGCTTTTCTGGATTGAATGGGTTAAGATTGCAATCAGGAATGGGTTCCGTTTCCCTACTGTGATTGATCGATGCGTTGAGCTTCACGAGGAAGGAAGTGTTTGGGGTTTGTATACGTTAGGCCGCCCGAAATCCCCCCCCCCCCCCCCCCCAACCCCAACTAACTCCACCTCTGACATACGCACACACGCGCACACACACACGCACACACACACACACACGCACGCACGCACGCACGCATGCACGCACGCACGCACGCACGCACGCACGCACGCACACACACACAAATACACACGTAGAATTCATGCATGCAACCGGTATAGGGTTAATCATGGTCGGGCCCAAGGTTTGGCCCCACGGAGTAGCATGGGTTTCAGTATCTTACATCGAAAGCCCCCCTTCAAGCCAAGTGCGAGAAAGCGTCCTAGCCTGTCGTCGGTGATAAGAGAGACTGGCAAACCACCAGACTCTCTGGTAAGCCAACGCTTCCAGCCAGATCAATCTTTTTTTTTCTTTTCTGAAAAGAAAATGCAGTCCTGGCAAGAGGATTGAAAACCGTTGCCCAGCTCATATAGCACTTAAACCCCTTAGCTTGTAGATCTGCTATTTTCTCTGAAGGTTTTCCCCAGAATACGGAGGGGCTGACAGTAAGTAATTTTCCACTGGCCTACCTGGCCAGTGGTGTTAACCCATTCAATATCTGCAAAAATAGCAGATATTCAAGCTCATAGCGCGGCACGGTGCCGCGCTATGAGCTTGAATATCTGCAAATGCTCACTATTTTTCAAAAATAGCAGATCTACAAGCTCATAGCGCGGCTATGAGCTTATGTATCTGCTATTTTTTAATAGCCAAATAAATCTGAAATGCGTTTTCCGGATTGAAGGGGTTAAAAATCCCTGGGCTGTACCTTTGTAACCACTGCCCCGGGAACATAACATTTGACTCAGCAGCAAATGTTGGTACCGTAGCAGAACAGCTGTTACTATTCTTCAGATAAGGAAAAATAATAAGCGTACTCATCCACTCTTTGTATAGCGTTGTCAGATCACACTACTGTAAAAGTGTGATTTGCAATTTATGTTAAGTCATGAACCGTACAACAGGTGCAAATTGCCTGCTAGCTATCTCTGGTGCAGTTGCAGAAGAGCTGCAGGGGGAGTTTCAAGGGAGGACATTCTAGGAATATGAGGTTATGTTTGGGTTTATTGTGTCAATAAATATTGGAAGTAAGTGCACCCACCTATCCGACACACACTCCCCAAAAATGTAAGGCAGAACTTGGCTCAGTGTTTCAAAGCTTTTATGTGGATGAATGAGTGGAGAAGCTGCTTGATCACTGCTTTAAGCTTGGACCCCAGGTATCTGTGTCGCTCATTTTTTGTCATCTCACAATGTTATGTGAACTTTCGTACTTTAAGATTCACGGTGCTGACAAAGCTGTCTTTTGAAGGGGTTTGAGGGCGATGTGTATTTTAAGCCCCACACAATTATCCAATTGCAGTAGAGGAGGAGAGTTGCTACTGTAGGTAAATATCCGTAATGACGATAACGGCATGCAGTCGGCAAAGCATCATGGTTGCAGCTGCAATGCCATTTCTGCTATACCTGAGGTAGGAGAAATTAGGTAAGCTCAAAATGAGGTAATAATTGCTCCGAACGGGCATGGTATTGTTCCACCCAGCAATACCGGGAGCCAAGCACTTTGGCCAGAATGAGCACACGCCTCAAAAGGCCACGCCCTGAACGGGCACTGCTCTAGTAATCTAACAATCATTTTATAATGCACTGTTGGACACAATAGAACAGTACGAGGATTGATTTAATGGACACTATATGGACATGCACGTGGACTGGCGTCCATTGTGTACATAGAGTAGGCCAATTATATTTAGTGCAATATGTAATGTCAGCAAACACTCTTTAGTATTAACCCTAGACCTGCAGTATTGTGATCATATTACAGCAATGTGTGTGCGTCTCTTGAGGTTTCATGAGCTGTTTGACTATGGCCCATTGAGGGCACTTATCAGGTAGAACAATTAACGAGAGGTTGTTATGCCAGCATTTGTATTTCCTTTTGCCATTGCACACCCACGCAATGAACCCCCCACTGACATTGCTGTGGAAAAAAACTACTCAGCTGTAGCAACAGCAACAACAACAAGCTCATTTGACGGGAAGCCTTTTCCCCTGCAACAGAATTGTGAGCCTCAAAGTCAAATCCACAAGGAGATGTGAGTAGTGTTCTTGGAATCTAGCAGAGGAGCCCTGCCCTGCCTCCACCAAATATCTCACTCATCATGAGTGGCAGATATTTTGTTTCCCATGTGAGACGACCGGGTCTGAATCCAGATGGTATACATTGGGCGTTCGTCCGGATCGGGCTCTCCGGTTGGTGGGGAGGTCGAAGTGTGGTGGATGAAGCACAATAGCCCTGCCTGAAATCCAGAAGCCATGTTGATTGATTGAATGATTGATTGAATAATATATTAATAGTCAAAAGTTATGCTAAAAGCCCTAGGGGCCCATTGTACTCAATTCACAATAAGACATACAATCAGGGCTTAATTTGTACCAGAGCTTTGGGAAATCTAAGGTGCTCCGTCACCTCAGATGCACATACAGTACGTTTTTATTTTAGGTCATTAGGAGGTCTTTTAGGAGCTCCGGCACCTAATAATTTACAAATTAAGCACTGCATACAATACATGCAATACAATATATCGGTAAAAGCGCCAGTAGCAGCAAAAGGTATATTTACAGAAAAATGAGGGGTGGGGGCGGGGGGTAGAGGATGCTACTACCAATGTGTTTGTTCCAAGGTGTTCTAATAAGCCCTATTGTATTTGAGGTTCAGCCTTTCTTTTATTAGTTAGTTTTGAGTTTGGGTAGGGAGTCGAGATCTTTAATGTCTTTCGATTCGATTTCGAGGCATTCCACATTTTGGTGGCAGCATAATAGAATGCATTTTCCCTATGTTTGCAGGCCGTGCAGCAGCGCTTTTTCACGTGCCCACTTTCAGTCCATTCCAGGTTCAAAGCGACAAAGTTCCACTCTCTTTTTCTTTTTCTTCCCTGTTGTACACTGAATCACAACACATAATTGCAAATCTCGATGAATTACGATCGCCATTCATTTAGGTGTCATGACTAATATCAGACACCGTCATCACGGGGAACGGATAGAGACGTGATCTGGGATATGATTCAAAGGCTTTTTAGAGCACACAGGAGAGTGCTGTGCGACCGCGTTTGGGCCGGCTGTGAATCACTGCGCCTCATTGCCTCATGAAAACACTCCGACATATTTACACACATCACAGTGAGACTTTCTGCCGGAGTGCTTTTGGCAGCTTTATACTCTTTGTTGTGTGCCGAGGTCGCACACCTAAAATTGCAGATCTGCAAGCTCACAACACATTGCAGATTGACTCTGCAGATCTGCATAGCTGTTCTTGGAGATCTGCTATGTTAGGAGCACAACAGGTGCACAAATAAGTATAAATCAGAAGTAGCTGTGTGCGTGTGTGGCAGAGTTAGAATTGTGAGAGATGGTATAGGACGAAATCTTTCCATATCTGTGTGTAGGATGTGTGTAGTGATGTGTGTGTTTTCTATCTAGTCTACTTTTTAAGGTTTGAAAGTACGGCTGCATATTGCCAACTTCTTCGATTCATTTAATAATCGAGACCAGGGCAGGAATTTCATGGCTGCCACGATGGCCATGGCTCTCGTTGCCCCTCTGTTTGGCCTTGTGCCCCTCGAAGAAATAGATGCCCCGCACGGCCACAGTGGCTTTGATGGCCTGCCTACACTGCCCCACCTGATTTCACCATTTTCTCCTTAGCACTGTCTGTGGTTGAGGATGAGATTCTAAAATATTATTGGACAACATCAGTGAAACGGCGCAGAGCAAATAACCAGTTGGTAGGTTTGATTTCGCAGCTGATATGAATCGCATACAGCTTAAAATACAGCAGAAGCTGGTAAATGAAACGATTGGCTGCCCTACGGCACCTCCACACATTTAAACATGTTTCTTTTAGTGCTTTTAAGTGTCGTTTCTGGATGTTAGACTTCATGCTTCAGAGTAAAGAAGCAGGGTGCCATTTCTTCTTAGGCCTTTGATGGCAATCGGACACTGCATTCATGATTTGAGGGGACTGACGGACTGACAGGTACTGACGGGGACTGATAGACATACATACTTTATAGTACACTTTTAACATGTAAATGCAATCAGCAGGACACCACAGGGAATTGAACCCCAGCGGGGTCCCCTTTATAAAGTGACACTGAGTTTGTATGCTTCACACACGCTGAGGAAGGCCTGTGAGGCCGAAACGTTCCTCTGTTGCTTACCTGTCATCCATGGTGCTTAGTGTAGCACAGCGGTTCTAATGAAGGCTCTGTTCCATTTAGTGTAGCACAGTGGTTCAAATGAAGGCTCTCTTCCATTTAGTGTAGCAAAGTGGTTCTAATGAAGGCTCTGTTCCATTTAGTGTAGCACAGTGGTTCTAATGAAGGCTCTGTTCCATTTAGTGTAGCACAGTGGTTCTCAAACCTTTTAATTTCAAGGAGCATCTTGAATGAGCTTGTAGATCTGCTAATTTAGCTTATTTTTTTTGTGTGCATATTTTTGAATATATAATTTTTAAAGCGAACATTTGTACTCAAATCTTTGCTTCTGGGGATTCTAAATCCTAACAGTTTTTTTTTTTTAAAAGTACGTTGCTATAATCAGTGGTTCTCAAACTGTTTCATGTCAAGGACCCCCAAAATTATGTATTTGGTCGCCGACGATATTTTGTTCCAGGGACCCCCCAGAAGCAAAGACTTGCACACATTTTCATGATTTTTCAAAAATAGCAGATCTACAAGCTTGTACCCTCCCTCCACATGGACTCTGCCTTGTCGTGGCGTCGAGGCTTGCGTGCCCCTGTGACCCTTGATCGCGGAGGTCAGAGGTCACAGAGGTCAGACCAAAGAGTCCAAATCCACAACACTTGTGGTGTCCTGGGACACATCTGGTACCAATCTACTGCTCCCTGGTGGATGATGTGTGCTGCTGGCCCGCCCACTGACCACCAAGTTAGTAGCAGAACACATGCACGCACGCACACACGCGCACACACACACACACACACACACACACACACACACACACACACACACACACACACACACACACACACACACACACACACACACACACACACACACACACACACACACACACACACACACACACACACAAACACACTACCACAACCAGTGAAATTCCATGTATAAATGTTCTGTGACGTTATCGTTGATTGTATTGTTGGAATAAAGCTCTAAGCTAAGTAATAGTATTAATACGTTCTATTAATTCATCCACTGCTGCCGGCGTTTTTACCTTATTTTGACGATCCACGGAGAGCCACAGAGGCCACGATGTGCACACGGATGTAAACAAAAGCTGTCGGGGGGAGGCGGAGGGTCTCTTCCAACCTGGCATTGGCCAGACTGATAACGTGGATTCACTCTCACGTTCCTCCCCAGTATCAGTCTGGACTTCGGCCCATAGGGAGCGAGTATGAGAAATCAGATTTTTTCTTTTATGCTTTTCACTGCTGTACGGACAGCAGTTGAAAAGCAGTCACTGGTCGTCCGTTCTGTTGTAATCGGCAGTTGAACATGACTCGTTTTCATCAAAGAAATACGAAATCCGAGCTAGATGTGTTTTTCTAAATCTCATAACATGGGAGTGGATGGACAGACAGTTTATAAGGATGTCATTTCTGTTTCTCTCATTCTCTCGCAGTCATTCTCTATCATTCATAGGTTGGGGAAGAGCGCCCTCTAGCGTAATTTCAAAAAAATATATATAATTTTTTAATTGACGGAGATCTCCATCAATGGTAGGGAATGTGTTAAGTATTGATAGTGTTCTAAGTGATAATAACAATACTAATGATAAGGGTAATAATGATTGATAATAATAATGAACTAGAAAGTACTGTTCCTGAAGAAACAGTATGGGATCGCTAAGAATGTTGCTGGTATTGAGTATTGATAGTGTTAGTAGTGTTATAGGTTTGAAAGGGTTGAAAGGTTCTAAAGGTTCTAAAGGTTTGAATGGTTTGAAAGGTTTGAAGGGTTTGAAGGGTTTGAAAGGTTTGAAGGGTTTGAAAGGTTTGAAGGGTTTGAAGGGTTTGAAAGGTTTGAAAGGTTCTAAAGGTTCTAAAGGTTTGAATGGTTTGAATGTTTTGAAAGGTTTGAAAGGTTCTAAAGGCTTGAAAGGTTCTAAAGGTTCTAAAAGTTTTAAAGGTTTGAAAGGTTCTAAAGGTTCTAAAGGTTTGAATGGTTTGAATGGTTTGAATGGTTTGAAAGGTTTGAAAGGTTCTAAAGGTTTGAAAGGTTCTAAAGGTTTGAAAGGTTCTAAAGGTTTGAAAGGTTCAAAAGGTTTAAAAGTACAAATTATTAAAAAAATTCTAATGGTAGCCAATATGTCTAAATTAGTAAAAAATACTTTAAAGTAAATAAAAAGTATTTTTTACTAATTTTTACAACTTTTAAGTATTTTTACTCTTTGCTTGTTTCTTTCCAGAACCTGGCAACTCGTGTTGCCAGGTTCTGGAAACAAGCAACCAGTGTTAAATCGTTCGCCATTAACGGTAGCCTCGCAGGAAGTTTCAGCGCATGTTTGACTATCATGAGACTCTACAATGACTAGTAGTAGAGAAAAAAATAACTTTGCATCGGTTATAATAGACGAATTTCCCTAACCCACGCGCTCCCATTATGACAACGGAGGGGGTTTAAAAAATGACGACAGGGGAATCTATGGAAAAAAAGAACGCCACTTTTTACGTCGGTAGGTGAGTAACGAGACATCAAAGATAACACTTAATTTGTCCGGAATTCTCCTTTAACCACTTCAGCCCTATATAAACTTTGGCTATTTGAAAATAGCAGATCTACAAGCTCACAACGCGTCACATGGTGACACGTTGTGAGCTTGTAGAGCTTGTAGATCTGCTGTTTTCAAAAGCCTTTTACACATGTTAGACGGTTATTCTGCATAACTAGTACTTTTACTTTTGGTACTTTAAGTACGTTTTGATGCCAATACTTTTGTACTTTTACCCGAGTCCATTTTGAATTCCAGACTTTTACTTGTAACAGAGTATTTCTACATTGCAGTATTGATACTCTTACTTAAGTAAGAAATGTGAGTACTAAGTAAAGAATTGAAGTACTTTTTCCACCACTGCCTTGAGGTGTATTTAGAAAGCACAAACACTCACAACTTCAAAGACACTGGTATGGAACTCCTGGTTTACCAGGATGGGGTTCAATTCCCTACAGTGTCCTACTGATATTATCTTTCATCTATGATAGTTATCATACACCTTCTATTGTTATTGCAATAGTTATCATTACTATATATATCCTATATTGCGATAGTTATCATTACTATCATATATGTTATATTGCGATAGTTATCATTACTATATATTATATATATCCTATATTGCGATAGTTATCATCACTATCATTCATATATATCTTCTATTACACCTCTCTAGCTCCACCCCTTCCTCTCCACCCCTTCCTCTCCCTAGCTCCGCCCCTCCAGCTCCAACCCTTCAGCTCCAACCCTTCCTCTCTCTAGCTCCGCCCCTTCATCTCCACCACTTCCTCCCTCTAGCTCCGCCCCTTCATCTCCACCACTTCCTCTCTCTAACTCCGCCCCTTCCTTTCTCTAGCTCCGCCCCTTCATCTCCATCCCTTCCTCTCTCTAGCTCCGCCCCTTACTTTCTCTAGCTCCGCCCCTTCATCTCCACCCCTTCCTCTCTCTAACTCCGCCCCTTAATTTCTCTAGCTCCGCCCCTTCATCTCCACCCCTTCCTCTCTCTAGCTCCGCCCCTTACTTTCTCTAGCTCCGCCCCTTCATCTCCACCCCTTCCTCTCTCTAACTCCGCCCCTTAATTTTTCTAGCTCCCCCCCTTCATCTCCACCCCTTCCTCTCTCTAGCTCCACCCCTCTCGCTCTCGTCGTGGTTCAATCTTTCAGTAACATTTCAGCTGGCCGTTTCAATGTTTTCTATAACCCCTCCGCTTTATTGTCTGGAAACCACGGGGAGGAGACGGCCCTCCCAGTGCCCACTGCTCGCGCATCGATGGGTTATATTTCAGTACCTGACACAAGGTTTGAACCAAGTACAATGTACAAGGTGTCCTGCCACTAGCCTCTGACTAGTCCGCTGCGCCATTGGTACCGGCCAATCCTCACTGCTTTCCGGGCGGTTTTAGACTAGTTCTTCTGGAACTCAGTCTTTAAAGGAAGGTTTCGGGGTAAAGAGTCAGTGGGGTTTGAACCCACAATCTCTGGCACATGTTTGCAGTGTTGGCAGTGACTCAACCCGCTGTGCTACCAGCTGCCTTGCTGTAATGAGGTCTTCATTCCTCTTTGGGGAACAACACACAACAATACAAAAACAAAACAAAAATAAGATCTTTACAGCATATTATTTTGTCTATGGTTTGTTGTGCTGTTGCTTCTGAATGTTTAATGAACCCCAATGGAAACAAGCCTTTGGCTTTTCTGTCATTATCTAATTGTCCTTCAATCTTTAGCACGGCACAGTGGCCCACTGGATAAAGAGCCTCCCTCAGAAACAGAAGGTTATGAGTTCGATTCTTAACCCTGACACTGTGTGAAAATAAACACATTTGGAATAAATATATATGTTCTTTTTAAGTTTTAAATATAAATCTTTTTCATGGGGGGCCCTGACACTACATCTTTTCACATTGAGGTCCACTGCCAAATACATGTCAATTTGGGGGGCCCTTGACAAGAAAATGTTATAGAACCACAGATCTAAGTAGAGTTGTAGGTGAATGTTTAGTGAGACTGCCTGGTGAGCGGAAGGTTACAGGTTCAAGGCTCGGCCACTGCAGTCGGCCACAGTCCGTCGATTTCCTACAAGACCATAGCAATGATTAGATCAGAAAAGGGGGGAGATTTAACCAAAAATGATTATTTAACACCTTTCAAATAACCCATTATGCACAGAGCTGAGAAGTATACATCTGGATAGTGTCTTCATATACATTCAGATTGAAGTCATCTTTAAAGATCTACATTGTGATACATACTAAAGGCTGATGCCTGTATAATACATGAAACTATTCAATGTGAGAGTTCAAATATAAATGCCAACACAATGAGCAGGGCACAGTGGGGAATTGAACCCCATCCCAGTAAACCAGGAGCTCCATGCCTGTGCCTTCGTTTTGTGTTGTTGTTTTTTTAAAAGGAAAAAACAAACACATGGTATAAGGATAATTCCTTTTTAACAGGACGTTCATGAAAGTCCTTGCGGGCTTGTTTCCAATGAGGGCCTGTGAGCAATTAGGGGTTAAGAGTCTTGCTCAGGGACAAATTTCATTTCATCGACACATATGCTGGCGTGGCCTGGAATCGTACCTGGGGCAACCAGGGCCTTTGGCTCCCTAGGCGGGCTCACTAACCACTCAGCTATGGCCGCCCATAGTTCCTACCTTGAACACCAATCTTCATTGCAGAGAAGCAGCTCTTCAATGAGCAAGCAGCATAGAGTTCCTACCTTATGTCTTCTTCACGTGACTTTTCTTTGAAAAAAGTGACCACTGGTTTAGATGACACTATGAGCCATTGGAACAGAGTGTAGATTGAAAGAGTTTCCTTCACTCTGTTATAAAATATAATGGCTCATTTTGTCCATTTCAATGTCATTAATTCACAGACTAGTTCTCCAAACTGAATTATTTTAAACAAAGCTGTTAAATGTTGGTGATTAATAATACTGTTTAGTTACCTACTTGCAAGTGTGGAGAGCTAGAGTTCCACCTGAACTGAACCAAACCGACACCTGGAGTCTGTCTCACACCTGAGCTCCATTTATACTTAATTAATCACTGCTCATCATAGTCCCACTGTACTGCATTCCTGTTTAAAGGGTAACGGAGCACATCGAGGAGTATTGGCTTCAGTACCTAGGCTGGACTTGAACCTGCTTTGGCCTTGTTTACAAGGTCGCCTACGTATCCACATCCAACCCGCTTGCCTACGGCACCTCCCCACATTTACACACATTTATTTAGTGCTCTTAAGTGTAGTTTCTGGATGTTAGTCTTCAAAACACGCTTCAGAGTAAAGAAGCAGGACAATTTCAACTCACAACCTTTAGAACATGTAGACACTGTCCTAACAGAGTGAGGCACCATGCTGCCTGCTCCCACACAGTTTTTCTTCTCCTTTAACGAACAACGATACAAACATACATACAGATAAGCCTCAGTTATTTTTGTGATTAATCCATTTGGCTTTTGTTGAACAGCATGCAGGTTCTGGGTTCAAATCCCCCAAATAACTTACTATATTTTGAAAGTTTTAAACAAATTCTTATACATAATTGACTGTAGGTCTGAATTAAATACAATAGACTGAAGGTCTGAATGAAATACAATACACTGTATGTCTGAATTAAATACAATAGACTAGTCAAATCTTTTAATATAATATATATTTAAAGCGATTTTTTTTTAACTCAAATCTTTGCTTCTGGGGGTCCCTGCAAGGAACAAAATATTGAAGACAAATATAATGAGCACAGAGCACCGTGCCTCTCTCTCTCTCTTCTCACTCTGAGAGAGTGAGACTCTCACACCCACCCTCCCCCTATAACGGAGCTAATTTTACTTACATCGTAGTTGGACAAGCCATCCCCCATGCAACATATGTATTCTCAGAGTTATGTCAACATTGCTTTGACGCATTTTTGTCACTGAAGAGTTTTGGCTACAGGTATGTACAGGCAGCCTGTCACACACTCGCTCTCTTGTTGAAACCAATGCTCGCTCGACCACGATTGCATTGTGGCTGCGAGCTGTATGGCCTCCTTCTTCTTACCAGGTTGAAACTGAGTAAAACACCAGACTGATCCATGACAGGTTGAAACAGGTGGTTCTGGTACAAGAACACAGTAATGGTAAAACATTAAATGAATATATTATTCATTTCATGTTATTGCCCAAAATTGTAGCTTGTAGAATGTGTAGTTAAACTATGAAAAAAATTACAAAAAAGTAGTTGAACTACTTGACCCACCACACAAATATCAATGTTGAACTACCAGCAAGTTACAGCAAAATGTAGTTAAACTACGTAGTTCAACTACATAGTAGTAGTAGTAGTTTAATGCTCCCCAACACTGCAATTGTGTTGTGTCATGCGGTGTGGAAACATCTGGAAATCTCAGGAGGTCAGGTCAGGTCAGGTCAGGTCAGGTGAGGGGCAAGCCTGTGTGTGTGCGTGCACACGTGCATGTGTGCACAGCTTCAAGGAAACATATTTTCGCTGTTGGGGGGAAACCTTGTATGTCCAAAACTGCTACTTTTCAAGAAATGGTAATAAAAGTGCGGCGTGCCTACTACTGTATGTTCCAATAGATCCAATGTAGTTATTGGATGTATGCAATGTAAGCTCTTGGTGATACTTTTCAATTGTTCAATATTTATAAAACCACAGACATACTTAACCACTTTCACATTCCCTTTCAAACACTTTCATAAATGGCAAAAAAAATACCAGATCTACCAGCTCACAATGCGTCACATGTGAGCTTGTGGAACAGCTATTTTCGCGACCTTTGCGCGACACTCTTATACGACCAAGTAGGACATTAATTTACAATTTACTAAAAGTTGAAAAAATATGGAGATACATGGTTTCTGCCCGACAGCAACGAAATGTGTGCGTGCGTGCGTGCTGAGGGCTGTTGCTGGCCATTCAAGCAGACAGGTGTCAGGTCTTATCAGAAGTTTGCTCCAGTGACCAGGTGGAAAACCTTGGAGGAGCCGGGTGACTCACTCAGGCCAAAGGGAGTGTTCCATGAAGCCTGTCAGTATTTCAACGCACACGGACACAGGGATGCGCACGCACACACACACGCACACGGACACACACACACACACAAAGAAAAACACAAACACTGCAACGCATCAACCACTGCTGTGCATCTCAGCTTAGTCTGGTGTGACATAAGCATACCCACGGGTAGAGCTAGACCCAGTGACACACACACAGACTCGCACACGCACACACACACACAGAGCAACATCCCGATGGTTAATTTTAGATTGTTGTTTCTCACATTCTCTCTGAGTTAAATGAACACTCCATATTTCTTCTATTTATTTGTGACTTGGGAGTTGCACATTTTCATTTCCTTGCACCTGCACTAACAATGAAAATAATTGAATTGAATAATATATGTGCACACACACACACACACACACACACACACACACATACGCAGCTCACTGTTGTGAAGATAATTGCTGTAGCAGCGTTTGTCATCTAATTGCACGAGAGGCAAGCCAGAACCCCCCGTCCCTCCCACACACACACACACACACACACACACACACACACACACACACACACACACACACACACACACACACACACACACACACACACACACACACACACACACACACACAAACACACACACACACACACAATGTCCAATGTTCTTTTATACTTTTCTCTACACTCCATCAAACACACTCTTCTTCCTCCTCCTCTTCATGCACTCCTCCTGCTATTCTCCCACCTCACCATCACCTTTAACTCTGCACTCCCCACGGTCTCTGTTTCAACAGCAACATGGGAAAAACATCTCGGCAGCAGTTCAGTGGAATGGTTTACCTTCCAACCTTAGGTTGAAAACTTTACATTCTCATTAAAAAGATGGTTGTCCAATAATATGACTTAATTTTAAAGCAAGTACTGATCATTTAGATTTAAATTCTAGATCTCTTTTATGAAAATTGTCTGTTGTTTTAGTTTTTGTATTAAGTTTTTTGTATTGTAAGCAAATCCTGCTCTCTAATTGGGACTCATCCCAAGTTTATGTTCATCTCTCTGTTTTCAAAACAAAGCAAAAAAATAAGTAATAGCTGGCACTTTAAAGATGGAGTAACCACTGAACCAAATGTGTTATTACTATACTTGTGTTGACATCAAACATTTTAGGACTGCAATAGACATGTTTTACTTTTTTGTGTGTGCCATTTTTAACCCTATACCCCTAAAGCCTGAGTTACACTTAGTTGCGTGCAAATAGGCGATCTACAAGCTCACAATGTGTTAGTTATGAGCTTGTACAGTAGCTTTGGTGTGTTTTGGTTTGTAACGCTAGCGCGTGTATTAAACTTAAATCAGGCATAAGTCTATATCCCTAAACCCAGCATTTAAATGCCTAACCTTAAGCCCAGTTCTGATGGAACGAGCATTTCCGCATTCCATTCTTACAATGGAAGTCAACGCTATAGTGTCGTCACTCTCATAATAGATCACGCTGGGTGAGACAAGACAGGCAACAGCTACAATGAGAACAGGAAACAATGGAATGATACTACAAAATAAGAGTACACAAAACCAAGAAACAAGGAACATAAGAAAACACAGCAGTAGAACAGTACAAGTCACAGAACGTGACAATGTATATCTTGTCCATTTGAAAATAGCCGATCTACAAGCTCATAATGTGCCGTGTAAGTACATTTTGAATTCCGGACTTTTACTTGTACATTGCAGTATTGATATTTTTACTTAAGTAAAACATTTGAGTACTTTTACCACCACTGTCTATTCCTCAAATCTACTAACCTCACAAGCATAGAATAGTAATACACACACACACACACACACACACACACACACACACACACACACACACACACACACACACACACACACACACACACACACACACACACACACACACACACACACACACACACACACACACGCGCGCGCGCGCACGCACGCACGCACAGGGGCTGTCGGGGAGCCTCAGATCATGGTGGCGTTAACCGGAATGGAGGAAGACATGTGGCAGGATGAGAGCCGTGTACCATAAAACCTCCACTGGGCCACACACATTCTTCTTGCTCTCTGTGTGTGTGTGTGTGTGTGTGTGTGTGTGTGTGTGTGTGTGTGTGTGTGTGTGTGTGTGTGTGTGTGTGTGTGTGTGTGTGTGTGTGTGCGCGTGTGTGCGTGTGTGAAAGTGACGGTGTGTGCATAGGAAATATGTGTATGTCTATGTGCATTAACGTGCTGGATGTGGGTGGGCGGGAGTTTCAAAGTGTGTGTGTGTGTGTGTGTGTGTGTGTGTGTGTGTGTGTGTGTGTGTGTGTGTGTGTGTGTGTGTGGCTAGCCATCCTAATGGGCAGGAAATGTTAGCAGCCTGCTGGGCTGTGAAGGGCTGAACTCACCTTGGCTGCGGTAAAACAGAGAGACGGAGAGAGAGAGAGAGAGAGAGAGAGAGAGAGAGAGAGAGAGAGAGAGAGAGAGAGAGAGAGAGAGAGAGAGAGAGAGAGAGAGAGAGAGATGGATAATTGGATAAATACAGACAGATAGATAGATATGTGGATGCTTGTGTGGGAGAGAAAGGACAGGGAAGGGGCAGGACAGTAATTGAAGGAGGGAGAAATGCAGCGGTGGAAAGTAACTAAGTACAACTCTAGTAAAATGTTGATGTACTTTTACTTTACTTGGTTGCAGGTCCCTTTTTTAAATACTTTATGCTTTGACTTTGTCAGTTACTACATCAATCACGTTTCTTTGTAGTTTTTTATTACACAATGTAAATTAACCACCTCAGTCCTAAAGTTTTTTTTTAAATATAGGCCCTTTATTTGTAAGAGAATATTTTTTTCATTGTGGTATTCATACTTTTGCTTAAGTAAAAAACTGGAGAAAAGAGAGAGAGAGGGAGAGAGAAAATGGTACCTCCTTAGAAAGAGAAAGAGTGCTGGAGCGTGACTCCATCCAACCAGCACGCGCACACACACACACACACACACACACACACACACTCTCTACGGGATGCCAAACCCACTCTCCACCTTTTGCTCAATTAGCTTTACATTTCCAGACATTTCGCTTACTATAGCTTTATATCTGGTGACAACATGCTATGCTGTCCGTACAACAGTGAAAATCATCAAAATCATTTTCTGATTTCTCATACTCGCTCCCATATGGGCCGAAGTCCAGACTGATACCGGGGAGGAACGTGAGAGTGAATCCACGTTATCAGTCTGGCCAATGCCAGGCTACTTCAACCATACGAATTGGGCAAATTGCATTCATAATGTGCTCGTGACTGGTTTTTCAAACTTAGAAAAAATTTACAAATTGAAAATTTGGCCAAAACAGAATAGGATGGCAAAGTCGGAATGTGCGTGCAAAGTTTCACGCACTTGGACTCTGTGTTCATGATTTGAGGCATTTCGTTCAAAACGGGCCACTCATGAAAACTTTGGAAGCCAATCTTAGCCACTAAGGATGGAATATGAGAAATCGGACAGATCCGTGTTGATCACATCACTATAGAGATAATGTGTACCGATTGGCGTGATGTTTGGACAACATCTGTAGGAGTAATATAAAAACATTGTTTTGCAAAAATCGGCCCCCTGGTGGCGCTATAACAGGCCGATGTGGGAAAGTTGAGGAAGGGTTTTTGCTTGGCCTCCAAGGAGTATGCTTGCACAGTTTCATGCCGATCGGTTCAACGGTATAGGAGATTAGCTGCTCACAGACGGACGGACGGACGCAGGGATGGACGGACGGACGGACGGACGGACAGACAGACAGACAGACGCGAAAACATAGTCTCGGCCACGCCTTTGGCCTGGCGGAGACAAAAATAGCATTGGCTATTTTTGCTACTTTTGTGTGACATGTAGTGCATGTTGAAGAAAGGCATTTATCTGTACTGTAATATTGTATTTGCAAAACATTCATAACAAATTAAAATATGGAGATAAGAGGTTTCTGCCCAGTAGCAACAAAATAATACAACCCTGAGTAACATGCTCTCTCTCTCTCCTTGCATCTTTTAATGTGAGCCCCTCAGCAGCTGCAGTGGAGCAGTACATCCTTTTCACAGCAGACCTTTTGACAGGTAAACACAGCTCAAGGTAAATAACATTAATTGTGGGTGTGTTTCATTTAGGTGTGAGTGTGTCCCAGCGTAGACAGCTTCAGGCCCCGCGCCAGAGCAAACAAATAGGAGGGACATTTCATTTTCAGGAGGAGGGGGCTCACAGAATCACCACGACACATGCACCAAAAACATGAACTGCACCTCAAGTGTTACCACTTTAAGGTTCATTTCATGAGTGCAAAGTGGTTTATAAATATAACAGTATTATTATTATTATTATTATTATTATAAATTATGCACAATTAAACACCATGAAACACAGTATTGTGTTTCATGTTTCCAAACCACTGACCCAAATAAATAGAGGGGGCAAAACACTTCTGATACAATGTATATCAGTGGTTCTCAACTAGTAGTCCGGGGACCACCAGTGGTCCTTGAAGGGGTTCCAGGTCGTCTCCAGCTAAATGATGGAGAGTTGGTAACCAAATGGACCCTTATAGATCTTGATGAGTGTCAAATTAAACCAAATGGACCCTTACGGTCCATTTGGTTTCATTTTACACGCTCAAGAGTTCAATTATTGTTTAACATCTGCATTACTTAATTAAATAATTGTTATTTTGCTCAACGTTTGCCTGTTATCTCTCCTCTGCCACATCAATACAGCATGGTATTGTGGACAAAATCTTATCCAATGATAACAAAGTCTTGGGGTCTAAGAGTCTAAATCTCATCAAATGGTGGTTTGTGGCTCAAAAGGCGAATAAATAATGGACCTTGATATGGAAATAAGGTTATGATAGATACTGATGTATATATATCATAACACAAAAATGTCACTTGTTGAGCCAAGCAAGCTTGTTCTGAAGGACACGGAAAGAAAAAAACAGGTTGCCAGTCGCGATACAATGGACAAACCAAGGACGGCACACATCACTCTACCTGAATCGATTGGTGAATGGTTCAGCACCACAGCAGATGGACAGTGACAATGACATGCCATGTGTGCTGTGAGTGACCTGCAGCACTTAGCTACTATAGAGGATGGTGGCGCCATCATACAACCTACATCATACATCATAGTATTGCTTTTACCTAGGTGTCTGCATTAATCCAGTTTTCTATACATATATATATACATATATATATATTTGTTTTGCTTTGCTTTATTATTATTATTGTTTATTATTTTCTTGCTTTCCTAGTCTTCTAAATGTTTTCTTTTTCCTCTTTTGCTGTTATCCTCCGGGTTTTTTTTAATCGTTATTTTTAAACCTATTCTGTGAAGCACATTGAACTGCACTTGATGTATGAAATGTGCTATATAAATAAACTTTGATTGATTGATTGATTGATCAGCAGTATGGAAAGTCGCCCTTGCCATCAATGAGCCCAAGCTGCAGTGGACACCAGGTGTTTTGTAAAGACCACCTGATGAACAATGCATTACTGAATTCTTATTTTTGCCTTCAATTTCCTCAAAATATTAAGACAGGTGTCTTTGCGTGATTGGCCCCGTTTACCACCTCCAGCCATAACTGCATGCGTTATGGTACTAGACCTTGCTTAACCCAATAAGGCCTGAAGCCGATTCTACAAATGTCAGTTTAAAAAAAAAAAGTATGCTGCTATAATATCAGTGGTTCTCAAACTTTTTCATGTCAATTATGTATTTGGCCGCCGACCCCCCCAGCTCAAAATATTTAGTTCCAGGGACCCCCCCAAAAGCGACTCAAGCATTGATAATGTACATGAATTCAAATCAAGGACAACACAGAGAACCACTGCACAGCATGGGACTCACAGACAAAGGAAGGCTATAAAGTTTTAAACTAAAAGGTTATTTAGACTATTTCAGTTTGTGTAACTGGACTATTGTTGTAAGTTCATAAAGTTGATATTTACAACGTACAGAACGCCTGCAGACAGCGTCAGTGCACAGTTATTTAGAACCAATAACCTGCCAAATTTCGCTCATGTACTGAAGGTTAATTGATTGTTGTTCTGCTATTTTCACTATTAAGGAGGGAAGGAGTCGACGGAAGGGCAGCGCCTCCCTAATTGACCCCCTATTAGCCCCGTATAATTATTTCACTCAGGGCTCCCAAACTAGTTTGGTCACAAATTATGTTCCCAAAATTGTATCTTTGTGATCTCAAAATATAATTGGCAGCATTTGGGTGAGTGAAAACAATTATTCTGGTGCGACCAAAACAGGATGTTACCGGATGTTATATGAACATAAATGAGTGCTCCTCTTGGCCCACCATGTAGAAAAACAAATGTGCCTTCACTGCTTTGTGAGCTGACAGTGGGCGCTCTGGTGCTATGTTGTAGCCAGTGGTGTAAAGCAGTGGTTCTCAACCTGTGGGTCGGGACCCCCAGGTGGGTCCTCACATTGACAGTGAAGTGAAAATGTAAGGACCTTTAAGACCATTACTGCAAAAAAAACAAATTAAATAGCCGATCTACAAGCTCGTAGATCTACTATTTTCACGATATGTATCTGTGGAACCGAGTCAAACAAACTAATGCCTCAACTCCTACAATTCCAAGTGCTTATCAGGGTGGGGGGGTCCCCCAGTTCAAATATGATGTGGGGGGGTCCCCCAGTTCAAATATGATTATTTTGAGGGGTCACGGCCTGAAAAGGTTGAGAAACCCTGCTGTAAAGTAAGTAAAGTACATTTACTCAAGTACTGTACTTAAGTCAAATTTTTGCATACTTTTACTTAGAGGCAAATATTTCAATTTGACTCTACTACAATTATTTGAAAACTTAGTGACTAGTTACTTTGTAGATTTGAAATATTGTTACAACACATACATAAGCCTATTTAAACTTTGGCTATAAAATAGCCGATCTACAAGCTCACAATGCGTTGCGATGCAAAGCGTTGTCAGCTTGTAGATCTGCTATTTTCAAAAGATTTGTATGCATTATACGATACCTTGTGAAACAGGACATTCTTCAAAATGAGTACTTTTACTTTTGGTACTTTAAGTATATTTTGAGTGTTTCTACATTGCAGTATTGATACTTTTACTTAAGTAAAAACATGTGAGTACTTCTTCCATCACTGGTTGTAGCGTGGAGATCGTTTGCTCATTGGCATGCTCGTCACCGAGCAGCACTGTATTTTCAAGTTGAGAAATGAGATGAGTCGATTGCCGAGAGGCAGGGCTGCTCGCTCGCTCGCTCCATGTGTGAGCACCAGTGTGTGTGTGTGTGTGTGTGTGTGTGTGTGCTCGTGGCATGCGTGCGTGTAACCTGTGTGTCTCTAGGCAGAGATGACAGAAGAGTCATATTAGGACGCACAGCTGATATAGTGCGACAATTGAGTATTGATTCAAAGATTCAATCATTCAGAATCAATATGTGCCCCTTTGGGGGGGGGAGAAAAGGGATATTTATGACAATACAGAAGCACAGCAGATACTGTGGGTGCCTCGGGGCTAAAGCACCCAGGAGAAATGACGAGCACCCATCACAAACTCCTCACAAAAAAAGAAAAAGAAAAAACCTCCGACATATACACTTCATGGAGTAAATTTTTTGTACCAAATTAACCAAATTAACCGCAAATTATAAGTAAAAAAAAAAAAAAAAGTAACAAACCCGGAAAAACGCACATTTTCGCGCACGCATAGCGCGCTCTGGCCACGCATCACCCAGTAGTGCGGACATATATCGGCACCCCTGACAGAAGCGCACCCTTTATTCTACCATTGCCTACATCAGGGCTATTCAACTAGATTAGGCAGGGGGCCACAATCGTAAAATTACTTGAAGTCAGGGGCCACAAGACCGTGACAACAAAACCGTTTACCGTTTGTTGTGTGCTATAGGTGCGATTGGACACAAAAATGGACACATTATGTCCATTATGGTAACTTATTAGGGGCTGCTTCATACTGCATTCATGCATTTTGATGTTTGAGAGGAACATTTCTGTCAGTCCTTTAGTGCACAGGCTTAGATTTTGATATTAAGAAAATAGGAAGTAACTATTTCAGTATGTTCTGTGCACGGGTCCTTGGCATGGAAGCATCTTTGTAAAAAGAGTATTGGGGACCAGGTGAAGTGTTTACATGTTCGTATGAATGAAAGGATTTTTCATTTTGTTTGTTTTGAGCACCCGGGTGATAAGGGCACAAGGTCTTATGATGTATTTGAAGTGGATGAAGATGGCAAAGATGGAAGATGGACAAAATCCGCAAAGAAATAGCTCATACAAGATAATGGATGCATAAGGACAATACATTCTTTGGTTTAGTTAACAACATCCACTCAAAACTCAGAAATAGTTACAAAATGGATGGTTTGTGATGGATGAACTGCACTCAAAACCCCTGTTGTGGTTTGTAGTGACATGGTGAAAATAATAATAATAATTGCCGAACTACTTGAAAGCTACATTTAAAGTAGTTAGAAGTAGACAACATTTCCGGCTGTTTTGTTTCTTTGTACCATGAAAAGGTCTTTATACTTTTACCTTTTAAAGATATTTCTGGGGCTTGTTCTGCCTTTATTTAAGAGGACAGTAGGAGAACAGGAAATAGGGAGCGCGATAGGAGGGTGACACACAGCAAACACGGGAGTCGAACCCGCAACACACTGGAAGACTATGAGGTATGTGCCTGGACCGGTAGGCCAGCAGCACCCCAATACTTTTTGATACTTAATACATATTTTAACACCAGATGCTTAAGTACATATGAAGTGAGCTACTTTAACAATTTGACCCAAGTGATTTTCTTATGGGTGACTTACATTTACTTGCATTTGGGTTCCTGTAGCAGTGTCTTGACTGCAAATGCAGTACTGGTAGGTGTTAATTTGGACCCTGAGTGAGTCACTAATATTCCTCCATTCTAAATAGTAGCCTAAATTTTATTCTTATCTGTTAATGGTTGATTAACCATTAACAAGCTTCAGTTAACGGTTAAGAAAAACATTCAAAATGGTCATCCTGTACAACCAACCATATAATACAAAATATTGACATTTAATTTAACATTGGAACATTTAACAAGAACGTGTTCCAGGGGCCACAAGAAAGCTCCGCTGGGGCCGGATTTGGCCCGCGGGCCGCCAGTTGAATATCACTGGCCTACATTGTGTTGTGGACACAAACTTATGTCAATATTATTTTAGTTACTATATTTACACAGACATTTCAATATATTAAAATTGGCTATAAAATGTAAACAAACAAAACGAAACCCACCCAAGTCTTCTTCGATACCGCACTCTCAGTGAAGAGATGGAAGAGGGACAGAGAGTCCCTCTTCCATGCAGTAGTGCAGTAATTACTTTTTTTGGAGACACTGCCTTATTTATTTGTCTCAAAGGTCAAATCAGCCATCATGATTTTGGGGATAAACAATTATCTCATGAACATCACTTATACCCGTTTCGTTGGCCTGTTGAAACAATGTTAAAGCATTTTTTTCTTTGTACAGTTAATGCACTTTGGCTTCGTAGGGCAGTATTGTTGTCTTGATATTGTAGATTTTAAGAAGTCCTGCTACTTGCCCAATTCCTATGCTTCCATTTCATTTTATCCGATATTCAGTGACCACTGAATCATTTTTGGAGCACCGCCGACGCCCTTGGCTTCCTTGATATTGATTTCTTGCAATATGGATGATCTACGAATTGAAGCTTGTTCTTTGCTCCCACTTGCTGTAAATGGCTCAGGTGCAGAGTGTCAGCCACAACTCTGGCATTACATTGTAAATGTAAAATGAAGAGGCACTTGACACGCCTCTTTAGAGACTTGCCGGTAGAGTGATGCCAATTGAGGCCAGTATTATTTACCATCAAAAACTGGATTTCAACTCGTTTCCCAGTTTGCTCCGCGTAGAAACCAGCTATTTATTTTTTCACTTGGTACCATTAAAGCGGAACTATGTAACTTTTTTTATGAATAAAATGTACATTTGTTCGATCTATATCATAGAGTATGTTAATACAATATAACGTATACAATTGTCGTGGTTGTATTTAGTCTCCCTGCTCTTCTATTGAGACATTTAGATCGTGTCAAAGGTCATGTCTCACCTAGACACAGGATCTGACACGAATAGACAGGTACAGAGAATAATTCAATTGTTCAAACAAAATGCAGTGGTGGAAGAAGTAATCAGATGTTTCACTAGTAGTATTAGCAATACCACAACATAGAAATACTCTTGTTACAAGTAAAAGGCCTGTATTCAAACTGTTAGTTACGTAAAAGTAAAAAAAAAAGTACCAAAGTAAAAGTGTTTTCCAAAACTGTAGCCGATCTACCAGCTCAAAACGCGTCATCATGTGACGAGTTATGAGCTTGTAGATCTGCTATTTTCGAATAGCCTAAGTGTAAAATAGGGTTTTATAATGATTATTTAAATCTACAAAGTAACTAGTAACTAAAGCTGTCAAATAATTGTAGTGGAGAAAAAAGTACTGTACAATATTTGCCTATATATTTGAGATAAAGTATCCAAAAATGTAAATTGTAAAATAGTAAAAGTACAAGTACCTAAAAAATATACTTACATTAAGTACCATTACTTGAGTAAAGGTACTTAGTTACTACCCACACCACTGACAATAATGTGAGAGTAACAGATAACCAATACAAAAAATAGTGCTGGATGGTAGGGCTGATGACTGAACAGTACACTCACTAAGTTTACTTATTGCCTTTGTGCACTCTTTGCTCAATTATTTAGATAAATGATTGGTGTTTACTCATTTTCTTGTTCTCCAAGTTATTTTGCACCCCGTCTATGTTAAGTCCTTGGACACTTGCCCTGTTGTTGTTTGACAAACACTCCGCCCCTGTATGTAAATCGCTGTAGAAATGAGCATGTGTTAAATGGCTCCATTTTAATACGTTATGTAAGTCCTTGGGTTGACAACACAACTATTTTACAGTGTAGAAAAACAGGGGAAAAAACAAGCCTGTCTTTTGGAAGGTGAGTAAAATCCAGCAAGGTGCTCTTTGGTAGAGGTGGGTTAAGGTTAATGCTAAAAAGACAGTGACGAAGACACTTTTGTTGTGGACAAATAGAGATACTTTATGTTCCTGCGGTGGAAAACGTCCTTTTTCCACCTCAGGAACATTACCAATCTCCGCCCCACACTCCCCACCCTACCAGATGCTGAAAGACTGGTCCATGCCTTTGTCTCCTCCAGGCTGGACTACTACAACGCACTACTCATCAGAATCCCTAGCAAGAACCTGCAGAGGCTTCAATACATTAAAAAAGGATGCTGATAAAATAAAGACAAAGTAAAAAATAAATGTAAAAAAAGGATGCTGATGAGAGTGATTTCTTTTTACCACATCACACCCACCCTCCATTCACTTCACTGGCTCCCCATCACCTTCAGGACTGAATATAAGATCTCCCATCTGACTCATCAGTGCATCCACGGCAATGCTCCCCCCTACAGTACCTCAAAGAACTTCTCAAACCAAAAACCTCCACTCGAAACCTTCACTCGTCCAACACCAACCTCCTCCTTGCCCCCATGACCAATCAGCGCACCATGGGCGACCGGGCATTCTGCTCCACTGCCCCACGTCTGTGGAATGCCCTCCCCGACCATTTGAGAGCCCCACAATCTACCGACGCTTTTAAAAATGGACTCAAAACATTCCCTTTTTAACAAAGCTTTTGCTTTTTTGTTTTTCTCCTTAATTCGTTTTTAATCAACTTTTTTTACCCCAAGAAGGGTGTTGTTGCCGAATGTTATTTTGTTTTTGTCTTGCCTTTGTTATTTTTTTCTGCCATTTTTTTTCAACCCTGTAGCACTTTTGTGTTTTGCAAAAATGTATAGTGCGTTATATATTATTATTATTACTTTATTTCTATTTTTGGTATTTTTATTTGTGTATTTGAGCCTTTATTTGACCAATAAAGATACTTTATTTGTATGGCTAATGGCACACCGGCCTTCATCAGCGGTACTCTTTTACAGATTGGGTCATTGTATTTTAGAGAAAGCAAAAGATAAACTCGGCATGAGATGAAAAGTACAGATGAATGGTTGTTATTAGCCAGTTTGAAAGTGTACACTCTTGAGGGGAAGAGAATGGGACATTTACCGAAGCCCACTGTAAATACCAGTTATGATGAGCACTAACAGCAACCCACTTAAGATGAGCTCTAACAGCAACCCACTTAAAGCTGTGAGCGGCCACAGAAATGGCGGCCCTGGGCATATCATATTAGTGACAGGGAAATATTGATTTTGTGTCCCAGACACCCGCTTTTGGGTTTGAACGCTTGAGATTTGCAGAGAATGGTATTAATCTGTCAGAAAGTGCTCGGCTGACACTATGAGGCCGTAATGACGTGTTTTTTTTGTTTGTGCTACAATAGTATTTTCTACCCTTTGTTCTTGTCGTTTTGAAGAGATTTTCTGGGGAGGATTATTGAGCGAGATTCAATAGTGGTTTAATTACGCAGCCTCGCAGAGTATCCGTCGATTGTGAGCCACATCTAAAAATAAGAAAATAATATGAGAATAACAACCATGTCATTATTGATCTTGAAAGTGGATATTCACTGGAGTGATTTGCCAAATGACAAAGAAAAGTGACAAAGCTGTCTGATTGCGCTGAAAAGCCCAAGGCTGTGGAAGTAATTTCTCTGTTTGTTAAATGCTACCCCGAAGTAAAAAAAAGGATCCCAAATCAATAGCAGCTTTAATTAAAGGTTTTTTGGGGCAAATAAACAACTGATTTAATGCCAAGTTGACCCAGCCAATCAAGTGAAAAATAGTCGAATACAGCCTGGCAGGCAAGTACTGAGAATTCAAACACACAACTAAGGCCACTTTGAACCAGGCTTATAGCTCCATGGCTTACTTTTGGAAATCCACCTTTCAATGCTATTTTCGGGAATTGTTTTGAGTTGAAACAGATTAAAAATGAACAAAGGAAACAATTTCACCATGTCAAAACCACAAATAAAACATTGGGTCCCCTGGGGGGCTTAGCTACAGTATATTGCTGAGGCCCTGCAGTCCTGGTTCTTCCCTTCTTGTGACAGCAGCCCAGGGACTCATGGCATTGTAATTCTGCTCTCTGAAGCACATGACAAGGACACTGGATTGTCAGGTTAGGAGAAAACAGGAGCCCCTTTTTTGGCCTGCGCTTGATAACGGCGTATCATAATTACCTGTCAGGAGCGATACAACCTGTCGTCTGAGATAAACAACCCGCTAAAATGTTCTTCTTGTCTCCTTGTGAATTCAAACCACGGCACGGAGTGGTGGAGGACATTTATGCAATTTCTCTCTTCTCCTTTCTGCAGGGTGTTTTGCTTTCTTTTTATTTTAGGGTGAGGGAGGGCATGGAGGGTGGTTCGAGGATAAGGGAATGTTGGGTTGCGATACTCCTGACACTCTGTGGTGTTAACATGCAGCGCCGCTCCAAAGACGTGTTCCGCAAGTCAGGCAGTGTAAGCTGCAATGCCCCCCCGCCCCCCCACGCCTCATTGTGAAGGAGACTATATTATGCAGCAAGGGTGAACTGGCTTGCTGTGTGGAAAGTCAGCAGCCCTCCCCTCCGACACAGTACGTGACTTGACCTTGTTGTGGATCCAGGACTATTGTCTTCTTCCTTACAGCAAGTCTTCTGGCTCAAATTTACCCACACCACTGGTCGAGTGTGCACACGTTTGCTGGCTTTTGTTAAAAGCCAGCAAACTATCTAGGCGTGTGAGATTAAGTGCTGCATGCACGAAGGACGTCTGGATCACTTTGTAGTATTTTGTAGCGCATGAGAGCAATCGATCCACTGATGATGACTGTAATGGATGTTGAGAGCTGATGTACTTTCACGACTTTGTGACTGACCAGGACGAGTGACTGTGATTTCAGAAGTACTTCTCACTTCCGCCAGTCACTTTTGTTTAAGTACAACCTGGCAAGTCAATGCATTCTCTCACCGTTGCATTAAACATGTGACAAGTTGAGGGCACATCTGACCATGCAGCACTCAGTTGACGCGGCGAGGCTTTCCTGTCACATCGCTCCAAGTTGATGAGGATGGACAATTTGCGATTCCAAGCCAACTCGAAAGGCACTGAGTCGGCAGAAGCGGACGCCGCACTCAAGTCCGCTTTTGACAGTGCTGCGGCAAAATTGCCGGTTTCAATGTTTTATTACTGGACATGTCAACTTATTACGAGTTGGTAGTGAGAGCGGAACTTCTATATTTTAGTGGCCGGAACTACCAGGAACGTCAAAAAGCGCGCCATGTCAAACAGGTGCTTAAGCCCCAACTCGTCAACTACAGTACAACCTGAGAGTGAGAACGTGTTTGGCAAATTCAATGAGGACACAGGCTTTGTTTACTATGGCCATACATTTACTTTTTTTCACTGAGGACACACACTTGCTTCTTATCAACGGCCTGGGGGAGTGTTTACAAGGGAGGGAGTCGTAGCTCTGAGCAGCTCCACTGGAGCAGGTAGGGGACCTGAACTTGACAGCATACTCCAAAAGTAGTTGTTGAGGGAGGTGAGATTGTATCTCCTCCACTTTATTCCACAGATGCACTTCCCTCCCGAACAGATTGGAGCCGGCCAACTGTGGCTCACGAGGTCATCACAAGGTCATTTTCTATCTGCTGTTGGGGCTGTCACCTCTTTGCTGTCTGCAAAGAAATGTATGGGGATACACTTTTTTTCCCTTAGTTCCTAACCAACAGTATATCATACCCACAATGCATTGCTGCGCAAACCTCAAGAGCCGAGTGGAGCCAGCCAGACGCAGGTTTAGGTAAGGTCAAACATGGTCATTATCCATTGAGACTGTATGACGTCAAACTCTGGATTCTGAGCCGGTAAAAACTGGGTACCGGTTCAAGAACCACAACCTTTTCACTTTTGTTCTTTGTTCTTTTTTTAATGAACAATTAGCCGGTAGGAATCTAAGGCAATCTTGACCGAGGTCAAGTGGTTACATTTTATATCTATGCTGCGTTTGTGAAAGACATTATGGCTCATTTCTGTCTTCAATGGCAGGGATGACTATTTAATTTCCAGCTGTCTCTAGTTTCCATGGTGAGATATACAGCCTGTCCTTGGTCATGAATAATTTTCACTGAACCGAGCCTGAAATAACTCGACAGAGCTGAAAAGAAAGAGAAAATATATATAATTATGACTTGCGTGCGTTAGGTATGTATAACACAAACATCACAGTACATGCGTTCAACAGCTGATCTACAGTTAGTGATAACTGGATAAGGATATTGATTAATACACTCTAAACCGCTTATTACTTTGAATGAGAGCAAATTACATTACAGTATGTGTCTTGCACATAGCCCTTTTTAACCACATTACAGCTGGTGGTCCGGCCGTCCTGACTGAGAGTAGAGTAGAGTAGAGTAGAGTAGAGTAGAGTAGAGTAGAGTAGAGTAGAGTAGAGTAGAGTAGAGTAGAGTAGAGTAGAGTAGAGTAGAGTAGAGTAGAGTAGAGTAGAGTAGATACTAGAGTAGATATAAAATACACCCACTCCCAGTGTAAAAAACAGTATCCCGCCCAGAGCAACGGCAACTATATAAGTTAACGGTCAAGCAAACAGTCGAGCAGAAAAGTAGAGCAAGGAAGACAAGTGTCACTGCACAGGTCTGAACCGAGGAGGGGGGAAAATACTTCATACTCAATCACGCCAAAGTGGCCGAGCCTTGCTGCCGCAAACGCGACATGACATTCGCTCCGATGCCGTTCCACAAACACACTTCTTCCGTTCAAGGAATCTTGGACACCTCACATCACCGGTTGCCACAGAGGAGAGCAGAGAGGGGGAGAGGGAGGTGTGTGTCAGGTCCAATTAGATCAAGCCCTGATGTGCGTTCACTTGACGTCTCAAGATCCTGTGCGGTAGTTTCCGCCACACGTCGCTGTCGGGTTTAAACCTTGTATCTCCATATTTAGACTTTTTATATATTTACGTAAATTGTTGCCTTACTTCAAGAGTGTCGCGCAAAAGTTGAAACAAGAGGCGATGTGACGCGCTCTGAGCTTGTAGATCAATGTTTTTGTGAATGAAAGTGGAAGTGGTTAAGTGTCTGACCTACAGTATCTGTGTGTTTTATAAATATTGAATCAATAAAAACTAATAACAACTGCTTGTGACTAAATAATAACTAGATTGGATCAATTGGAACACAAGTTATTTTCTTTTACATTTCCTGAAAAAGCTTTTGGATATGCAAGGTTTCCATCCAACAGTGACGATATGCAATCACAAAGACGTTGAAGGATGAAGATGATGCATGTGGCTGCTTCCTGTTTTATAAAATGATTTTCCTCACAGTTTGCAAAGTTGGGCGCTTGCCTTGCCTCAGTTGTCCCAGCACGGAGTCCCAAGGGGAGAGGGGGACGGCGCTAGGTGGTATGAGAGAAAGCCCAGCATGACAGCAGACAAAACATTGCAGTTTCCTCTCAGCTGCAAGATGCACAGATCAGTTCCAAGAGATCTGCTCCTTGTGACTGACTAGACAGTCAAAGAAAAAAACACACCCGATAACTTTTTACTTTAGTTAAGTTTATTTGAAAAGCAAATAACCACACATAGATAAACATCAGCTAGGTTAATGATATTACATTGTGGTCCTCAACAGAAAAAAACAAACATGAAAAGTGACCGTCATTTATAATAAATAAAACAAATTCATTTAGACACTTCAGCTCAGGATTAACTATTTACCATTTATTGCAATGATATTGCATTCAGTTTGGCGGTGTGACTTTGCTCATACACTATATATATTACAGATTACCTGCGCAAGCATGACACAGAATCTGAAATCACAAACCCCCTGAGCAGAGCATGAACATAACATTGAACCTTCAATGCATAATTAAACTACCACATATCATAGCACAATCCACAGAATCATCCTATTAACAATAAGAACTTAATGCCACAGGGAGGAGGAGGCTGGGGAGGTGGAGGAATTTTGACACTGACAGCTGTACAACCGGCTTTGACAGCTAAGCACGTAGAATGAACAGTGAACAGAGGGGCTGCTTAAATGAAGCGCCTGAGATGCGCTGTGGGAATGAGGGCGTGAGTGAGTTGGCTTGTAGCGAATGAGAATGACGTGAGGTTGAACGTACTGACTTGTGGGAGTACGTATGAATTAGATCGTTGAGGAACGAGTGGGGGGGGGGGTCCGGGGAAAGTGAGCTACTGTAGCATGTAAACCCCCTGCCTTCCGTGCCCTACATGAACTATCGCTATGCTGAATTTCTTGACATAAAACAAACGTCGAACAGTGACTAAGGTTAAAACGAAATACATCAAACCATTTTCCAACAGCCAAGCTTCCTGATGTTTAAATGCCCTTGGATTAGTTTTCAATTTGAGATAGCTGTTCCTCTGAGTAGCACCTATATGTAAGTAAAGGATCTCTTTCCAATGCTACTTTTAAATTAAAATTTGTTTTAAATTTACATCTGTTTCACCCCCTTTAACCCTTTATACAGTAAATCGGCTATTTGAAAATAGCCGATCTACTTGGCTATTTTCAATTATTGTTGTTGTTTTTTTAATCTAGAAAATCTTTTAAAACTTTTTACACACATCTTCTCTTATGGGGGACCCTGGCACAAATTCTTTGTAGATGGGGGTCCACGGCCTAATACATATCAATGTTGGTTGGGGTCCTTGACATGGAAATGTTTGAGGACCACTTAACTGCCATAGAGGGCAACCAGACTGGCTGTATCACTGTTTGGTAGGGCAAAGGCTCCAAACACGGCCGCAAGGCTGTACAGAGGATGGTTAAAATAGCACAGCACATCACCTGAACTGAACTCTACACCCGGAGGACTATAGGGTGTAAACCCAGAGGATCAGGAAACATCCTAGTCAGTGTCACCCCAGTAATGGACTCACTCTGTTACCGTCTGGAATATGGTACCAGAGGATATACTGTATATATTATGGTCTCAAACCAGGGACCAGGTTCTACCCACAGGTCATAAGACTTTAGAATAAACACAAAGACAGACAGACAGACAGACGGGACATTTTGGCCCATTTGTTGGGCCATTTGGCCCTCACAAGTATAGTAATACAAGGACGCACGCACACACGCACGCACGCACGCACGCACGCACGCACGCACGCACGCACGCACGCACGCACGCACGCACGCACGCACGCACGCTCTTATCACTCTTTGGGGGACAATTGCATTGGCTTACATTGATTCCATTTTTGCTTGACCTAGCTATAACCCATCTAACCCCAACCTTGTGGCACTGCAGTAGAAAAACTAATTGGGGACACCGTTTTGTCCCCAATTTGACGTGTCATCCCCAATCACCTGGTTTGTGCAAGACTTTGTCCCCAAAGGTGACCTATATGTCAGGAACACGCACGCACACACTCACACAGGCACAAACGCACACAGGCACAAGCGCGCATGCACGCCGACTGTCTCGTGCTCTCCCATACGTACATAGACACAGTAATTAGTTATTAAAACGACATTGTTCTCTTTGCTGCCATTAACTGCCGACTGAACTAATAATAGTCACATATTTATCACATACTGTACATAGCTTTTATTTGCCCTGGGTGAGGGGAGTGGTAAAAGGACAGAAAGGGAGATACTCTAAACCAGTCGTTCTCAAACTTTTTCATGTCAAGGACCCCCAAAATGAAGTTTATTTTGGCTGCGGCCCCCCTGTCTCTGTTTTGTGCCAGGATTTAGAAAAAAATAGCCGAACTATAAAATATGGTTAAAGTGGTTAAAATGATTGTGACGCTACATTAACTTATTTAGCTGGGGACCCCCTGGTATACCCCGCCAAGGACCTCTGGTGGTCCCCGGACCCCACTTTGAGAACCAATGCTCTAAACTGGCTGCGTTGGCCAATCTCCAAGAAGCTAAAGCTGTATCCTCACTATAGGCGTCATATGACATGGTGACCAATTAGCACAGCTGAAGTTCCACCGCCGGCGACCTCGCTACATATGGAACTCACCATGCCAAACATGGATGACACTTGGCCAGGAAACACGGTCGCTTCACACAGAACTCTCGGCTCATTAGAGACACTGGAGTATAACCATTTAAAACCCTTTACTTTGTTGACCCCCGAGGGGTACGTTTTTGCCCCCCTCACTTTTTCCCTTATTAAAGGGAAAAATACTATCTACAAGCTCACAACATTGGGATGTGTTGTGAGCTCATAGATCAGCTATTTTCCGCAGAATGTTCGCCTATTTGCCCCTATTATGACATCCCCAGAATAGGGACGCTAGGCTAGGCTGTCAGGTGGTTAAGCAGGAGATTCAATGTGAAATGTTGGTGTGGCATGCTCCACAGTGCAACTAACAGTAACAATATATAACAACAACATACTATTGGAAGTAAAAAAATTCAATAACACATCTTTAAGAAAAGGCAAGTATGGGTAAAACCATTTAGCAGCAGTGGGGTTTACTTAAACCAGGGGTCTTCAAAGTTTTCAGGCCAAGGACCCCCTAGCTGAGAGAGAGATGAAGCAGGGACCCCCCTCTATATTGTATAAAATTGTGTTTCAGATTTATCCTTTTTAGTTTACTTGGTCTGCTCTTTTTTCCCTCTACACCTATACCTCTTTGCCAAAAATAGCCGAGGCGTTGTGAGCTTGTAGATCTGCTATTTTTGGCTAAAGTTCTCCTCAGAAAAGGGATGTTAGGGTTCAAGTGGTTAAGGTAAAAAAAATTATATCATTAATATCACACAAAGATTTGGCGGACCCCCTGTAGTAACTCTGAGGACCCCCTAGGGGTCCCAGACCCCCTGTTGAAGACCCCTGACTTAAACCCTTTGTACTTCGTCCTACAAATAAATACCTTCACTGAAAATAGCATTTGTACAAGCTCACAACGCGTCGCACTGTGACGCGCTGTGAGCTTGTAGATCGGCTATTTTCACCGAATTTTCACCTGGGTTCATGTGGGTAAGAAGAAATGTAAAGGTAATATATTTTTAGCAGCAATGGGGTGCGTATAGAACATAAAAGGGGGATAATTTAGCCACCAGCTCAGTGGCCTTGTGGTGGCTGTCTGCCCCTAGACTGGGAGCTTGGGGTTTAATACCCGGCTGAGTCATTCCAAAGACAAAAAAATCGTACCCAATGCCTCTACTTGACACTCAGCATCAAGGGGTGGATTAAGGGCAAGTCCCTGTGAAATAGCGTCATGTCCAGGGGGTGCACATCAAGCTGCCTCCCGCTACAGAAACAGGAGATAGGCTCCTGACCTATGGGGCCACATGGCTCAGGGACCATTGATTCCCAAGGCTACTTACTTACATAGAATATGCGGTAAAAACGAATTTACATTGTGCACGTTATATATGTGCATAGTACAATATGAAACCAAAACACACTGGAAAACAACCAGTGACCTTCGACTGTTCCAGGAAGGGATGCATAATGACGAAGCAGCTTCAATCCCAATGCTGTCAGGAAATCCCAGCGGGACTGATCAAACGCTATCATCTGCTTGTCTTTGTGAATAAATAAGGCTATGTGAGAAACAAATCATCACCTGCATGGCGTCGACCAAGGGCAGGCTTATCGCGCCGCTCCGCCCGAGTTTGGATAAGGACGAGTTCCATTGTCGGTGCAAAGTAAACCTGGCATTGCAACAAAGTTTGCCTGAGGTGATATCAGCATGTTTGTAATGGGTGTTGTGAAAAATATGATCTATTGCAGAGTATATTGTCTTATGATGTATGTGTACTTAGGATATTACCATTTCTGAGACATTGAAATAGTTATCGGGATATGTAGCACAGGAAAACAGGCCTTTTATCGGAACCGCTGGATGGGTTTTTCTGTGGAGAAGCAGAGTCAGGTGGTTAGCTTTGGTCATTTTCGGGGCTTAAAATAGACTAATAGCGCGTACAGAATGTCTCCACAGCGGCGGTACGGGTGACGTTTGTTGTCAACACAGGGATGTAAAGGGGATGCTTGGGACAGAGAAGAAAGTGCCTCCTGTGGGACAAGAGTAAAGTGAAGACAGGGATTACTAGTTAATGCAGCTTGTGTCTGAGTCAAATTGCCTGGAAGAGAGCGGCTGTCTGAATGGCGGCGGCCTTTGTGCACATTTTGTGTGCATGTCTGTGTGCCTCTGCGTTTGCAAGCGGCTAGGGGAGTGTGTGTGTGTGTGTGTGTGTGTGTGTGTGTGTGTGTGTGTGTGTGTGTGTGTGTGTGTGTGTGTGTATATACTTGTATTACTATACTTTTGAGGGCCAAACGTCCCCATAAGTATAGTAGAATTAGAGAAATGGACATTTTTCAAACCATTTTCCTGAGCCTCACAAGATACATGGTTGTTTTATGGTTAAACAAAGATTTGGGGAGTTATGCTTATACAATTAGGAAAGTTTTCAGGTTGGGGTTAAGAGTTAGGATCAGATATTTAAACGTTAGGTTTAAGGGTTAGGCTAATGTTATGCCTGATGTATACTTAGTTGTGCGCCAGTGTCACACACTGAAAAATAATGCATTTTAAGCTTGTAGATCTGATAACGTTCCTCACACGTATAGTATTACAAACGTGCGTGCGTACGTGCATACGTTTGTGCGTGTGGGTGTGTGGGTGTATGCGTGCCTGTGCCTGTGTGCGAGCAGGCAGAATAATTATAACCATTCAACAAACTGTTACTCAACTGAAGTTGTTTGAGGCAAAGCCTGGCTTAAGAATACCGATATGTACATTTTTCACGCTATTCAATGCTTCTCCCTTGGATGGAGAGGAAGGGTACTAATGGAAAGTGAAGTCACTCATACTAATGAACATCTTCCTGGATGCTTTTATATGTTATTTCTATCACAACATGGGATACGGAGAGATTATCACACAAGTAGTTTGCTGCCTCTGCTTTCTCAAGGCTTTTTAGAGCATGGGTACAGAGTCCTAAGAACACAATTTTTCATGAATCCTGTACTAAATGACATAATCTTTTGAATGCTGGCGAGTCAAATAAAACAGGATTCTTTGTTAGTGTCACTGTCACTTTGACATATTGACTGTCATCTCTGCAATAGAAGGAAAACTATTTGTATTGTTGATATGGTACATTGATGACCCAAGTCAGTTTTTTGCCATTATTACCACTGAATTAGATTTGTATTTATTTAACCTTTATTGAACCAGTAAAAACCACACTGAGACTAGAGTCTCTTTTACAAGTGTGAACTGGCCAAGGGGCATACATGGGCATAGGATTAGAAAAGATAAAGAAGAGACAAAAACCAACACTAGCTCAGTCGTTTTTACCACTGAGCTGGTCTACTAAAAGCCTTTCCAAAATGAATAAATAAATAAATATATAGACAAAAATAGCAAATCCACTTTAAAAAAACAATGAAAACTAAACTGAAATGGTAAACAGAAAGTAAAAATGAAAAGCAATGAAAAATTCAAAACAAATATAATAACCTCGGGCCAGCATAGCCGCTCAACTCCCATGAGCAGCATCACCACAACACCACTGCCACAGGATGTGTGTGAACAGCGAGATCATGCGAGAGTGATGCAACATTTATATAGGAGATGGGTAAATTATTTAGTGAATACGCACCTTTCCAATGCAAACCTTTTGACATCTCCATCGACCGCAGGGCCACGCGCAGCCCTTAGATAATACACGGCCGATCAAACAACAACAAACTGTCAACCCTGCTCGTAAAAATGGACAGACCAAAGACCTCACCGACATTATAAATATGCAATCTGTCACGCGCAGCCGACATGGTAGGTGCCCCCTTCATGCTGTGTTCCAACACACTGATCAGAATGCATTTCAGGAAATCTAGTCATGTGGAGTCAGCAAATGAGCTTGCCCCTCCACCCCCTCGCCCCCCCTATGGCTCTGTTCGACATGTCCAACACTGAACTGTCCAAAAGAGCAAAGACAGTGCTGTGTCTGAGCCAAGAGAGACTAGCGCTGGCCAGGAACCACCGGCGTGAAAGGTGGCGGGCAAGGGTGCCAACCAGTATTGCCAGATTTTTCGAGAGAAATAAGCAACTAGGTCTATGAAAAGAAGCACAAAAGAAGCGACTAGGCTACATTTTACCACTTTACAGCAGCTATTTGAAAAGAGCAGATCTGCAAGCTCACAACGCGTCGCATTGCGACGCGTTGTGAGCTTGTAGATCTGCTATCTTCAAAAAATATTTTTAATATTTTTGAAACATTTTAACAACACAAATCTTGTATGGGGGTCCCTGGCACAACATATTTTCAGATGAGGTTCCACGGACAAATACATAATCTCCTTGAAAAAAAAAACATTTAGGAAGAAAGCAAGAAACTTTACGAACAAGCCCAAAATCGCTTATAATAAGCAGACATGGCAACACTGGCTGCCAGCAGTGCTGTAGAAGACAGGCAATTAGCCCACGTGTAAAATGTTCATGCCTGTATCTGATGTGCTTACTAAATGAGCTCTGACTATGCTCACCGCAGAGTATAACGGCCCATCCTAGAAATTAGTACTGATTGTTCAGATAATTGATGTCATATATGCGCTGAGTTAACTCGGCCGTGACAGGAACCAAATGGACCCTCTCGGGTCTGTAACTCAGAGATTGTACAAATCAAACACACTGTCAGCGACTGTCGGTTCGTGTGACAGATCGCTTTTACAGTACACTCAGATTTAAATTAACTCTGAGAATGCTACAATGTAGATCTTATCAAATGGCGGTCTGTGTCCTAATGCAGTGGTTCCCAACCTTTTCTGGATCAGGGCCCGCTTGAAAATCTTGAACGCGTTCACGGCCGACCCATCTGACCACTTAACAACTCTTTCAGTGCCACAAGACGTCAAAGACGTCATGAGGCCTGACGCCCCGTGTGCCACAAGACGTCAAAGACGTCATGAAAAAAAAAAAAATAATAATAATAATAATAATAATATGTTCAGAACCCAAGATATGATGATTTGAAGATTTGCTGCTCCATTCACTTCTTGTTTAACTTTTTACTGAAAAAGGCTGTATCTCGGCTCCTAAGCACTTTTTTTTTTTACAATTAATTTTGGTTGTGGCACTCAGAACCAAAATTCCATAAATAAGCATGGCACTGAAAGAGTTAACACGGCAGCCGCGTGCATTTTAATAATCAATCAATTGATTGTGTTCAGGCTTGGATTGATGGAACCAATTTAGTAGATGTATCTGTATCACAATGAAAAGACTGGCAGCAGTTCCGGTAGGAGACACAAAGAGTCTCCTTTGTGTCTCCTACCGGAACCGCTGCCTACTGGTCCACTGATCATCAAATAATTGGCATAGGAATGCGACAAAAACAAAAAGAAATCCATGAATTCATGTCTCTATGACTAATCGATAGAAATAAAGTCATTTTGGGAGTGAACTATCCCTTTAATGTCCCATTAAAATCGAGGTGTTTGACAATTATTTGGTGGACCATTTGCAATACCCTCGCGGCCCACCAGTGGGCCCCGGCCCACAGTTTGAGAATCGCTGGCCCTAATGCGTATCAAACCGGAGGTCCTTGAAATTTAAGAAGGTTGAGAATCACTGCTCAACACGGTTCGTTAAGCCATGCTGGTGATCTCAGATTATAAAGCTCCCAGGAGAAAGACAGGCAGGCAGGAGCAAAATGCAAAATGTCAGTCTGAATATATTCACCACCATGTTGTGCACCACTTCACTCAATGTGTAATATATACTAATTAATTTCATCATGATCAGGATAGACATGATCAGCGTCATTTCATGAGGGTTTGCGTGGGTGGCAGTTTCCACAGAAACCACATCAAACACCACAAACCTCACGGTGAATGATGGCAGAGTGGCAGTGATGGGAAGTAGGCCTACTATATCGTTGCTATCAGGCAGAAACCTCCTATCTCCACATTCTAACTTTTTGTGTTTTTTTCGTAAATTAACGCCCTACGTCACACAAAAGCAAAATTCAAAAGCAGCAAAAGTAGCAGATCTGCAAGCTCGAAACGTGGTGCAAAGCAACGATATGGACATTTACTCAAAAACTGTGCTTAAGTACAATTTTGAGATACTTTTACTTTACTTGACTATGTCCATTTTTCAATCATTTATAATTGTAATTTTTTTTACTTGAAATTACAAATACTTTTGTAGATTTGGATTATTATAACAAAACATATAATCAGCTATCAATTAAGCCCAGCTATTTTATATGTACTTCGCCAATTTGAAAATAGCTGATCTACAAGCTCACAGCATGTTGAATAGAACTTGTAGATCAACTATTTTTGAAAGACTTTCGGCAGATTTTGACAAATAAAATATGAAAAATAACATAGTAAAATAGAGTGAGTGGAACAATCTGCATAATGAGTAGGCCTACTTTTACTTTTGGTACTTTAAGTATATTTTGATGCCAATACTTTTGTACCTTTACCTAAGTAAAATTATGAATACAGGACTTTTACTTGTGAGCATTTCAACATTGTGGTATTCTGTGATGCATCATGGGATGCCTGTGAAGTCCCAATGTGACACAAGCCTAAAGGGTGTATATGTTACAGGTAGATTGGCATTCCAGGTAGAATGGAAAATAAGCACTTGTTTTCACCGCCCGTCCGCCCCCCAGGCAATTCTGTAGAACCAACGCCAGAGGGCAATGCAAGCCACACATGAGTCCCACACCACACACGCACGCATGCACACGCACACAAACGAGCACGCACACACGCATACGCGCACATGCACGCGCGCGCACACCCGCGAACAAGGGGGCGAGACTGAGGAGGCGGGGCTGGCGGGCTATGTTAGTGCAGTGAGTGGCAGTTGGGGCAAACCATAGCGGGGCAAACGCAGTCCCCACAACATCATTTACTATTCTGTGCCTATCGGTACATAACTCGGACGGCGCTTAGTCGACTAGGAGACCATCGGCCGGTCGTCGCGGGCACTCGCGCCTGGAGGCGCTCGGGCGCGACTCCTTGGCCTCAAGGTCTCCTGAGCCGGCGCGCCTCCGTCATGGGCCAAAACTATACTTTATCGGCGAAAAAAAATAGTCCGCGGTTGTTTGAAAAAGTAATGTCCCGAGCGGGAGTCAAACCCAGACTCCCAGTGGTAGTGGATGGGGAGTTCAATGATTTTCGAAGTGCGCCACTGAGGCCAGTAAGTATGTATATTCATGTTGTGTTGTCGTCGTCCTCGCATCGCAGCCCCGCCCTGAGCCTAAAAACAAGCGCTCCACTTCCAATCTACCTGGAATGCCAATCTACCTGTGACATATGTTACAGGGAAATTGGAAAACCAGTGAAATTGAAAAAGGAGCGCTCGTTTTCACCCCCCTCGCTTTCCCCCTTTGTTATCGATTCACTTTGATTGCGACTGGTGACGTTAATCTGTCTACGTAATCAACACACCTGTTACTAGGCAATTCTGTAGAACCAACACTAGAGGGCAATGCAAGCCACACTAGAGCCCCCACACACACACACACACACACACGCACACATGCACACTAATTAGAGAGTGTCTGGATAGTAACCCATGAAAAGATCTATTCTCCCCCTATCGGTTTACAACTCGGACGGCGCTGAGTCGATTAGCAGACCATCGGCCGGTCGGCGCGGGCAGTCGCGCCTGGAGGCGCTCAGGCGCGCCTCTTCGGCCTCAAGGTCTGCTGAGTCGGCGCGCCTCCGTCATGGACAATAACTATTATCACCGTCTCGCGAGTAAAAAAAAACAGCGTTACTCTGCTCAGTTTGGCTAATCGCTTCATTATCCAACCTGTCATAGAATATTTCTCCCGTATTATCCATTTTATTTTCAGTGCTCCTCCGCCTCGCATCAAAGCCCCGCCTCGCGCCGAAGCCCCGCGCCTAAAAACGAGCGTACCTTTCCAATTTCCCAACAAATGCCAATTTCTATACCAAATGCAGCACTGCTTTGACTGCGCTTCACAGAGAGATGGCCCCAAGGCAAACGCACCTCCACTGTCTGTCACCCAACAACGGGCCAGACAGTCAAGTGACGGTCACAGACGGTGACGCATGTGAAGCGCTATTTGTTGAGATTGAAGTATTTATCTCCTTCTGTCCATGTGGCCAAAATGAGGTGTAGTAGGCCGTCACCACATTAGGACACGCACAGCACTGTTCACAAACGGCATACCTATTATCATAGCTAGACAGGGAGGCCACAACATTATTAGCTGTGTCTTGTTTTTTCAGGTTTTTCTTTTTTGTCACTGTTGTTTTTTTGGCTGGGGGGCCGGTTTGGCCATTGACTGAGCTTTGCGTTATTGACAAACTGATCGAGCGATTGACTGACAACTAAAGTGTCATGCTGCTGATCAGTCTTTTTTCTCAACTTAAGGACTGAACAGCTGGCTATACACTCAATCTTCCTCAATAGAGTTGACAAACGCATGCACATTGCACAAATAAGGTACAATGCTTGACTCTTAACCACATGAACCCAGAGTCATAATAGGCGAACACTAGTAGGCGAACATTCAGCGAAAATAGAACATTCTGTGAAAATAGTTGAACTGCAAGCTAACAACATGTGGTGTTGCGATGGGTTGTGAGCTTAAAGCACAGCTATTTTCACTATTTAATGTGAAAATATAGGGTTATATGGTAAGTGATATTCTTTGTCAAATAGGTGTTAAATAACTATATATATTCTGATAGTAATCATTGCTATAGTGTGTTCGGTAACAGGTGTCAGGGTCACCCTGTCTCTCCAGCTCTTTCCCGCAAAAAAAAATGGAACAGGAACAATATAAAATTGAAGCTGATAAATGGGTACTCTCTCCCGGCCGGTTGGTTGTAAATGGGGGGGGGGGGGGGGAACCCCTGTTACTGAAGAAACATTCTATAGCACTGATTTGATTGCTATCACAATATAGTGCTTTAACCTTTTGTTTTGACCAAAACATATCACTTATCCTACCTTTAAAGTGCTTAGGCCTAAGTGCTGCCACCGGGCTTGAGTAATGATGATGTGGGAACAAACAGACATTGTCTCATCCATAATGCTCCCCCCCCCCACCCTACGCACACACACACACACACACACACACACACACACACACACACACACACACACACACACACACACACACACACACACACACACACACACACACACACACACACACACACACACACGAAACACTGTTTTTATTCTACAAACTCCGAACCCCCCCAAGCAGATGTGCCCACCTGTGGTTTGTTTTTGTCTTCATACAGGATGAGCAAGGGGAATAAACAGCATGCAAAGGTTCAAAATATCCACTATGCACCCTGTATTTACAGCTGCATTAAGTTGGGTGGAAATGTCTTTACTTTTAAAAACTTCTACCCGACTTGTTTGTTTGTTTTTGTTTTGTCCGCAGGCATTTACAGGTAGAAAGCAACTATAGCAGTCCATGCTGGGTAAAAACCTCCATTCCATACAGTATACAGTACTGTATGTACTGCATACTGTATGGACACACGCACGCACGTGCACACACGCGCGCGCGCACACACACACACACACACACACACACACACACACACACACACACACACACACACACACACACACACACACACACACACACACACACACACACACACACACACACACTACTATTACTCAACCAAAAGAAATGGCTTTCTTACCGTGTCAATTTTATTTTATTTCTGCAGACCAAGTATTGAGAGAATTCAAATTAAAGGTTGACTGTCCCAAAAAAGGAGGCCTTGGCATGACATTAAGCATTTAACATGCTCTGTCATCCAAATCCACTGATTGTATTTATAGTAGGTTTTATAACCCATCCACATATTTTGCAAGCAATTTCTATCTTCAATTAAAACAAAACTGTTCTCAACAGTTCTCTCACAGAATGTCTACCCTATTTAGACTCACCTCTTCAGACTCAGCCCGTAGCACTTGCCCTAGCCTTGATGACATTGCAGGCTTATGCAAAGGCTAAAATGTAATTTAGATAGCATGTTATGTAGACAGATGCCAAGTCATTGTTAACTTGACATCCTATAGTGTGTATAGTTTCAATGTACAGGCTGATGATGGTTCTTGGTTTACTTATGTATTAGTTTATTATTAGATATTTATTTTACTTATGTATTAGTTTAATATTAGATTATTATTTCTATGCATTTGATGTATTACCTTGTGTTGTCCTTGCTTACTGTAAATCTCTCTGGATTAAGAGCGTCTGCTAAATTCCTAAATTATAAAAAGAGACTTTTCCCTTGCACAAGGACAACAAAAGTCAAAATTTTGCCGTCCTTCTGAAAGACCGGTCCACAAGGGATGGCAGTACAACAAGGGAGTTATGCCTTTCATATGAGTTTGCTACCCTCATGGGCCAACAGCCCCCACACCGTCTCGCCCACGACCAAATCTTCTGAACTAATTAATTTAAGCACAAAACTTTTTTTCTGTCAATTCCAAGTTGTCAAGATCAAGACGTTCCCTGGGATCCTTTGAGAGACTCTCGGATGTGAAGCCTTCCCCTCCATCGCTGCGGCTTTAAGCGATAGTGGCCTTACATTTATTATTTATCCTCGTGGCGGGGAGAGTTGCTGAAAGCAATTTACTCGTATTCATAAGGTAAAACTGAGGCAATTTACCGCTTCCCTTCGACACCTTCTGGTTATTTTCCCTTTCTTTTCTCCTCCCCCCCACATCTGAGGTCTGAGGTCTATAACGTCAGGCTTTAGCAACCGCAGACTGAAGTCTAATTGATGCTCCGTCGTATGGCGGTGCCGCACAGCAAAAACAGCAGACCTACAAGCTCACAGCGAGTCGCGTCCGCGGCACGTTGTGATCTTGTAGGTCTGCTATGTTCGCCGTGTGACACCGCCATACAATGCAGTATAAATGAGGCTTTGCGCAGCACGGCAAAATAACAGCCGGCGTCAATTGAACGCTTGGCTGAGCCGGCAGGAGCAGGGAGACGGGGGAATCATCTAAAGAGAGGAGGGAACCCTGGGGTATTGAGGAGAAAGAGGCGGGCAGCCGTGCTCCCACTGCAAAAACCAATTAGCAAATGACTCCCCGCACCCTGTTCTTGGGAGCCAACGATAGAGAGAGAGAGAGAGAGAGAGTGTGAGAGAGAGAGAGAGTGAGAGAGAGTGTGAGTGAGAGAGAGACAGAGAGAGAGAGGGGAGAATGAGAGCCGGTAACGACAGCCTCTCTGCAAGCGTAGGTGGGGCGCTTGGGTGGGTGGTGATGGACAGGTTTCAAGTGTGCCGTACATGCTGTCTAGCTGATAGATTGTGTGCGTGTTTGTGTGCGTGTCTTTTTATGTGTGTGTGTGTGTGTGTGTGTGTGTGTGTGTGTGTGTGTGTGTGTGTGTGTGTGTGTGTGTGTGTGTGTGTGTGTGTGTGTGTGTGTGTGTGTTTGTCATTCAGTGGGCACATTTCTTTATGTGTTATATAATTCCCATCATCCTTCACTTGCATGCATAATGATTAAGGATTGTGACATGGAATATAATGTTTGATACGTCGTATAGCTTTGCTGCTCACTGTTGGCTGCTTGTACAGGCAGTGGAGGAATTTAACCTTACTTAACCTTTTTCCTTTTTTGAAAAGCACATTTGAGCCGCTTATATGCATAGTGAGCCACTCTGGAGAAGGCTGTCGGCTACTATAGATGCCGAATGTAAATGGAGACGAGATGAGAAAAACAAGGCGAGGCAAACGTGCACGTTATCTGAAATCTGTCCGCTCGTGTCCCCAAACAGCGGCCCCAACAAACAAGACTGAGCACAAGTGCCACCGTTCAGTGAACATCGGGGAAGGCAGTTTGCTAATATTCCCCTCAAGACCCCTTAAGGAGACATAACTCTCCCTAAGTCTTTACCTGGCACAGTCATGATTCTGTGGCGAGTTCAGCATCTCCTCAGCACGCACGCTCAGTCCTAACTGTCTTCAGGATGGATAATATGCACTGTGAAGCCTCTGCTCTAAATCAAATGACTGACAGCTGTGCCTGTGGCAGCCATCATAAGTGAAAAAGGAAGTGGCTTTTCAAGTGTGGGACTACAGCATGCAGAGTATGCGCTGTTTTCCATTAGTGTAGCTTAGCTATAATATGCAGGCATTGTAACCACCCACAATGCTGGATACCCACAGAGAAAGCCCTGTAAAAATCGAATCGTGTGGATCTTGGGATCTACATGGAAACGATGCAGCACCAATGTGGATCATAAGAGTTCATCTGGCCAGACGGTTACATCAGTCGTCTATGACGTATGTATGATGTAAAATTAAAGTTAAATATTTCAAAAAGGTATAAAACATACAGTACTGTATGCACTTCTGTGCCCTACTAGCAGTGTCTACAAGACAGCTGGCGCTGACACACACACACACACACACACACACACACCGACCGAGCCCATAGACGGCTCCTGCAGGGACACACCTACTTGTACCCCAAGTTACTTTTTTATCGCATCTCTGTTGTCGTAGACAGCGAATGACTTGACCTTTGACCTAACAAATACTCATACTCTTTTTCTCCGAATCTCTATTTGGAAGATGCTCTGGATAAATTAAATTAAAATAAATATAAATAACCCGTCTCTCTCTACTATGCTGTCTCATAAAAGTAGGAATGTCTGAAAAATGTATTAATTAATAATTAGCCCGTATTGCTTATATTTATTATACACACGTCTAAAACCATATGTCAAGATTAATTCACTACAGTCCACGTTTGCATACAGACATGTTGCATAGGCACATGATGTTAATCTTGACTCGTTGTTCAAAAGGAAGCCGGCTGCTAGGTGTGAATTGAAATCAACATCTCCATCGTTTAACAAAGTAGAACAAAGCCACAGACTTCTGTCTCCACTTCTCTCTTCCTGGACACACCTTGACGGCAGGGTGGGCAGGAAGCAGCCAGACAGAGACATTAGACGATCAACGAGGTTGATCAATGATCAGGTCACCTTCCAGGGTGACCCCCACCCACACGAACCTCCTCCTTATTCTAATGTGAGCTACAGACTAGTGTATAAAAAGTGGATTGTAATGTAACTCTGTACTGTGTCTTCTCCCCAGCCGAAAGGGCTGCGAGGAGAGGGCTTCCTGGTTCTCATGCTGTTGTACTTGTTGCTGAATAAACCGAATGCCTGATCCAAACGAGTCCGGACGTCTTCTCCACTTTATTCCAAGCAGCTAGGCCTGGTAACTCACAGTCCAACAGACACGACAATACTGTACTGTATTTTAAATTCTTCAAACTAAACTCCATACAGTGTGTAAAATGGTAAATGGTGCGTTCATATATCGTATAGTCTCTTTATCCAAAGTGCATCACATTCACCCATTCATACATCGATGGTGGAGGAAGGTACCAAACTACTCATCGGGAGCAGTTAGGGGGTTAAGCGTCTTGCTCCAGGACACTTCAACACTAACCCAAGGGGGAGCCGAGGATCGAACTGGGAACCATCCGATTCCCGAGCGGCCTCCTCTACCTCCTGAGCCACTGAGCTCGCCACTTTGACTCTGTCTTTGACTTCCCTATGAGCCTAATTACCATTGATTTATGTTAATGTTGGGGGTCACAGTGTGAACACCCGCTGGACATAAGAGTACTTAAGAGGATAGTGCTCACTTCCTATATAGCCCCACTGTCTATGTCTCCTTTTACAGTTAATGGTGATTTATACTTGGTTTTGTGCCGGTGTCGTGGGCTGAAAATAGCCGATCTACAAGCTGACAACGTGTTGCAGTGAGACGCATTGTGAGCTTGACTATTTTCGCAGTACGACGCGGTGCACACAACCATGTATAAATCAGGCATTAGTAGTGCAGGACAACATGACTTACTGTAAAAAGGAATTTTTGGACGTATTTATTTATTTATATATTTATGAATTAGATTATAACCCAGGCATTTGTTGTCCCCAGGGGCTCAACCCAATGTTTGTTAATCACATGCCCATAGACTTATTTATTCACGAAGACAAAGAGGAAATCGCATTTGATCTGCCCTTTAATTTAATAAATAGATTAACATTACTGTCTATGAGGAACTGCCCCGGCGAATGAAATAGTTATTCCGCTGGGATTTATTGACAATGGTCACGTTTACGAGCACACCAATAATGTGATTTGACTGTGATAAAGACCATTTTTTGAGTAAGAGTGGGAGAAGTTAAGTAAACAAATTGATTATTTTGGCTTAAACACTCTAAGCATAGTAAGATGTGGCACAGTTTTACTTGCATTATTTAGGACAAATGTACATCAATCAAGGATACTAACCAGGATACTGACACCAGAATACTGACCAGGATACTGACCAGCATACTGACACCAGGATACTGACACCAGGATACTGACACCAGGATACTGACCAGGATACTGACACCAGGATACTGACACCAGGATACTGACACCAGGATACTGACTAGGATACTGACACCAGGATACTGACACCAGGATACTGACACTGATGTAGTTATCACAAAAGTAAACTATCCACTAGTTGAGGCAAGGTGATATCTGTCTTAAGACATTGTTCTGAGGGTGGGTAAGCCAATCAGAGGTGAAGTAGAAGTGAAATCTCACATGTAAATGTTTAAAATGTGTCAATTTGAGAATGAAATTACATAAAATATGCATGATGAAATTATAATGATAACTGCAAATACAGGCCTATACAAACATTATACAAATAAAGTAAATCAATATAAATGTTTATTTACATAGAACAGAGGAAGGATTCTACTTTCTTTTTACCTACAGTATTTAACCTATTATCATCATCATCACCACTACAAACATACTGTTATAGAACATGTTATGTTTTGGGGCAGCGTTTATTGAACCCAGTACCCCACCTGTCTGTCTGTGTGCACCTGGATCTTCTAGTATGCAGTGACAAGTCTGAGAACCTCTACTTTAACAGCTTTGGTAGCAGATAGGCCCATGAAGCACATCACCACAACACTATCATTAAACATCCTATCCTTCAGCTATTAAAGTCCATGTTATTACAGTTCTCACATAGCGTCCATACTCACTCAGAAACTTGTTCACTCTCTTCCTCTCCAGGCGTTTTAGTTGACCAGCCACAGCCCACCTAGTAGATACCATATTAATGTCAGCTGGTTATGGTAGAAATACTGAGTGAAAACCCAGCTCCAAACACACACACATACTGACATTTCCACAATGATATCAATCCCTGGCTCTTAAATCTGTGACAACATTCACCAGATTATTGAATTTATAACCAGCACTAAAACATCTCTGTTTTCACCTGTTTCTCTCACTCTCAGACTGTCTCCCTTCCTCCCTTTTTAAGTCCCACCCCCTCTCAGAACCTGCTATAGGTTGACTAGAGTTGACTGACACCTGGATCACCAATGACATGCAGCTTGGTATAAATGTAAGTTATATCTGACCGAGTAGCTGCATGACCTACTCTCTAATGGGGCCAACCGGTTAGTGCAGCTGTGAGTGATTATGAGAAACATGGGTTCAAATCCCCATCTGGAGACTTGTCTCTGATGTTTGATGCTCGCAAGGTTAAGAGCTCAAAGGCCACTTTTACTTTAAAACTACCTTTAAAATACTAGAACAGTGTGAGCACAGGTCTCTGCCAGACCATGGTTACCTACCCAGGTCCGACTTACGGTTCAAGAGTTATAGGCCAAAATGTGAAGTGGGCTTTTTTAGCGCCACCATGAGGCCGATTTGAAACATTTGGGTTGGAGGTTCCTTCCTTGGTCTACTGAGGATATGCGTGAACGGCAATTGGGCGCTGCGTTCATGATTTGTGGCATTTTGTGTAAAGCGTATTAATGCAGATACTCTACAGTCTATCAACTGTGAATTTGATAATGAATACAAGTAAGTTTGATTGATTGATTGATGTAGTTTATTTAGTAAGACATGAGAATAGTACATGACAGTACATAACAGCACATGGAAGTACAAATTCACAATACAAGGTCTACTAAACTGGAACTCTCATTAAGCACTGAGCTTGTTTAAGATGAGAACCCCATGCACACAAATCATGATGATATATAAGAGGCAGACAGATATACACACTACTATACAGAATGTCATACAATCAGCTTTCAGGTTACTGGTATGAAGAGTTTCACAACAGTTATTCTTAACAGGCATCTGTCATGGTTCTGTACAGTACAATGGAGTGATCGTCTTGAAATCTGAAGGTTTCCGGTTTGATCCCCTATTCCACCTGGCTTTGTGTCAAAGTGTCCTTGAGCAAGACACTGAATCCCTAACTGCTCTCAATGAGCAGGTCTGTTGCCTTCTGTAGTTGCCTCTGCAGTCGGTGAGAGAATGGGTGAATGTGACATGTTGTATAGTTACACACATGGTAAGGTGATGTAGAAATGCACCATTTATCCCAGTAGTCCATGTGTGCAAGTGTGCCAGAGTCAAGCAGAAGTCAGTAATCCTAGAAAACAGAACAGAGAAAATGGCAGGACGTCATACTGTGATATCCAGATGGCAGGAAGGGGATTTAATTTGGGATATATTTTTTCTCTAAAACTGATAATGATAATGGAACAGGAGCAGTACATCCGGGTTCACAGACGAGATGGAGAGGTCATGTGGTTCAGGAGATATTTCAAACGTGATATTTCGTCCACCTTGTTCATAAAAGATTTTAAAAATGCCTCAGTTCAGTGCCGGGCTAGAAGGGAGGTTTTTGCCGTTTACGACTATTGGTCAAGGGTGGACAAGTGTAAGCTATTAGATTAATTTAACAATTTAGCTGCACTGTAGATACTATGGGTTGTAGAATTGGAGAAGGCTTCACAAAATCTGCTAGCAGAGATAATAGTGCAAGATCGGACAGTATAGCACACAGCTTGGGAGCGGAGGTTGATAGTGGGGCCTTTTAAACAATAGCTTTAGGATCAGAGACGACAACATCAACCATGATCATGTTTTCAGGGTTAAAACACTAAGATGAGAGTGTGACCGGTGAAGGATGCTGACATGATGCTATGCCCATAATACTGACATGCTACTGACATGATACTGACCATGATACTGACATGATACTATGACCATGATACTGACCAGCAGCCCTGTCACAGGGATGTCAGGCCCTGTCACATCATCAGGTCTCTCTCACAGCACTGTGTGACAAGGATGCCAGGCCCTGTCACAGGGCCTGAAAGCCCTGTGACAGGCCCAAAAAAGGTTGAGAAACACTGGTCTACACCCTCCAACATTAGAGGTTGACAGTGACAGGGACTATACCAAGATTGGGGGAATTGGCAATGACTAAATAAAGAAAATAATCAAAGATAGATACTTGTGCAATTTGAGTGTGAAATAACCACACACACCCGACATTGTGTTGAACTATTATAGAAATTATTATAGAAATTATTTCATTATACTACACTGAATGCTGTGGCACACAACACAGTGAATTTATGTAAGCTTGACATTTTACATTTTGCTCCTGCCTGGATGCCCTTGGAGATGTATGTGTTTATTAATAGTACATTGAAACATAAGCCCTCAACCTGTTAACCCTGCAAGATGAATTCTCTCACTTGTACAGTTTGTTTACAGTTGAGCGAGCCAGGTGCCGACTGCGTTTCAAAAGGTCAACATGGCTGACGTTGTGACAGGAAACAACAAAAAACTGAAGCCACTTTGGATTTACAATTTTGCATGGGTGCCTCCGCACACTAGCCTATTCTTCCCGCATGACTCGCCTGTCCATTTGTCCTTGAGGCGTTAATTGTGAGCTTGTAGATCGCTTATTTTCACAATGTTTGCCTTTTTCTTATGTAATATTTGACAATTTGTCCAATTTGGTATTAAAAAGGTCTTAAAATTCATTAAATTTAACTTTTAGAAATTTGCAGATACCCTGTATACACGTATACTGTATGTTGGTTTGTTTACTGTTGAGTGAGAAAACAACATCGCACATAGACCAAATCATCTGGGGACCCCTCAACATAATTTGGGGAGTCCCTGGGGGTCCCGACCACCAGTTTGGGAACCACTGCCCTAGTTCATAAAAAAGCATGTTATCTTATGAACAAGGGAAGCAAACGGGTACATCCAACAAGGTTTAAATATCTTAAGTCAATTTAATCCGTATATTGCCTTTACAAGCTGTACAAGCGCTAATCATGGCTTTGTTGGATGGGACTTGTGATGCTCCCTGCCAAGCATCATTTGCCAGACTAAGCATGCGACAAGTCTGCCACACTGTTTGAATATTCTTTATTCCATACTGAGTTTAGGTTTCTTAATGGAGGATTGTTTGTTTAGTTTAGTTTCGTCTTTTTCTTGCTGAGGGAATTGGGCACTGGGCTTGACTCGACAGGAAAATAACAAATAAAATGTGCTCAAGCACATTTTATTGTGTGTGTGTGTGTGTGTGTGTGTGTGTGTGTGTGTGTGTGTGTGTGTGTGTGCGTGTGTGTGTGTGTGTGTGTGTGTTTGTGTTTGTGAATTATGGATGTGGGTGGAAGCCATATAATTTCTCTTTGTCTGATTTAAGCTTTGATATCATTATCCTGCTATGGCCTATATCCCCAGTTCATCAGTTCCCAGCCGTGCCGCATCATAGCTATCTCTCCTTCATTCTCTCTCTCTCTCTCTCTCTCTCTCTCTCTCTCTCTCTCTCTCTCTCTCTCTCTCTCTCTCTCTCTCTCTCTCTCTCTCTCTCTCTCTCTCTCTGCTTCTATCTTAATCCCCCCCACCCCCACAGACAGACAAACATTGATGATTCATGCTGTAATTTACCCAGTTTGGGTTGTTTGCTCGGAAAAAAAATAATAAATGGAGGCAAGAGAGAGGGAATAGGGTGAATAGGATGGGTGGGGGTTGGGACGTGTGTGTGTGTGTGTGAAGGGGGAGATACGTAAGCAAGAGAGAGTGAGTGTGAATGACGACGAGAGAGAGAGAGAGGGGGGGGGGGGGGGGGTGGGGGGTAGCTACAGATAAAAAGAGAGAGGGAGACACTGCAAGCCAAGAAGAGAAGACTTATTCTATTTTTAGTCTCCAGCTGTGTGAGTCACTCTGAGCAGCGTTCGCAAGACGACCCAGCACTAGACTTTGGGGAGTGGTGCGTATACGTTTGAACGTGTCCATGCAGGGGGAGAGGGGAGGTGGAGGGGGGCTATATATTATGCAACCGTCTGTGCCATGCTTCCCCGTCTTTGAAGATCATCTATCTCATATAGGCAGGCGACATGTTAAATATGTACACAGTGGTGGATTAGCATAAAAGCTCCCATGGAAAATTATTCCTGATTGGGGGCGAAGCCTTGATCTATACCCCGGCTTCTAAACTGTGTTTTCTTTTTCTTTTTTTTTCTCGAGTGGGATATGTGTGACCCCCACCCCCCACCACTCACCACTCACCACCCCACCTTCCATGTGATGTGCTGACCCAACACCCATCCATCCAATACGTGGAACAGCAGAGACATGTGCACGTGTTCTGGAAGAGAACACGTGAGTGGTGATGAAGTAAAAAATGTAGAAAAATCTTAGTTGTGCACTGAAATGTGGGGAGCATTTTAGGCCCCATGTTTATTTCTGCTTTAACGACATGAAGTCAACCTGTGTTTGCAGTCTGTTGGTAATTGTGAAGTTGCCTACATATTAGACAATAAACTAGCAGGAGAGATTATGACAATAAAATTTACTACTAGTGAGGTATTGACATGTATTCATTATTATTGTATTCACAGACAGATAGACAGATAAGATAGATAGATAGATAGCAAAAACATGCTCACTATGAATTACGACAGTGGTTCGGTTGAAGACGTATACGAGTGGATTTACTGTACAGTTTGATGAGCAGAGGAGACAAGAAACAAGTCTTCACAAGGAGAAGGCCTCTCCTTGCTCTGGCACTTTCAAGTCCATAGCAAGCAGAGTCTTCAAATCATGATGCTGCTTACCTCGCTGTCAGATTATGATGCCGATTTACACTATCACCTGGCCATGGCTTCAGTTTTTGCACACACAACAACTCTGAATGAATTAATCTGTCAGGTTGCTGATGTCCTAATACTGCACAGATGGCATTTGTCCTGAGGTAGATAAGTGCCAAGGAATAATAATAATAATTACAATAAAAGATGGGGAACGTTAGAAACAAAAAAGTAAAATAAAAAAAATTAGGCTCTGTGGTTTCGTGACGGTTCCTGAAATGAATACGAGTACAGGCCCAGGTGCCTAAACAGACACAATTGTTGGATGAAGACTGTCACGGGCTAGCCACATGAGATGGAAATGAAAGATTAATACTGTAGGAACAGTCTGTGAAAGCAGGGCATCACTTGTTGAACTGTGCCAGGACATACTGGGCCACCCTGGCAACCTTGACACCAATTCTGTACATTGTGCAAGCAGTTCATGCATTCATTCTCAGCTAAGAATCTTTTATTTTTGGTACCTTCTTTCGCGGGATTTATTCATTTGCCAACATCCTAGCTCGCCATCCTAGATCGCCTTCAAAACATTGAATGCGAGCTAGGGAGATTACAGCGTGTTTGACACAACTGTGAGGGGCTGTGGGTGAAGCACCGTGCACATCCAGAGGGAGAACAGGGGATGCACTGACCCATTACAGATACGGCCAACCAGTTTGAGGATCACAAAAGACTTCGGTTTGCTTGTTTGTGGCAACTGTTTGCACAATATGAGGTGTCCTTTCCCAAAACTGCGCTGATGAGTTTACAGAGAAAGTCGGGGCTTAGACTTTGACCCACTGCGGCACAGAGCTGATACAGTACAGGCCGCTTCCGGCACAGACCCTACTGCTGCTGTGCCGAGTTGTTGTTCAAAGCCTGTGCTTCTTTTTGTTATTTTATTGTTAATACTGTTGTTGTTGTTTATAAGACTTTCTGAATCGGAAAAGATTAGGTGACCATGGTACACTTTGGATATAAGAGATTATGTCAGACACAACAGGCTTCTGATTTCCTATTCATATCTTGGAATCTCTTTGTTTGCAAAGAAGTGTGAATGACCATGAATCGAGAGGGAACGAGATAACATGGAAAACGGACAATGGCTTAAGGCAAAACCACATCAAGCTCCGACTCCTGAGTATAAAGCTTGAAATTGTCCAATGGATTAAGATCAACATGGATGACTTGAGGGCCATGATGTATTGAGTGCGGATTGTGAGATTGTAAACTCTGTAAGACAACAATGAGACACACATTCAGCCATTCAATTGTATTCACGGAGATCTATGGTTCTCACGCGTTACTAGTTACATAGTAGATTACATCATGTATTAAAACAATGTAAATCACATAATCACAAGATTATATCCTTTTATTTTTGTATTTGCATATAAAAATTAAAACAACGATACAATCTCCCGATTCAATGTTGAGTTGTAGTTATAAAATAACAGCTTAGATCATTTTGTGATTTACATTGTTTGAATACGTAGCTACAGTAATATATGGTTCCCGTTGGTACTTCTACGTCGGTAAGCTGCCTCTTATAAAATGAATAACAAACTAGAAAAAGTGCTCCTCGGAGCACAGGTCTCCGCCAGGTCAGGTACGTTATTGTGGCCTCCTGGTGGCGCTATAATAGGCCAATGTGAAAAGGGTGGCATTTATTCTTAGGTCGTTTGGAGGCACGCATTGCTGCTTGTCTGGCTGACATCTCGGAGTGGATGTCGACAAACCACCTGAAGCTCAACCTGGACAAGACTGAGCTGATGTTCCTCCCGGGGAAGGGCTGTCCGCACCGAGACATGGCCATCACCATTGATAATGCTGTGGTGACCTCAACTCGGACTGCGAAGAATCTGGGTGTGACCCTGGACGATCAACTGACGTTCTCGGCAAACATCGCATCAGTGACAAGGTCCTGCAGATTCCTCCTCTACAACATCAGGAGGATTCGCCCCTTCCTCACGGAGAAGGCAGCCCAGGTGCTCATCCAGGCTCTCGTCATCTCCCGCCTGGACTACTGCAACTCCCTCCTTGCTGGTGCTCCGGCATCTGCCATCAGACCTCTGGAGCTTGTTCAGAAAGCTGCGGCTCGTCTGGTGTTCAACCGCCCCAAGTTCTCCCACACAACCATCCTTCTCCGTTCTCTACACTGGCTCCCCGTAGCGGCTCGCATCCAGTTCAAAACCCTGGTGCTAGCCTATAGGGCAGTGAAAGGAACAGCTCCTTCTTACCTCCGGGCTATGGTCGATGCCTACACCCCTGCCCGACCACTTCGGTCTGCCACCTCGGGGCGACTGATTGCCTCGTCACTCAAGGGTCCTTCTGGCCGATCCACACGGTCACGACTCTTTTCTGTTCTGGCCCCACAGTGGTGGAATGAACTTCCCACTGATGTTAGGACAGCAGAGTCACTGCCCATATTTCGCCGCAGACTGAAAACCCACCTCTTCAGGAAACACTACCCTTCCTCTCTGCCTGACCTACTTGTTGTTAACTAGTTGTACGAACGCTTGTTTTCTATTGCTGTATTGTTTATTGGATCTTGTTTAGTCGATACACTTATTTGTTTTAGCTCATGCTCATTTGATTTAGCTATTTTGTCTCATCTGTTTAAGGAAATAGGTAGCTGATATATTGCACTTTTACCTTAGCGCTAGGTATACTCTTGGTTGCTTGTTTTTGCAGAAAATGCACTAAAGACTTCTGGTGATTAGTAGTTTTCGTTCCCTACCTATGTTGAATACACTTATTGTAAGTCGCTTTGGATAAAAGCGTCTGCTAAATGACTGTAATGTAATGTAATGTAATGTCGTTAACGGCAATCGGACACTGCATTCATGATTTGAGGCATTTTGTTCCAAAAATGTGTTTTGCTAAATTAGACCTGCTGGTGGCGCTATAACAGGGCAATGTGAAAAAGGGTTGCATTTCTTCCTGGGCCTAGTGGGAATGTGTTTGTGAAATTTCACGGAAATCGCAAGCTGCGTTCATGATTTGAGGCATTTTGTTCAAAACGGACCAATCCTGCAAATTTTGGAAGCGAACCTTAGCCAATGAGGATGGAATATGGGAAATCGGACAGATCCGTGTTGATCACATGACTATAGAGATACTGTGTACCGATTTGCATGACGTTTGGATAAAATCTGTAGGAGTAATGTAAAAAAATGGGTTTTGCACAAATCGGCCTCCAGGTGGCGCTATAAATATAATAATTTGAGGCAGAGGTTCTGAATTGGCATCCAGGGAGTGTGTGTGCACAGTTTCGCAGCGACCGGGCCAACGGTGCCAGAGATTAGCTGCTAACACACGGACAGGACACACACACGGACACACACACACGGACGGACGGCCGACGGAGGGTAAAACATACTCTCTTGCCATGCCTTTCGGCCTGGCGGAGACAATGAGAACATTTTGTGAATCACATCCTTTGAATTATGTTATTTATGGTGTGACTTACTATTATGTACTTTTTGACTATTAGTATCCATTGTACGTTTTGTAATAAGATCGTGTTGATCTTATCGCACCTGGGTCCCCCAGTGTCGTTTGCCGTTTGTACATACATGTATTAAATTTCCACAGTACTGTGTATGCATGGTGTATAATTAAAAGTCATTTGCTTCTTGGAGCTGAAAGTCTGCTTTTTGACATGACATGAATGTAATATGTATAATATGTGCTGTTCACTCCTTGAAGGCATGGTCTACACAATTACCTTTGGCAATACTTATGTCTTAAACAAATCTACATAAGTTGAGAGTAGGGTATCCATATGGCACTGTCCAATTATGTTACTATTTTACAAGTCTAAAAAAGAGAGAAAATGTCATAACGTTGCCAAACAAAGCTTAACAAACTTACCTGAGACTCCCTGTGTCTACCAGTCTGTCTCCAGCTCTGCTGTCTGTGGACCATATGTTGCCTGTTCTGCCTAATGACATCATTATGAAATGTACACTAGTATGCACCTGCAACTTCAGACTCCTATGGCTGCTCTGTATTTGGAGAAAGAAAACAAGGTTGGAAACTTAAAAGTGAAGAAGAAACAGTAGAAGAAGAAGAACCTTATATGATTATTATCATTATCCAACATATAATTACCAGAATGTCAGTCTGTCAGACTGTCTGAAGTGCTTGGTTCTCCTCAGTGGCTGAAGCAATTGCTCTGCACTTGCACATGGCCATTCATCATTAGCAAATGCCCACCGTGAGGAAGCCTGTTTTTCACTTTACCCAAATTCAAGCTGTTTATTAGCCTTTTTTGGAAACACTGTCTAACTCTACATGGTCCCCCAGGCTATGGGATTGGGATCAGTGTTGCCACATTTTGCCAGAGGACTAAGTAAGCAGGTCTATGAAAACGATGCTCATATCCCCAACGGGTATAGACTATTTATTATTATGTCACCTGCTCCTGTATGGATGGTCTTTAGTTGTAGAAAGACAACAAGGTTGAAAGTTCATACATTTTTGCCAAATGTTCGCCATGCCCAGAATAGGGATGCCAGGGATCATGTGGTTAAGCACTTAAGCAGCAGTCCAATGTTCCCATACTGTAAGTTCTCAAATCATTTTATTTAAATAGAAACAATCGAAATGGACTAGAACAAAAAATGGTGTTTCCAGCTAAAACGGTCAGGGATAAGTGTTGTACGAGGATCCAAATGCAGACACTGAAGGCAGGCAGGTCAAGTCGAGCAGTTTATTAACAAACTCACAAATGAGGCAGGCAAAAACATTGACCACGCATGAAAGACGTATAGACCAATTATTTATTTACCAGAATTGAGACTGGATGCACAGGTGATTGTTTCATGCAATCAATTCTCAACCTGTTGTTTTGGGGTGCGCCGGTTTCAGCACACCCCAACCCCCTCTTGTGTGTTGGCTAGTGAGGCACGTCCTAGCGAGACCTGACAGAATGGGTTTCTTTGCGCGCATACTGGTTGCGCGCATACTGGTTCTTATCAGTGTGACGTCGTCTGTTAAGGGGTCTATGAGGAACTAACCAGGAACACAGTCAAACACAGGGTTTAAATAGACACAGGGAAAACAGGACACAGGTGAACTCAACTGACAATCAACACTGGGATAGACTGGGGGACTGAGAGGACACAGGCGGAAACACAGACAAATCACAAGACTGGTTAGACAAGGCATACACAGAACCACAGGGGCAGACAGGAAGGCACAGAACATACTACAAAATAAAAGGAACACAACAGTAAAGTAAAACCTAAAAACACCACAGAACTCGAAGCCATGTCACTACAAACTAAAACACAGACTGCCTCCCCCTGGTCAGCCGGGGCGCCTGATGGAGGGGAAGGGAACTGGTTGGAATAACGTGTTCCTTCCACGCGCTACGTCCAACCAGGGAAACTCCCCCCTGTCAGGTGACAAGAAGGTCAGTTGGCTCTCATGCATTGAAGGAGGCATGAGCTCGGCCCTGGCCTCCCTAGGTTGGTGGGGGGAGTGTAGTGCCCAGGATCACTTAGCAAATTGGCACCGGGTGAAAAAAGGGTTACAAAATCGATACAAATTAAAGGAGATAAAAAAAACTAAAACACAGACAGATCCTGACAAAAACGCTGATAGGGGACTGTGCTTCTAGGCTAACTTAAAGGAACACAAAATAAATAACTTTACAGAAAAAACAAAGGAGTTCCAAACTAACAGATTTGAGCCATGGAAGAAGAGAGAGAGAGACCCACCATGAAGGTTTTATGCACCCTGAAGACAGTGGCCAGCTGCCTCCAATTCCCTGATTGCCTCCAGCTCCAGCAGCTCCAACCAACCAGGACCCAACAACACTGAAAAACACAAACATACACACCAACCCTGGCAGTGGCCCTGGGGCCGTCACACATGGGCCAACACTAATTGGCAGTCGTCCTCCCCAGGCCGTGGCCACTTTGGTTTTTCAAATACCTCCAAAGGGGTCCCTTTGGAGTGTCACCGGAATCAGTTTGGAGCCGACGACACGTTGGTTGACCCCACCCACAGCCCCCCCGAGGTATAGCAAATTTGTAAATACTGTATTTATACAACATTGCAGCGTATTTTAAATCATGATTAAATAGTACAAATATCATATGAAATTTTAAAGTGGCAGTGTGTACATGGCACCAAAACACAACACACTGCCTCCTTTCCCTTTGATGTGCTAGTAAGATTGTACCGTATTTTGCCAGTTGTACATGTGTACCGGAGACATGCACTGTCTGTTCTCTTCTTTTGGATTACTGACTTGCGCTTTGACTCTGGCACTGTCGGTCCTGTTGATTATTGACTCCAGCTTTGACTCTGGTGCACTTACAGAGGAGGTCTGAGGTCTGCGAAATGAACACTTTTAACAGTTTTTACTTTGTTATATAAATAGGGAGCTAGAGTTAAAATATTTTGAGAGACTTGAATATGTCCTCTGTCAATATCCACAACCATTTTTTTGTGAATGCACGAGTCGGAAATGATCGAATTGAAACCAAAAGTTGTCCCTTACTAATCAGGACAATAGTACATAGGCCTACTGTACTGTTCCTGGGGGCCAAAAGTAGTATTTATCATAAAAGACAATTAGGCCTATCGTAGGCCTAGCCTACTTATAAATAAAATCCCTCACTTTAATGAATCCCTCATATGAGCTTCTCTTATTGGTTTTGGTCCATGACAAACCTTTCCTCAAAGTTTTGTGCAGTTAAGCGCAACTGTTTGCAAATCATGCAAAAGCCACACCTATTGGGATGCCTACTTTAGTAAGTCAACGCAAAAAGTCTTTCTTGGCCAATGCCCAACCTTTCTCCAAAGTTTTGAACAAATCTGTCAATAACTTCTCGAGATATCCTGCTAACAGACAGCCAGGTGGCCTCCTTGGAAAATGTAGTGACAAGCTAACTACTGTTCATGGGACTGAAGATAGTAAAACATGCTTCTTTTTTTTTTAACTGTATGCATTAGTATTGCTCCTGGAATTGTGATAAAGAGACAAAAGCACCTACTGTATACTGCATCTGATATTTATAAAACACTGCATCAGTTTTTTGGGGGGCACACACACACACACACACACACACACACACACACACACACACACACACACACACACACAGGCACACACACGGGCACACACACGGGCACACACACACACACACACACACACACACACACACACACACACAGGGGCAAACATGGGCACGCTCACGCAAGAACACACACACACACACACACACACACACACACACACACACACACACACACACACACACACACACACACACACACACACACACACACACACACACACACACACACACACACACACACACACACACACAGTCTCTGAATGCTGTCTGCCATGATGCCTTCCTCTGAAGGCAGAATTTAATGTTCTACTTTCTTCTTGGGATTTTCATTCACCCAGTGCCATTACTTTAGAATTCACAAGTGTATCCAAAAATGATTTTACATTTTATAAGAAAGCATAATTATGCTTCACGTGGCCAACAAATTGACATAGCATCCTTTTGTCATGGTCGAAGTGTATTCTTACGCGATTATACTGTATCTTCATAGGAGCGTCGCACATTTCTCTTTTCCATGGGAAACCAGAAGAATCATAGGCTACAATATGTGTTGAAGCAATTAAAATGCCTTTGTTGATGCTGAAAATGTATTGTGCCCGTTCCAGTGCATTTCCGAGTTGCCGGCTCCTAATGTTGTTTCCAAGGAAACCAGACACATCATCATAAACAGCACAATATTCTCAAATTTTTCTTGTTGCTGTGGCTTTGTGCTGTGTGCTGTTTGACTGTGCTGAAATGATGCATACTAACATTTAGTAATTAGCTAAAATAGTATCGCAATTAGTATGGCGAGAGAGAGAGAGAGAGAGAGAGAGAGAGAGAGAGAGAGAGCTGAGAGAGAGATTGATTCTCTCGGGAAAGCGCTGTAAAAATAAATATTATTCTGTGATTGTGAGCCATCATGCTCTATGACAAGGCCTATTACGCAGCCATTGAATTTAATCAAGTTGATTTAAGTAGCCTAAGTATACACAACAGATTTCATGGAGATGGACAAGCTTTCACACATTACTGCTGTAAAAAGGTCATAGTCTGTGCATGTGTCCCCCCTATGCCTTCTATGCACGTCCTCCACAGCTGTGTCCAAAAAAGGATATCTATGGACATCTATGATGTCACAAAACATATGACGTTCACAATCCAAACATGGACCTACTCCACGTGCTCCTCATGGAGATGACTAATGTTATCGACTAGGGCGATGCTTCTCAAAGTGGGGTCCAGGGACCCCCCATGGATCCTTGAGGGGTTCCCAAATGAACCTTTGTGCAGGTCTGTAACGGGTCCATTTGGTTTGTGCACTCTCACAGTTATCCTTGAAATAGAAGTTTGAGAACCACTGAACTAGGGCGATGCCCGTTGTGAGTGAACGCCTCTCCGGTTAAGCAATACCTGTTGCGTCTGTTGTCAGAGTACTTCGTGCTGTACCCAATATAATAGTACAGGGGGGGGGGGCAGTCTATGACGTCAGAACTATGATGTCATATTAACGACAATAGGGATCTCCATACAGGGCCATAAAAGGGACACCCACCAGACAGACAGACAGATACAGAGATCTGTGGATTTATAGACAACCAGTGATCCGACCACTTGGCACTGCACTGCCTTGGGTCCGCAGAGATACACACTGCAAGTTTACAGTTGATCAGTCAGATGGTTCTCGAGATATGCGGGGAACACACGCACACAGAGTTTCATGCATAGATAGATTACTGCAGCATACAAATATGGACATCTACATCATGACAACATATCTACATCACGGCAAAGCCTTATAATCGGGATGGGGAAAACCCCAGAGGCAGTCTAAACTTGAATCACTTGGATGCTTCTCGTGAACTCACTTGAGCATTCCTCGATTACAGCGTTCTGACCCGACACCATGAGGTAAGTGCTGTGACGCCTACTGCATATCACACAAACACACAGACGCTTCTCAGGTGTGTAGATCAACCCTTCGGCCCTTCACACCCTGTGGGGTCCTGTCGTCACGGTGATGGGAAGCCTGCGGACACGAACGGCAAACACCAGAGGGGGCGGGCCATCGGGTCTCAGTAGTGGCATTACCTCCCCTGCCCATATCCCCCTCCCCTCTCATTCTGTGCCAGATTTCTCCGCCTCCAGCGAGGATAAGTTCTATGATGCTGGTGCATCGAACAACACTTCTCTCAAACACTTCATGGATCCTCTTGGGCCTCCAGCTGCCTGGCCCCTTAGTGATAAGGGAGACGTGCTGAAGCGACCCGACACCAAAGAATCACTCACGTCATCCATGCGCAGTACAGACGTGATCAATGTGAAATGTGATTCATTTGACAGCCACGATGACAACGATGACATTGGCGAGGACGAGTCGGTGGAGGCGCACACGAGCGTTATCACTCATCTCTTGTCTCAGGTCCGACTGGACATGGACCTCTCCAAGGTGGCCTTACCAACCTTCATCTTGGAGAGGCGGTCTTTATTAGAAATGTATGCGGACTTCTTTGCACATCCCAACTTATTTGTCAGCATCACCGAGCAGCCGGGGCCGCGGGAGCGCATGGTACGGGTGGTGAAATGGTATCTATCAGCCTTCCATGCGGGAAGAAAAAGCTCGGTAGCCAAGAAGCCCTACAACCCCATCCTGGGGGAGGTCTTCTACTGCCACTGGGATCTACCCCATGAGGCGGAGGAACCCACCCAGCCCACAGAGACAGTGTCGGATGGTCCACTCCCTTGGTCTTCACCCAACAGTGTGTGTTTCGTAGCAGAACAGGTCTCTCACCACCCACCCATTTCTGCATTCTATACAGAGTGTTACAGTAAGAAGATCCAGTTCAGCGCTCACATCTGGACTAAGTCAAAGTTCCTGGGGACATCTATAGGGGTCCACAATATCGGCCAAGGCTGTGTTTCATGTTTGGAACACGACGAACACTATATCCTCACCTTCCCTAATGGTTATGGCAGGTCGATCCTGTTGGTGCCGTGGTTGGAGCTGGGCGGAGAGTGTAAAATCTCCTGCTCCAAGTCAGGCTACAGTGCCAACATTGTGTTCCACACCAAGCCTTTCCTCGGTAGCAAAAAGCACCGCGTCACGGCAGAGATCTTTGCGCCTAATGATAAGAAGTCTTTCTGCTCCATAAAAGGAGAGTGGAACGGAGTTATGTATGCCACATGGGCATCTGGGGAGCACTCCTTGTTCATAGACACCAAGAAGATGGACATCATTAAGAAGAAGGTCAAGAAGGTGGAGCACCAGCAGGAGTATGAGTCTCGCTGCCTCTGGAAGGACGTGACGCTGAACCTTAAACTGAAGTACACTGACGCGGCGACAGAAGCCAAACAGCGACTGGAGCAGAAGCAGAGAGCTGACGCCCAGGAGAGGATGCAGAATGAACAGCAGTGGGAGACGAGGCTGTTCCACAAGGTCGGAGAGTCCTGGGTCTACAACAAGGCTCTGTTGAAGAGATTAGCTTTTCAGAGGCACTAGGGAAGATTGCATGACACGCATAACGATATATGCATGTGTTGTACTGTACAAACTTTACTTTTTATCCCTAGGGTCTTAGTTTTTTTTTTGGCCTGCTGTTTTTATGACAATGTTTTTAAACCCTGTAGCACTTGGAGGTTTGTGAAAATGTGCATTACAAATAAATTGTATTATTATTATTATTATTATTATTATTATTATTATTATATAGTATATATATTCAGGAATCGTTACAACCACTACCACATTACTTGCTGCGTGAGTAATGTGTTGTGTAAGTCTGTGTATGTGCGACAGTATGACAGTAGTCTTGTCCTTGCTGCAGCAGACCACCACTGTTGAAAGCTAAAAAGCAGAATGATGGACGTACAACCCAAATGGTACATCCAACTAAAACAAAAACCCTCCCTCCCAAAAAGCTATTTATAGTCCTATTTAAACAAAACAAACGGGCTCCCTTTTTTGTTCCTAAATCACTGCCGGGGGGGTGAAGTGAACCTCAGTTGAAAAGACAATAACTCAGCCGGCGCTTGAAAATCTACTGAGGAACAAACAAATATTTTCCTTGTTATGTCACAGAAGAGGTCACCACAATGTGCTGAGCTCTGAAAAAAGCTGTGACAGATTGCATTGCAAGGTAATTTTGGCAAATCTAAATAACACCTTGTCAAAGGAATGCACGCACCTGCCATCAACTATGCCTCGTAAACTGCTTTGTCATGTTCTGGCATTTCCATGACAAAGGGCTATAAGATCACTAGTAGTGGAATTATGTTTTAAGTACGTGGAAGAGGGGAGAGAGCTTGGTTCAGCCTGTTTCACAAAGTGATGTGCTCTGCTTTTTGGAGGTTGTATGAAGCCAGTTTTAAAAGGGAAAGCTTGAACTCAAAATAAGTGGAGGGAAAAATGTTCATTCTAAAGTTTTAAGCATTGCTAGAAAAAGAGAAAGCTTCCTTGGAGGAAAAACAGATCCCCAGGAACATTGCTTGAAGCTGCACTAGCTTGTCTCCTGCCTACTCTCTTGTCACATTTATAATACAAAAGCATTCTTTTCACCAAAAGGATTTTTTTTTCATTGATTCACTTAGCTAATGTTATGAACATGCGGGATTGAAATGAGCTGCCAAAGCATTTGGAAGTGGTTGCTAGTCATTTATGTCTCACAAAAACTACCCGTGCACAGCTTGTGTTCTTTACTTTTAAACAGGTTGAGGGATTATCTGAAAGGGGACTTGACACACTGGCAGCACCTTTGGTGGTTGCTAAACACGACAACTTTTCAAACTACAACCTTTAGGCATGTGGATAGCCCATTTCAAAACCCCGTCAAGCAATAAATGTGAGGTTTCTTTACCAAACTACTTGAAGTAATCAGTAATATAGAGTAGCCTACAGTAAATACATTTTCTTGTCAAGTAATAGATTCATTGTATCTTTATCATAAAATCTTCAATCAAATGCTCATTGCTAACTGACTGTTTGTTACCAAAATACTGAGTAGATAATTTTTCATGTCAAATAATACGTAGACAATGTGTGTCAAAATCCAATTTCGAGTCAAATGCTAATTGCAGACTGACTGTTTGTTATCTCCGCCAGGGGGGCTAATCTTGCAAACTGCTGGACCATAGTTTTGTGCGTACTGCCAGTAGGCCAAGGAAAACACTCTATGAATACTTTTCCAATGTGTTAACAAACTATGTTTTTTAATATTTTTGTTAATGCAATATCGCAGACCTATCGTTCCTACAGACTACAATATGATTGAGAGGCCCATGATATTTCCGTTCATATGGAAGTGCTTCTATGGGCTAAACATACAGGTCTCTGTATGCGGGTGGTGACGTCATTGAATCTACCTTAGGTTAAGAGTTGCAAGCTTTGTGCTTGTGTATTGACACCAATTACGCGCACGCACGCACGCACGCACGCACGCACGCACGCACGCACGCACGCACGCACGCACACACACACACACACACACACACACACACACACACACACACACACACACACACACACACACACACACACACACACACACACACACACACACACACACACACACACACACACACACACACACACACACACACACACACACACAGCGATCATCACAATGCACACACAGACATAGATGCGTAGAGAGTGCAGTTAACTATGACGCATGCTTGCGTGTATGCACACCACCCACACACAGACATCTCAACAAAACCAAAATATAAGTGAAGGTGAACAAACTGGAAACAGGAACAAACTAAACAAAAAAGGAGCTAACATGAAAAAAAAAAGCCCAGAAGAACAGAATAATAAAGCAAAATGTAAATGTGCCCCGTTTTACCTCCAGGTGTTTTTCCTTTTTTTCTAGCAATTTGGGCAAAGAAAAAAAAGAAAGTGAAAGAAAACTGTCACGGCTACCATTATCAGACAGATTACTCTGACTCCCCCAGGCCCAGAGGCAAAGAGCTCTATTTGTGGAGGTCTACTCGGAATATGTTTTAACGCTGGCATTTTTTATTGTTTCAAAGCTTTCTCCAGAGTGGAAACAGTCTACCATGATAATGATGATAAAAAAAAAGAATACTTGTGCTTTTCTGGTGGATATTTCCTGCCTTTCCTGCAAATTGTCATCTGCAGGAATCTAGTCTAATGAGGTTACATACAGTACTGTACAGTACACTGTAGAATAACAAAAGTACCCTGGGGTACAAACCCAGCCCCCCACCATCTGCTGTTTTTGACGCCTGTGCTGTTGTGGGAATGTACGTTGTGCTTAGCGATACTTCCATAGACTGCTATTCCATGGAATCTTTTGAAGAGGGCCCTCCGTTTGACCTTGACTGATCATGATTCAATGCATGGGCCTTAAAAGAAAACCACTAACCTCTGTATTTCATGAATATTTGACACATGTAAAATATGACACCACTTGAAATGCACAGTATGAGGGCACTGATGTTCAAGGAATACCCAATGAACTTTGCCTGGTAAGCTTCAATGTCATTCAAACATCTCAAGTGCAATTTGCGCATACACCTGTATATATACTGTATATGCAGTATATACATATAATATACATACATACCCTGTAATTTAAGTGTCCAAAGAGTCCAAACACGTAAGGCAAGGATAAACATTCCTCTATACCGCTGACAGTAATGGCATATGATGAATCAGGATATGTCTGGAAGAGATAGGAATCAATACATTACGTCTGGAATTATAGTCTACACAGCATTGGCATATGCTTAATGTGCACATTCAACATAATATCTCCGAGGATGCTCATGTGATTGAGTGGACTGGTACATTTGCATGAAAGCATGTCTAGGGTTGAACTGCCCTCTCAGTTTTGCACCAGCCTTGAATAATTCTGTGCATTTACATTTCAGGCGATGCTCTGATCCAGAGGCACTGTTTAATTTATTTATTTCCTCAACTTAAGTTACTAAAGATTCCCCTTCTTTTTTTCCCCCATATCTTTTTTGCTGAGCCAGCGTCCTCTTTTCTCAGCCTGGCCCTGTTTTTGGAGTGTAGTATCTGCAAACCACAGTCTTGATCACTGCGCAGAAGCCCTGCTGAAGCAGTTTAGAGGTCAACTGCCTCGCTCAACCACTTAAACCATACTGCATAGCCATTGTACATCAACTAGCGAAAATTAGCAATACTCTATCTATCAATTAATTGACAAAACCATATGACCCGGGGGTGTGCAGCAATTCAATTGGACCAACGTTTTCCAAGAACCGAAAAACCGCGAATGTCTGTATCCCATAGGGCAGGAGCCTATCTCCTGTTTCTGTAGCGTGAGGCAGCTTGCTGTACAAGTGCACTCCCTGGACATGCCGCTACTAGTATGTCGCAGGGTCTTACCCCCAATCCAACCCTTTTATGCTGAGTTCGATCCCCGCCCGGGTCATACCAAAGACTCTAAAAATGGGACCCAAAGGCCTCCCTGCTTGGCAGTTGGCTGAGCTTTGTGTCCAATTGGTACCATTTCCCCAATGTAAGTGGTGCCGTGTGAGAAAATGTGTCACACACCATGTCAGACAACATGTTACTACAATTACTACATCAAGGTAAAGGAGTATTTCTCAAACGGGTGGGCATGTTCAGTATTTCCGACTTGCATCGTTCCCAACTTGCGTGGGGCCTGTGAGCTTATACATACGCTATTTTTGCAGAATGTTCACCCGCCTTGTTGTCAAGTGATTTAAAAAAGTTGTGCATTTGTTGTAAAACATTGCACGTATGCTGGATGTTGAGTTAACAAATCTGTGGGGTGGGGGACTTGTATTATTGCCTTCTTCAATACCTAGGATTTGCCTGTATGTGCTGCACAGGATTTGTTTAATGTATGCCTGTCCCCTAAGTAGACCTAAAGTAACACAACTAATATTACTGTGTGAATGACGACACTGAACCACCGTTGGCCATGAAAGCTCAAATGTCTGGTGAAGTGAAAGTAAAGATTGGGTCGTGGTTGATCATCTAGGCATGAGAATTTATAACGATCACTGTTTCCATTTGGCCAAATGAGGCTATCATCACACTAGGACGATAGGCCATTCACACAAGCAGTCAGCCTGTATAATGCAGCTTCACCCTGAACACCACAGTGTGTTTTAGGTGGCTTCAAATTGCTCACATAGGCTGTACGTCTTGTTTAAGATGATGTAGGGTGGAAATGATTATTTCCAGTCCCAATGTATCTTCTAGTTATTATTATTATATTATTATTATTTTTAATAAAAAACAAATCCAATTATTTATTCATCAGGATAACATACCAGTCATTATTGGAACTTTTCTAGTTTAAAAAAATAAATTCTAAATGTTGCCATTACTGGAAGAAAGAGTGAAAGAGCAGATCAGACAGTTTTATAACGAGAAAGGAATTTCCATTGCCTCGCATGTGACAAAACACCTCATCTAACTGCTATATCAAACAATGCCTGAGGAACCGTTACCTATTTCAGACGGTGTAATAACACACGGTAACACCAGCATGAAGACAGAATGACAAATAACAAACAAATCTAAAATAACACACCTTAGATGCCCTTACAGATTCTAACTGTGAGCGTGTCTGTCTGCTCTGCACTTTTGTGACCATGCAGTCACATCGTATTGAGATGTCCGATGGGTTGCTGATATCCCAGGAAACACCATGACAACTTATTTTGACATGAAACCCTTTTCATTATGGCTTCCACAAACTGTCTCCAACCAAGTTCAGCAACAGAGCTGAGACAAGAGGCGTCACTTAACAGTCTCGTCAAAAGAACAATACGCACTCACAAAATAAGTTTAAGAGCTTTTAATATGCTGCAGCAGCAGTTAAGAAACAAATGTGTTTCGGCTGCTGCCCTTCATCAGCATGCGTTTTTTGACTGCTGCTGCAGCACATCACAAGCTGGAGTGTGGACTGTTCTTTTGATGAGACCGTTTGTTTAGAGTCTTTACTCTTTCATCCTTTGAACTATTTGTCACTTATCATTAAACAAAAACTTAAACAGTAATACACACATAACTGATGAAATAACAATGACATAATACATAACACCTTAATCCCCCGAACATATAAAAGAAATAACAACTAAACTAGGTCTCCGCCAGGTCAGGTACGCTATTGTGGCCTACTGGTGGCGCTATAATAGGCCAATGTGAAAAGGGTGGCCGTTTCTTCTTAGGCCTTTCACGGCAATGGAACACGATTTGATGCATTTTGTTCCAAAAATGTGTTTTGCTAAATTAGACCTGCTGGTGGCGCTATAACAGGCCAATGTGAAAAGGGTGGCATTTTTTCCTTGGCCTAGTGGGAATGTGCGTGTGAAATTTCATGGAAATCGCAAGCTGCCTGCATATAGTTTGAGGCATTTTGTTCAAGACGGACCAATCCTGCAAACTTTGGAAGCCAACCTTAGCCAATCAGGATGGAATATGGGAAATCTGACAGATCCGTGTTGATCACATGCCACATAGAGATACTGTGTACCGATTTGCATGACGTTTGGATAGAATCTGTAGGAGTAATATAAAAAAATGGTTTTGCACAAATCGGCCTCCTGGTGGCGCTATAACAGTCCCATGTGAAAAATTTGGGGCAGAGGTTCTGAATTGGCATCCAGGGAGTGTGTGTGCACAGTTTCGCAGCGACCGGGCCGACGGTGCCTGAGATTAGCTGGTCACACACAGACAGGACACACGGACGGACACACGGACGGACGGACGGACAGGGGGTAAAACATACTCTCTCGCCATGCCTTTCGGCCTGGCGGAGACAATAACACAATGAATAACTCACACAATATATGTGTGAGCCACCCGGCCATCGACACACACACAGCAAAACAGATGCAAAGGGAGAATAGATAGAGTCTCACAGGCTGTATTCACAGGAGTAAATCATTGTTTTTAGCCCCAATCTATTGCTCTAATTTGTCAGTGGAGATGACATCCTCTTGTCTTCAACAACTGCTTGTCGTAATGTCTTTTTTTCTTTCTTTTTTGGGCTGTGGTGCCACAGCAGGGCTCAGTGGGACAACCAAATAAACGGACTGCGACAGCAGTACCAATATCCATGCAGTATAACTCCACAGAGACAAAATGTGATTTGTGTCTGGAAAAAATGCTAAGTAGTGTTTAAACTCTCCTCTGTCTCACTAATGTGTGGGCGACTAAACACAGAAGAGAATAAGCTATCAATTAGTGTACAAGGACAGCAGCATAAACTACTTGGTACACTGATGCAAACACAAGACCCAGTTGGAATATGTCAACAGAAATGTGTTTGTGTTGTTGTTGTTGTTGTTGTTGCATAATGCAGGGATGACGCACTGTGGACCTTTGTTACAGTATGCAACAAGTTGAAGTTCTGTTAACACAATTATTTATGTATCCCTAGCAGCCTAACATAAAACAGTGTAAATGATGGTGGTGGTGGAGATGGTGGGTTGCTGATTCCCAGGAAATGCCATGACAACTGCTTCTGACGCGAAACTCTTGTGGCTCGAACGCACAAATTGGCTCCAAACAATCTCACTAATGGAGCGAGACAAGAGGGAGGGGATCACTTCCCCTAACGCATCACCCACGGTTTCTAACCATTAACACATAACATAAATGATATGCCAATAACGAACAGAGTACATTAAATCCCCCAACACAGGTCCTACAGTAATACCGAATAATAACTAAAAAACACAGTGAACAACAATGAAAAGATAAACGTGTGTGACTGTGCAGCCTGGTCGCCAGAGAAAACGTTGTCGCAGTACGTTTTGCAGTTTTGAAACGTACAGTGATAACATTTTGTATTTTGAACGATGTAGAGTGAATCGTCGATTTTACGTTGCATACTAACGAACCCTAAACCTAACCCAAACCCTAACCCTAATCTCACAAAAAACAACGTCTAAACTTAACCTTAAACCATAATCTTAACCCCTAAACCTAACCATAAACCTCAACGTATAAATGCAACGTACCTAAAATGTTACATTTTTGTGGTCCAGAAATGTTGTCATTGAATGTTTCTGGAGAAATCCACAGTGATAACGTTTCCTCTGGCGATTGGTTTGGACTGTGTGTGCACCCTGAGGCATGCTGGGAAGTCTTCCTCTTGTCACACCCCGAGATTCTGCAGCAAAGACTGGTAGCTGTTGGAGGGTTTGATGATGCATGCCGGCTGCTGCCATCTCCCACAATTTCTGATGATTTTTTTCAATTGCAGATGAATACGGACAGTGCCCTGTAACTGTCGCCCTCCTGTATGTTAATGGCGATGAAGGAGGAGGGATCATGGTGCTCTGGGGCTGGGAAGATACACATTCTTCTCCACGTTGGTAGCAGCCAGACTGGGGTGCTGGCCTTACTTCTGTGTCCTCTGTGCCTCTTGTTACGGGGGTGGGGGGGACACCGGCTGTACTGTCTCTCCATTGACTACTTCATCCTCCACCCACTGTGCTCGTCTTACGGGCAGGGGCAGTCGAAATCAGGCTGGTGGCCCAGGTGTCAATGGGACCGACAGACAACCATGCTCTCAAAGACGGTCACGCCAGAGTCCTTGCATAAAGGCCTACAGGGCCAACTCCTCTTGGCCAGGACATGACAATGCAGGATACTGTGTCAGCATACGCAGGTCAACGCCTTAAGCTCCTAAGCTCCCCTTCTCTCTCCTAATCCTGGCAGACAGTTCTCCCCTTGCTTCATCCTGGAATGTGGGTAGGCTGCTCCAAAGCGGCCATGAGAGCGGTGCAGCTCATCCATTGCACTGTCTGAAGGTCTGTCAATATTTGTATTGTTGGCCCCTCGATTGCCAGTGCAATATGAATGGCTGTCTTGCTGTCTGAACAGCCGATTCTTCGAGCCACCATCTGGACTTGGACGAGATGGGCGTCTGGAGGCCCATGTCCATTGTAGTGGGGTAGCTTGGCACCTCCTCTAGTTGGCATACCGCTGTTGAAGCATGACGACAGGAATTGGTGGCTGTCAGCGGCCCCTGAGATTGTCAGCGGGGGTGGCATACCACTGCCCATGCTGGTTGGTGGGAAGCAGCAGCGGTCCCTAGCTCTTGGGATTGTCAGCGGATACCCTTTTAGTGGCTAAGCTGAGGTGGTGACTGCTAGAAAAAACCCAGGGTTAGCAGCGTGTGGGTCAATGCGGCATTCTCTGCAGGCCTCAGCCTATGTGAGCCGGCAACCTCAGGGAGCTTTGGCACCCTCAAGCCAGCGGAAGAGGCCTGCATCTTTGGTGGAATATCCCGATACCCTCACCCCCTGATGAACTTTTTTATCGACGGCTTACTACTGGTGTCGCCTCGCTCTTTACTTGTAGGCACTGTAGGAATTCTTCATTTGTCCAGCTTGGTTATCCCACTGCTGGTGGGTTGCTGATTGAAAGGAAATGCACAAATTGGTTTGAAACAATCTCACTAACAGAGAGAGACAAGAGGGAGGGTATCACTTCCCCTAACCTTTCACCCCCGGTTTCTTACCATGAACACATACAGTAACTGATAAAATAATAATATGACATAAAACAACATAATCTCCCAACACATACCTAATAACACCAAATATCAACTAAATAACATATTGAACAGCAATAAAACAATTATCTGTGTGCCCTGAGGAATACTGCGAAGAACTCCTGTCCAATGACAAGATGTGTGTGCATGTGCGTTTGCACATCCGTGCGTGCGTGCGTCTGTGTCTGTGTGACTAAATATAAAACTGACGATAAAAGGCGGTAGAACGCCCTGTATAATTACCTTGCAAATCCATTGTATACTGCACAAGGTTGAATCGAGAAAACAAAACAGATGACCGTTAGCTCGCTGAGGGCCTCTGCAGAAATAAATGACATTGCTTTGGCAACTGTAGGCCCTCCTGCCGCCATTTAGAATGAAGGCTGGAATGGAATGATGTTTCAATTTGTGCTGTCTGACAAATGTCAAGATCATTTCTTCCCCGAGTAATGGAGCTGTCGAAACAGCGGTGTGGCCGTGCCATCTGTCCACCACCTCTTACCCCCTTTGCGCTCCTTTTGCTCTCTGTCTTTCTCTCTCACTCTTCCTTCTTCCTCACCCATCGTGCTATCCATCTCCCTCCCTCTCTCTCTCTCTTTCTCTTGAAATCTTTCTTCTTTTGCTCTTTTTTTCAGTCAGACTGTGTTTTTCCCCGTTCTCGCCCTCCATCTCTCCCACACGTTGTTCCCAAACCCACCCATCAAACACATCTGCCTGACATCCATAATGGATGATGATAATGACTTGGGACGTGGTTCTATTTTGGTTCCACGCCGGCCAAGATTCTATACAGAGAAATGGTTTTGACGCAAACAGCTATAGAAGATGGCAGTATGGAAGGGAGGACAGCTCATCGCATCACAAACAGTGACCAAATGCTTGTTTAACTGTGACACGTGGAAGTGTGAGTGATACTCAGAGGCGGCATGACGTGAACATCTCACAGCTATGGAAAAACCTTGAAGGCAGAATTGCGTTCATATAGCTCTGGGGAACAGCATTTATAAAAATGTTTAGGTTATATTCCGTCATCCCATGTTCTCATCTATCTATCTATCTATCTATCTATCTATCTGTCTATCTATCTACAAAGCAGGAGCAATGGACCCTTCGCTAAGCCCCACCCACTCCACTCTGTGACTGGTGGTGCGAAGTTAGTCACACCCAGGCCTGGCAGCGCCTGGCAATCTCTGCTTCTCACCCATTGACTTGCATGTTAAATGACGGCTTTTCCCCTTAAAAATAATCGATCATTTCAGCAGCAATAGCTTCAAAATCTCTTCTAAATCTAGTCAACAAGGCCTGCAGTAGGCTATGCACTGGACAAATGTGCATGACATTATTTCAATAAACTAAAAACACGGGAAATGTTAGAGGGAGTAATAGCCATGGATACACGACGGTCGTCTGTCTCGACCGTCATGGATGAATTTCAACCTGGTGTTTGCACTTTCTCCATGTATAGCCCGTACATCTACAGAAACGTTCATATTTCAAATATAAAGTGCTTATCCCATGGCCACGGATGTTACATTTATGTACGGGCTCTCAAAAGTACCCGTATCATCCGTATTGTTCAATAAAAAGCATTTTAATCTGATTGGTGGCCATTTTCTCCATATGCTTTCAACTAAGCGACCCTATCGGTTGGTAGGTGTATTGCACTCTGATACATTATAACTCTATGAGAAAATGGCGACCGATCGGATTAAAATGCTTTTTATTGAACAATACAGAATATAAGGGTACTTTTGAGAGTCCCGTGCATCATTTTAACATCCGTGGCCATAGGGTAAGCAATTTATATTTGAAATCTGAACATTTATATAGATGTACGGACCGTAAATGGAGAAAGTGCAAACACCAGGTTGAAGTTGATCCATGACTGTAACAGGAGTTTTCATGTACCGCAGGGTAAGACTACAGTAGCAGTTAATAAATAGACGAACAAATGAATGAATATACTTTAACGTGCGGAATCCGAAACAGGCAGCGCTGTGATTCTGAATTTTGTTACGATTACGGTGATTAGTGACACCACCTGGGCGAGTGAGTCGTGTAACTTTCCCGACGTTAAGATGTGTATGTGTACAGTGTTCAACAACACAGCCATGCAGCCTTGCAGTTTAAACGCAGATTTCAGCTTGGGAAAATAACCCTCCAACGGTTTTGGGTACGTGGAATCTGTTGCTGGTTCATAGTCACCATTGCGTTATCGTGGTATTTCCTGTTCTTGCTATTATGTTGCAAATTATTGTGTGTGTGTGCGGGCGAAATAACATTGACACCTATGGCAGGTGACGAAAGCTTGCCAGACCTGTGCCAGGCTAACTACGGTTGCTAAGGTGGCATTGGACAATCGCTTTTGGGGTGGGGTTTAGCGAAGGGTCCATTGAGGATCAGTGCCTTGCTCAAGAGCAGCACTGTTCTTCAGCTACAGTACTTCTCACTGGTGAACTTCTCATCGTCAGTCTGCGTCTCTAATATTCAGGCCGCAGTCTTATTTCTTCCAGACTATAAAGACATAAAATATCATTGAGTGGTGAATTATAGTTGTGCAAGTCATTTTAAAATCGATTTGAAAGCCAAATTGACCCCAGCCATCCATGAAAATTCAAGCTTTGTATCGCAGGTTACACAGGGCCTAATTGAATTATCATCTTGATCATGCCTATCTAGGGTCATCACATTAAAAAGGAATGTTTATGTGAAGCGGCTCGTTTAAGCCCACAGCCATCAGGATCTCATTATCATACTAAATGTATCTGTTATCTGTTACTTATTAATATGCTAAATCCGCATGCAGAGAATGAGAGAGAAAAAAAATGGAGGTCCGTGGGCAATGGAGCTCATTATAGCCGGCATGCGACATAGTGCGCTCTTGAATACCTCAGTGATGTTTGCTCATCACGCTGACCTGCGGGGCACCGCTGCTGTCGAGAAGCACTCAGATCAGATCAGTAGGGAGAACACAGGGTCTGTCTCTGTTGGTGACATTTGTCCTGTCTGTGGAGTGCCTCTGAGGGGGCATGATGGCAACCATCCGCACCTGGGGTTCTTCTTGCATAAATTATGTGCATGGGCACAAAGGGTTGTGGGGTTTCCTTGGGAGAATGTGCAGATGAACATCTTGGAATTTGGGGTGAAGGTTATATGGTGAACAGTGAAGGTAACTGATTAAGTGCAAAATATGGTAATTCTTACAGTAGGTGCACTGAAACCTGGATCATTATTAATATTTGCACTTACACTTTTCCAGCACATAATCTCCCGTTATTTATGAAAATATATATATATATCAGGAGGAATATATCTGGAGGAAAACGTTGGTAATGTTCTGTAATAAAACTGTCTTTGCATAGTTGCTATGAGACCGCTAGTCCTTCACATTTCTATGACAGGGTGTTTATGGCAGGAAGATAGTGGACGCACATCCGCGGCCCAGGTACAAGAGAAGCAAAAGTATCACAAAAGAGAATAGAGTCTGCCACACTGGTGATGCTGTATTTTGATTGCGTCATCAACATTTCAATTAATCAGATTTTCATCAGGACATATACGTATTATGTCCTGATGAAGATTGGATCGATCTAAACGTTGATGACGCAATACAAATACAGCGGAGCTTTTTCAGCATCACCAGTGTGCAGACTCTATTTTCTTTTGATGGTGTTTAAAATAAGCACAGTGCTTCTATCTATGTATGTATCTATCTATCTATTGGTCTATCGGACGGTCGGTCGGTCTGTCTGTCTGTCTGACTGATTATATGTCCCCAAAATCCCTAGTGTCTGTACTGTTCCAGCTGGGGGCCGCTACTGGAGTTACCTCACCTAGTTTTCTCTGGGACACAGAGCTTGTGCTATCCAGGGTGCTGGAATGGATTCTCTACCCAGTCTTTATAAGGCTGGCCAGCGCTCTCCATGGTGCTGACCTCTACTCCATGTCACTGGGCAGTATTGACATTATTGACAGAACGGAATACACAGGATTCAGCCAATAAAAGTGACTGATGCATCACAGTGTTAGCATTGCATGTGGTACGATGGGTAGACCTGTATCTCCTGATACTCAATTTGAGAAGCCCCCCCCCCCCTCCACACACACACACACACACACACACATTTTGTATCATCAATTCATTAATTTACCTCAGAAATCTTCATATCACTTACATTATATGACTTTTGAAAGAATAATATGCAGTTTTTTGAATGCTGATTCACTTGGCACTGCTCCTTGTGTTAAGACTAACACATCCTACCTCAAATCCTTGGTTTAGCACCGTAGGAAATGTTCAGTCATTTACTACAGCTAAGTGGTAATTGGTTATTTACTGGCTCACAGATCTTAGAGACAGAGCCCATGTATTCCTGCCTTTTGGCATAATTATGCAAACATTTTGGCATGATGCTAAGTTTAACCATTTAAACCCCATATAGCTCATTGTACGTCAAATAGCAAAACATACAGTATTTATCCCGTGCAAATTTAGGTCTGTTTTTGGCAAATCACTGTTCAGTGACCTGTGAGATCACATTCTGTTTTGTGGCATTGTGTCCGTGCTTGTTGCCAGTTTTTGACTTAGTAGAATGAACAAAGAACCACTCCACACTGTGTGTGTGTGTGTGTGTGTGTGTGTGTGTGTGTGTGTGTGTGTGTGTGTGTGTGTGTGTGTGTGTGTGTGTGTGTGTGTGTGTGTGTGTGTTCTGGGCGAACATCATGCAGAAATGGATGAATATTAATGCATGTGGGAGAGTTTGTCGAAAGGGGTGGGTGGTTAATGGCTGTTAGACGATGCTCTTCTGAGGAACTCTTGTAGTTCTTGAGAATGTGTAGGCTGTACGTCTACATGCTGCTGGAACAGTATCTGATAGAAGGTTCACAAAACCTATGTGTCAGTTTACTGAATTTAGTCGGTTTCATGAAAGCAGTGGCATACAACTTAACATGGAGATTTATTCTGTGCAGCTAGCCTACTCCAGACCAAACTAACAGCCATGCTTGATTCATCCTGGTGCAGTGGTGCCTTATCTGTTCTGTTCTACATAACATCATTCTGCACATTCAATGACCTTAACACATCTTATTGTCTTAGGTGATCTGTGATTCTGACTCCATCTTCAGTAATACATAGGCAAAATGGCCTGGCTCAGTCCATGTCTCCCGAGTGTTTCAGGCCTGTGCAATATACTGTATACCAGCGACTATCACAAGGTAAGCCACACAGTTTATTCATAAGCACATGATTATGATGGTGTCAACATTTTTACTCTACTCTCTATGTAGTTGTAACAATTAAATTGTGTGATCTCAGGTGGATTCTCTGGCGTGTTGCCGGGAGACAAAGGTTATGCCTGTCAGACATTTGTGCTTACTATCTTTGCAGATCCAAGACAACAGCACAGCACATAATATGCAATCTTGCCCGTGCAAGAACAAGGGCCCAAATAGAAATGTCATTCAGCCGTTTCAAGTCCCATTTCCAGTGCCTTCACCACCGAGGGTCACCTCATCTTTGTTGCCTGCACTGTCCTTCACAGCTTGTAGAGTAGACTTGAAGATTGACTGGTAAAATCAATGGCTACAACTAAAAGGTCTGTGTTAAAAATGTTACTTGAGTAAAAGTACAAGTATTGGCATCAAAATATACTTAGTTACTAAAATGTTTGAAAATAGCAGATCTACAGGCTCACAAAGCATCGTGATGCGGCACGTTGTGAGCTTGTAGACCAACTATTTTCAAATAGCCTATGTATAAAACTAGAGGTCCGGGCACCCGGTCCGCTAGCCGCGCACGGGGCTCGGCTACCAAAATCGGGGTACCAAAATCGTGGGATAAAAATTTCCCCAAAAAAAGTTAATTAGAAATAATTTAAAAAAAAATACATCGCGGACCCCTTCGGCTGTTTTCTTTTTTTTCTTGACGGTGGTTGCTTGTTTCTGGCGCACATCTGGCAACACCGACCTGTCTGCTTGTCTTTTCCCAACGTGGCAACCCAGACTGCCGAGCGGCTGCGTTGAGACACTGGCGTGTTTTAATGTTTTGTGTGGGATGTGCATGACATATTAGCGTGAATGTGGTGTGATAGAGAGATATGAGCAAAGTGAAAGCAACGGTGGGGGTTGAAGCGAAGTGGTCGCGTCGCGTGTGTTGTTGTTGTGGGGACATTTCAATAGCGACTGCGTGGTGTTGCTTTCGGTTTCGCTCGGCAGTGGTCGGTGGCGGTGCTCACGCTAAAGGGAACACAATGGTGTACGGGAACACAATGGTGTACCCGTAATGTTGTCCGGCTCGCGGTGTTTCGGTTGCGCTCGGCGGTGGTCGGTGCTGACGCTAAGGAACAACATGGTCAACCCGTAATGTTGTGAGTTTGTGCTGGCCGCAATTAATTATGCTCCGAGGAGGCAAATGTGTGGTGAGCAATGAAAAGTAGCCTACGCCACCCGTAAATTAATGGCGCGTGTTGTGGCTTGTGTTATTAGTGACATGTGATATGTTGTTGTTGTGTTTAATGCGAAACAATGACATGGGAAAATTATGGCTTTTCATCTCTCCGATGTAATATAGGATAGGGCTAAAGTAGTTAATGTATGTTTTATAATATAATAATTTATATCTGCAAAGTAACTAGTAACTAAAGTGTAGGGGAGTAAAAAGTACAATATTTGCCTCTGAGAAGTAAAAGTAGGCTACTGAAAATGTTAAATACTCCAGTAATGTCGCGCAAGCTCTGTCCAAACCTCGAAATGACAAGGCTCCTGGTATCTGTAACATCACAGCTGAAATGATGAAATTGGGCGGTGACAATACCACTGAGCTAACCCACATTATCAATCATGTCTGGAGAACTGAGCACCCCCTGGAAGACTGGATCAGGGGTATCATTCTCCCCTTCTGGAAACATAAGGGTGATAAACTGGTCTGCAATAACCACAGAGGCATTACACTCCTTTCTATCCCAGGAAAGATCTTCACCCTTCACCTTCAACATCACGCTGCGGGAACGCACCCAACAGCCCCCCCGCGTCCCGTCTGGCAGCACAGCGTCGAATCCGCTGGTTTGGCCACGTCTAAAGACTCCCCCCTGAAGACCCTACTCAGACTATCCTAAACTTCGAACCAAAAGCCGCCGGCTGGCAACGCCCCGTGGTGTCCCCCGCACCCGATGGATTGATGCCATCACCAGGGACCTACACCAATTGGGCCTGTCGCTGGCAGAAGCTGAGCCCCTAGCACTGGACCGACCCAAATGGAGAAGATTGGTGAAGCTGATTGGCTCTACGCATGGCGTCGCCACCGAGCAAGAGACCTGATGATGGTAAAGTAAAAAATCCTCAGATTTGTACTTTCAGTTACTTTCCACCACTGATTTATTGCCTTTTGATGTATTCTTTAACAATAACGGATCATGTAGGTCACTCTTCCATGTATATTTATATGTATTTCATGTATCTTTGTTCGCACAAAATCTGTGGTTATTATGTTTCACAATATTGTACAATCCTCCTAAATTATAGTCCCAGTTCACTGCACTAATCACCATTAAAGTTTACTGTACATTCATCAATCAACAGGGAGAGGGGACATCGCAATGCGTTTTGACCATTTTGCTGCAATCACTTGTCTGCTGAGAGCTTGGGATAGAAAACAAGACACGGTGTAATAACATGTGAATCTGTGAGTCTCTGATATCACCATATGATCTATGATGTCAGTGCTATGACATATCAGTCATCTCCATAAATAGGAAACATTTCAGCCCAATCCGACCTTCATTGACTTCCAGTATAATTTTTTAGTTTTAAAATGTTTTCAACGTTTTCAAAAGGTACAAAAAATATGTGAAGATTGTTCAGGAATCTACTAGCCTACAAGCACACAACACAACACAACACAACACAACACAACACAACACAAGATGGCTTGCCTCTGAGGAGCATTGGCGTACAAATGATTACCATTGTGTTACAGTCATGCTTACTTGTGTGCATTGAAATCAGCACTCCTCTTTCTAGTTTCTGCACTTCCCAGTCCAATTTCCTCAGTCTCATTCTTTTTCGGTCCAAGTCTAAAAATATTCGGGTGATAATTGATTTTCACCTCTGCCAACTCTATTTTCTTTTTAAGTGTGTGCTGTACAGACATCTGACAGTTTGTGAATTGTGTAAAACACATATCAATTAGATATCCTTTCAAGTAATACTCTGTGCATTGCCAGGCCGGTTCTCAGGCTGTACAGCAGTGCCATGTGGTTGACTAGTACGGGTATATCCCATGAGCTGGGGGGACAGGAGCATTGCAGTTGGCTAGTAGTGTGTAGATCCCGTAAGCCAGACTGTCTTGTTCTAAGGTCAACCCAAATACAGGAAAACTTCAGACTCCAAATCAAAGTTCAAACAAAGTTCTTTATTCTCCAGTCCAGTCCTCATAAGAGTGCCATACCTGACAGCCATAGAAACATAAACAGAGGAGCCGACAAACACTCATCGAAACAAACAGGCATATACTGTATACACAGGGAACTAACTAGACACAAGTGAAACTCAAAGACATCAACACATGGGATTGGCTGGGGCAAACAGGACACAGGTGACTCAAATTAACAATCACAGGGTAGGTGAGACAGACAGACAGACAGACAACAGCTACAAAGACAACAGGAAACATGAGGAACATAGCAGTAAAGTAAAACCTAAGAATACCACAGAAAACAATATAACACAACAAAATAAAACACGTAGACAGAGCCTGACACAGACAGCTTGCACCTGATTGGCTAGTTCCAGTCCATAGGCTTTCAGGACACATACTGCAAATAATTCACAAAAATGACATAGTTGTCATTGACCGATTGAAAAATATTTGGGTCCTTGGGCTGCTGCCAACATGCTCAGTAAATATGACACTCATACGCCCAGCAGTTTGCTTGATTAGTTGCGGAGAGACAGACACACAGACAGACACACAGACAGACACACAGACAGACACACGGACGGACGGACGGACGGACGGACAGACAGAGGCGAATGGAACACAATGTCTCCACCTATAAGTACAGGATTTGGGGGCTCTGAACACTGTGTTTGAACAGTAGGCTACCTGAACTTTTTGAGAGGAGTTAGGGCTAAGTATTTCTGTACTGGTTGTAGATTGGGAAGACTGGCAAGTCTAAAAGTACAGAGCATCCCTCTAGTAAAACTGGGACTTTTCTTTGCTTCTGCAATTGCTCATATAATGAAAAATGAAATTACTTTTCCAACATGAACTTTGTTTTTCCCCGTCTGTAATAAATCATATGAGCAAAGTAGTTCCATAGTAATCACAATGCGGCCTTTTGATCATATTAACGTAAATGGCGTACACAGTGCCAAGCCACAGCCATCACCTCTATTTTATACGATATTTATTGCTTCGAAGTTGCATGAAAAAAATGTAAATACAAAAAGGTTGAGTAAAGCCCAAGCACATCAGAGGTGCAACTGAGCACGAAAGCTTGCCCAATGGTAATCCTTGGGCAAAGCTTTCTATTGCTTGTGATACCAATACAACACATTTAATGAATAGAGTAACATGCTCCTTGAGGAGGAAACACAAAGAAAACACAGACAAAAGCCTTCACTTTGTGGCTAGCAGCACCTACAGTATAACGAAACAACAAAATCGACCTGTGTTTGATATCTACTTTATCTTTTTCTCTGCTCTGATGAAGGCCAGTACTGGTGGGGGTGTTTACTGTGGCGCTGTGCACTAGCTACTCAATAAAGGTCTTTCTAAAAATAAAACCATTTTATGGCATGGCTGAAGGCCAAGCCGTCTACGGCAGGTTCATGTGCGTCCGCTATGTGCGTGACATGATAAAACAGAAGCACCTTCGGGCCATAAACAAAAGTGCAACTCGTGAAGAGTGTGGAGGTGGAAAATCTATGCTTCTGAAAATGTGTTCTCTTCAGCAAATCTCTTAGTAACATCAACATCGTTCTTGGGAAGCACTTTTGTACTTATACTGTAGGTGAACACTACTACAAATGTGCACAATTTCTGCCTGCATCTGTAGTTCTCGTATATCGAGAACCATCTAACCGACAACTTCAAACTCGCCACACATGTCGCAGACGACCCAAGGGAATGCCATGGCCGGCATCGAGGGATAGGCACTATTTCAGAACGTTTTCATTCCAATTCTTGAAAAGTACCGGTTTTCCACCCGAAATCGACAATATATATTTTTGGTATGGGCTCACCCCCTCGACTGCAGTTAAAGTTACTTATTTATCTACCCATGGTTGCTCCCCTGCTTGATTTCACCACTGCGAGAATGTATGACACCGCTGTGAAAAGGAAAAAGTTTAATCCATTTATTCTTATGCATGAAAGAAAATGAAAGATGTGGTGTCATTTATAGTAACTACCATGTCAAAACAAATCTATATATGTGCTTCGTTTTATGATAGAACAGCTAGGTGCTCATGCCTTCTCACGGATCCATCTTTTAAATTAACACAAATGTTTTGTTGTTTTTACTTGTCACTCCTCGCTTTTAAGAGAGTGTGTTCATTAGCTGAGTGCAAAGACACAAATAGCATAGGCCTACACCCACCTCTTCAGATACAGTAAGATCTAAAGAAAGCAACAGTCACTGTATTTCATACCTCCACGCTGGATGCATTTCATTGGCAATAATGAAGTTCATAAAAGTGTATTGGCGCTGGTGCAGAGATACTCAAAATAGTAAAGATCAGTGCAGGATTTCCATGAGGATGTGCAAAACTGGAATCATAATTGGGCTATAGGACATTGCAGAACTTGTCTAACTAATGATAGACCAGACGAAAGCACAGTGCTTACAATGGGACAAACAACTATTAGCTGTTGGTCTATGCAATATTCATCGCATGCACCAGGTTTAATAATAGCTCATAATACAAATGATAATACATGACAAGTCAGGGCGTATGGCACAGTGATAAACAGTAAAATCCTGAGTGTTAATTTAGCTCTGAGCACTTGCATTTTGAGATATAGGCTACTGTAATTCACCATTGTGAGGAAACACAACAAAAGGATTTGAGATATGAAGTAGGAATTGGAAGGGAGAAAGAGACCTCTCCCCATCTCCCCAAACTATCGTGCAAAACACAGTAGTTTTGTATTAAATTCATGAATCTTTCAGGGAATTAAAGAATAATGGGTTTTATTTGCGCATATTTTCACTTTCATTATTAAGCCATCCACTTCACAGACAACGAGAACAAAACAGGAGCTACCACATTGGACTCATAGAATAAATCCCCAGCATGCAATTTACTGGCGAAAGCCAACCCCGAACGTCCGTTTTGTAAACATGAGCCCATATGTCGTGACTCCAGCACATCCGCCTCCCTCCTCTGACCTATAGATTGTGCAATTGTGCTGTATTATTCAACTTTACAATGCCAGCAATCATAAACAGACACTGATAGCATCAGCTACCCGGACTTGGCACGTACCCAGATGGCCTGGCGTGCATTTCTGTACAGTGATTTAAATACTTCATGTTCCCCATAGCAACACCCCCCCCCCCAACCCACCGTCCCATCTCACCCCTCTTCCCACGCCTCTGCTGAGGCGCCGTTTTAGTTGATCCAAGTTAAATGGCACTACAAGAGACAACTTTTCTCTCTACAGGCTCCCAGAAGGCTTTTAAGGAACATTTACACCAAAAGTGCACAAGCACGAGGCCAAGGAATGGGAGAGAGAGAGCGAGAGGGAGCGAGAGAGACTCTCCCCATCATTTTAACCCATTCAAACCGGGACAGCATCTCTACCATTCTAGATTTTTTTACTTTGGCCATTCAAAAATAGCAGATATACAATATATATCATTTTTGAGTGGTGCCAACCACTCCTACATTTGACCGTGTGTGTTGGTCTGTATGTCAGAGCACGGCCTGAGCACGGCCTCAACAGCTGCAGCTGATTGCAACACAAAGATGCAACCAGTTACACTAATTCAGAGGCACAACTCTCTTCACACTGGGTCTGATTTTTTTTTTAAAGCAAAAATGTTTTACTCAAATTTTGGGGGTCCTTTACACATTGACTGCCAGAGTTTATTCATAATGTACTCACCCCTGTGCCAGCGATTTGCGTGTTTTTAAATTTTTAAATTTTTCGCACACATAAATTGTCTGGCTGCGGTTTTAAACACATACGACAGATCTGTCGTATGTGTTGCAGAGAGCAGCAAATAGACACCTTGATCACTCGCTGACTCGCTCGACCCCCCCCCCAAACAGGCTCAAACAGTCAATATGTCATAACCGGATGTGACGTTTTCGACAATCGCTGATCGGGCTTATACACAACGACGATGACTGTTCGTCACCCGCACCAAAGAAAATAGAAGTGAAGCTCTCCGTTGGTTTTTTATACCGTGTGAAAAACCGTGTTTTTCCCTATTCTGGGCGAAAATGACCGGGGAAAAAAATTAGAACCGGAAACGGAATCTGCGTCATGAATCCGGATCCCGGTGAGTGTGAAGTAAGAGGAAAACGAAACTGATGATGAAAAATAAACAGAACAGCACGATCACAGATTAAACAATGAAAATTCCAATATGCGTTCTTCAGAATTGCGGCACGCAAGCGATGGATTTGAAAAACGCATACATGCGATCTAGGCAATCAATGTGTTAACATGAAAAAGTTTTTGGGCACCACTGATATATAACTAATATAAGTTTTCCAGAAAACTGTTGGAAGACATTTGTAGAATCGGCCTCAGGTCTTAATGCGTTAAGAGGGGATCACTGCCGTGGCACAGATTCTCTCAGGCTCCTGCTCAAAGAAACCGAGATGCCTCAGATACTAAACAGCCCCCAGAGTGAGAGCTTACAGTTTGTTCCCTCTCTCTCCCCTTTTGACTCTCTGTCACGACTCTCGAGATTCTCCCGTTACATTTCATATGTGTCTCTCTCTCTCTCGCTTTCCATTCATCTTTCTTTAAGTTTCACTTTGGCTCTCATTTCACTTCCGTGTCTGCTCGCTTTCTCTCCGTCTAACACCTCTCGTTTATTTTCCGGATGTACAGCCTGCCTACAGCCAACTGTTGTTGGCCGTAGCCTCATTGTGTCTCTGTAACATCTGAAGACTACTATTTGTTTGAAGTTTTTATGGCTCAGTTTAGTTTGGCACCCTCTGGTCTGGTCTGGTTCTTTGTGGCCCATTGGATTCCTTAGCTTGTTGCAATATATGTTCTTAGTGAAGTAAAGCCATAGCATGTGAGGTATATGTAATCACACATCACACACATGCACACGCACACACACACACACACACACACACACACACACACACACACACACACACACACACACACACACACACACACACACACACACACACACACACACACACACACACACACACACACACACACACACAGGTGAACCCACAGGAATGCAGGGGGCAGAGGTATAGGTACAGTATAGGGTTTAGAATCTATTTATCTCTGGGTGGAAATGTGGTTATTTCATCAGCCGTGGATGAGGCAGCAATAGAGGAGTCAACAAAACGGAAAGTAAAGCCAAACTGAAAGGGTGTGAAGAAGAGAACTAACCTCCATGCAAATAAAATATAGTGATGGTTATTGGCAAGAAGTGCTACTGCATTAACGAAATAAGTTCAAAACGACAATAAAACACTGCAGTGCTGGATGAATGATAATACCCAGGAAGTGAAATGTTATGACATTGTTAATGAAAGACATTTGGCACCACCTTCCTTCTCTAATAAACCAAAAAAAGAACAAACAGAGAGAAAACTATGATAGAACCATGGGCCAGTATCCAGCAAACAATAGGACAGGGCTGCTGGTGTATTTATTCTCATGTCAGAGACTTGTGTCATGCTTTCAATGTGCTGCTGTTCGTTATTTCATCATTTTTTTTTCCCACGGTGCCGGGGGAAAAGGGCCTCTCCGGAGCTAATTTTGCAAACTGCTGGACCGAACAGCACCAAATTCCTTGAGCACACTGTCACTTGGCGAAGGTTTTTTTGTTCACATAATCTATACTTGAAATATTTACCATTTACTTTTTTATATAATGGAAAAAATGAGTCTCGGCTCGTCCAAATCTTCGGCACAGATGACATCCGTCATCGGCTAAACTCTTTCAGAGCCAAGCTGTCTATAAGTGAAATGAATGGCAGTCGAATCGTGCTGAAACCGTGCCCAATTATGGAGTCATGTGTCACAGATAAATCACAGACGACTGCCATCATCGACCAGCCACATGAAGTCCGGTATCTACGTAAAACCATGCCATTACTGGTTGGGATCTATTGCCACATCTCATGAGTAAATACCATCATCTACTGTAAACATCATAGCTTGATATCATGGCCTATTCCCAAGTCGAAACACCGACCATGTCCCTGTCTTGCTGTGTTGTAGCAGCTGGGTTTATCTGTCTGTCTGCCTGTCTCTCCCTCCATCTGTCCACTCGGCCCCCCATCAACCCATCCATCCGTCAATACCAAAATGATGGACTGCCTATTATGAGGGCTTCAGAATAACAGCCTGGGAGGAACAATCAATACTGTAGCTTCCCTGCCCTAATGTTCATTAGGGAAGCTACAGAGTCAAACAAACCAGTACTTCCAATTAAAATCACCTGCAAAATAACTAAAGTAAAAGAACATCCATTAGCGACCCTTTTCAATAGGCCACCACTTAGAGGCTGTTGTGTTTGGTGTTAAACAATAGACCGTTTCACACTTTACCACATAAATATTCTAAATGGGTCCCAAGTTTATTTCCTGTTGCAGTGTTTGTGAATATCAATAGCTGACAAGAAACAAACTTGGACGCAAGCAGTTCCCTAGCAACACAATTCCACTGACAAGGTCTTTTGTGGAGAAGAAGAAAGGCGGACTGAGGGACGAAAATGAAATGAAACAGGAAGAAAGAGAGAGCACTCAGCTAAAACGCATATTTTAATGGTTTCAACTAAACGCGAGCGTGAATAATACACCTACCATGAATAAGTGGTTTCATCTGGGTTGAAAGCCACAGAGAGCTACTTAATGTGTCAAATGATCCTTACAGTTGTATTTTGATCGGCGTGGAGATGAAAGGTGCGTGAAAAGTCTCCTGTTCTCACTTGGATCGATTGATCACTCCCTCTCATCAACACCCCTTCAGAGCATACAATGCGCGTGAGAAAAGCAATGCGGAGAGAACTGCAGCGTATTCCCACAGTAAATGAACAATGAAACTGCATGATTCACCTCAAGGCACACAAACTCCTTTGTTTGGATGTTGTCTCCTCGTTGAAATGAGTTTGACCTTCTCCTTTCTTGGCTGCAACACTAATGAGTGCAAATTAAATAATGATGCTGAATTTATGTGTTCATTAATTCGACCATCTGTGCAGTTATGTCAATACTGCACGTTTGCCAGTGTGCTGACATAAAGATAATCATTTTCTTATGGTGGGGAACGATTAAAAGCTATATCAAATCCTATCACACAATGATGCAAAACTAAGAGTCTAAAAGACCTGCTAGTAGCCCCTAGAGGTCGTGCTGATCCTTACACCCCACCAGACCGAAGTGATGCGTGCGTACGTGCATTTGTGCACGTGTGTAAACAACAGCTACAGCTTTAAAATGACATCAAATACACCGTACCCTGCCCATTTGACACACATTTATTTTATGGCTGTATCTATATCTTGTGTAAAGGTGACTTTTGGCCTGAGGGTGATGTTAGAGGGAAGTTTGTGGATTCACTCAAATGGTTAGGGTTCATCCTTCGGGGAGCATGAATCTGTGCAACAAATGTCATGGCAATCCTCTCCATTTGATTTTGAGATAACTTGCAAATTAAAATGTAGGCCTAAGGATGGCACTAGATCATGGGGTTTCCAAATTCAGTAGGGGTCACAACATGAAGGTTCACAGCCCAATTCCATGGCAATTCAGCCAGTTTTAAAGATGTGTTATTTGGACACACAAGATATCTATCTCATAATCTAAAAAGCTGATTGGAGTATAAACCCTATTGATTTTCCCCTAGCACCACTTTTATGCCAAATGTTCTACTTATTTTCGGGTGCTATCACACTTTTGTTGTTATTATACTTTATTTTATTTTACTTTACTTTTATTTTACTTTACACCATGTGGGGCTCTCAGTCTTGTTTCCAGCCTGAGGAATAAATATCAAAGTGTAAACAAGCATAACAAGCATAAAGCACATTTATATGATTATGGAGACATCTGTTTGGGTGCAGCTCTGCCTGCTATAAGTGATGAAAATAACACGAGTGCACGCTTCACTATGGTAGATGAACTTAAGCAGGCAGGCGGAACACAGCACAAATCTGCAGACGTTGTTGTCACCAAAAGTTCAGTGTGCTGCTCATTTGCAAATAATGTCACACCCCCAATGCGCCTCTTCTACCACATCAGTGCACGATGAGTCACCAAAACATGAAACATACAGGCATTCAATTTATTGATGATCACAAGGCAAGAGAATAGAGTCTCACCCACACACGCTATGAGACAATCATTGCGACTGTCTGGCTTGACCACCCCAGACCAGCGATTCCCAACAATAATTTACACTTTTTACCAGCTTGCGAGCTGGTCTAAGAAGAGAATGACCACTAGTCAACATGTGTTCGACAGATTCTCAACAGATTCTCAACAGATTCTCGACATGTTTTCGATCATTGGCTGTCCTTTAAGCCAATGGGGATACTTTCCCATACTCTGAACGGGCGGTCTCGTCCTCCTAAGCTATGGTGGGCGGCCTAGCATTGCTGCCAGATTCTGTGAGAGAAATAAGCAACAGGTCTAAGCCAATGGGGAGCCACTAGCAGTGTTGCCAGATTCTGCGAGACAAATCAGGAACCAGGTCTATGAAAACAAGCCGCGCATACACGGCACACACACACACACACACACACACACACACACACACACACACACACACACACACACACACACACACACACACACACACACACACACACACACACACACACACACACACACAGCTGTCGGTGAGTGCATGCATATCTACAGAGACTTTATAGAGACAGAACAATTGTATACCCCAGTGTCTTTTATGTTATAAGGGAGCTGTGCAGCCCTGACTGTGCAGTATTGCCTTTCCCACAAACACCGTCTCCGAAGCTGGAATATTTTACATAATTGCATCAATGAGCCAATTGTACTGTTGTACAGTTATATTAGCGATGAATGTTTATGCGCTTATGAATCTAATTTGTCTCAAAAGGCTCCCTGCAGACTTCCCCAATAACAATTGTGTGTGCGTTAGAGTGTGTGTTTGTGTGCGGGTGGTTTACAAGTGAGTGTGCTTTCGTGTGTGCATTTGTGTGTCTGTGTGTGGGCGTGTGTGACCGTGAATGTGTGTGTGGGCATTTAAATGCGTGTGTTATGTGTTAGCGGGCATCTGTTCACAGGCATTGTTGTATGTGTCGGTGTGTCTACCTGAATCATAATGCACTCTTTAGAAATCAAAACATTGTTTAATTGCCTGATTTCTTTTCTTGTTCACATTATTGCCTATGGTTCCACTGTAAGTTACTCCAGTGGGTAGGAGAGGTGCATTGTATTTCAACTGAATTATTATTCCAAGTGAAAATATGAAGTGCTGGCTTTGATGCATTTAAACATAAACAGGGATAAATAATACATTATTAGAATTATTTGACTAGTAATCTGTGAGAAAGTAGCAGGGTAAATACGGATTAAGATGGGACTCTCGACATGATTGTGGGAATGCACAATATGGTCTGCTGCAAAAATATTGAAATATTGGAACCCTTCCGCACATAATATAGGTATATCCATATCGCAAGAGACTGCACTCTTTCAGACCTCTGCACTAAACCAATTATTCTGGTGCCTGTGCAGAATCTCAGGCCTATAAATCAGGTCACCGCTCAACAGAAACCCTCACTTTATCCAGACAAAGTAAAGTCTCACCTTTTAACATTCCCTCCACCACACGTTTATATCTTCTTTTTTTTTCATTGTTTGCCGCATTTTCTTTTCTCCCCCCCCCCAACACAGACCAAAAACAATAAATTGTTTTGAAAAAGCTGGTTTCCTACGCATTACAGTACAAAGAGTTGTCACACTATTAAGACATCAAATGTGTCAGAGCTGCCACTGCAGCGACCCCAGTACTACAAGGATGAGACTATCCCTGGGTCAGATCCCGGGGGCTTTAGTTTGTGTTCAGTATGTGTGTGTGAACGTGTGTGGCCTTCCCATCCCCGTCTCCCGACTACTAGCCCCCCAGCCATTGCAATTAAATACAGCAATGCGCATTCAAAGCTGCATAGCCCAGAAAGATAAGGATTACACTGCATGTGTACAGTATAATGAGGATTACACACATAATGAATAAACAGAATAGAGGGCTAATCTCCCGATTATGGTACATATGGTATACATTTTGAATGCACTGGGGATCGTGTGTGGCTCTGCGATGTTGTTAAGTCAGACGATGCGGAGTATGGATTATATGAGGTCAACTGTTATCAACCTTTGCTTGTAGCTAGGGTTCGATTTGAAAAAAAAAAAGTACAACAAAAACATGATAGAAACTGGGGGGCGTATGTCGAACACATAAGGCCCTACATACTTTGTCATATTATTACAAATACACAAATATATATATATATATATATATATATATATATATATATATATATATATATATATATATATATATATATATATATATTTGAAAATAACCAAATAAATAATGAATTAAATAATTAATGAATTAAATAATTAGATAATTAAATAATTAAATAACTAAATAACTAAATAACTAAATAACTAAATATATACATAAATAAATACATAATATCATAGACTCCATATTTGGGCATGCCAGACATTGCCAGACATCCCCCCCCCCCAACGTGGCGAAATAAAACATGGATGGCTAAAGTGCAGCTTTGTGTCCCAGCTCCTGGGGTTAAAATGGTTCAGTTCGCGGCACATCGGCAGTCTCCCGTCGTTTCCCCGGGGCCCTTGTCGTCTCCAGCCGAGAAGCCTCCCGTCTGTGCCGAACCATCAAAACCACTGACCTTTTGGGTTTTTGTTCCGCTGCAACTCGGTTGTTCAGAGTTCAACCGTCTATACTCCTGTCAGAGGACCCCCAGACATCCAGGAGGAACAGTGCTATGCTGCCTCGGAACAGAGCTCAAACTTTTTTTTGGCGGACATGTTTGTCTCGTTTTGAAAGGGCACCGCCTCAGAGACTTCCTTTTCACCAGTGGAGGAGAAAGTACTCAAATTCTTTACTTAAGTAAAAGTACCAATACTGCAATATAGAAATAGTAGTAAAAGTAAAAGTCCAGAATAAAGAATTTACTTGAGTATTTACTTGGCATCAAAATGTACTTAAAGTACCAAAAGTAAAAGTACTAGAATATTTGAAAATAGCTGCAAGCTCACAACGCGTCGCAGCCTATGTATAAAATAGGGCTAAACTGATTAATGTATGTTTCATAATATCATAATTTATATCTGAAAAGTAACTAGTAACTAAAGTTTTCAAATAATTGTACAGTGGAGTAAAAGTACAATATTTGCCTCTGAGATGTAGTGGAGTAGAAGTAAAAGTATTGAACATTGGAGATACTCCATTAAAGGAAAAGTACCTCAAGAATTGTTACTTTACACCACTGCCTGAATCCAGGGAAAGGTGCCGTGGCGTCAAAGTCGACAGTCTACATTGGTTTTCTCAAATCATAACAATGAAACAGCTATTTGTGTCATTATCATTTGTTATATGCATAATACACATATTATGTGAACTGAGAGATAATCAAGTTATGGAGCGTACAAAGGCCCAGTGTCTTTGTTATTCAAATGCTCTGTCTATTGGGAGATGAAGTGCAACGAAGCACAGGTGGAGAAATGGATCATTCTAATGGGGAACACAGCAGAAGCAAAATATGGATATAAATATGGATGTTACGTGGTTGCCAAAAAGTAAGATTTAATAACATTTTGCTTTGGGTGGTGTCCAGATATGCCATGGGATTTGCTGTGCACCTTCAGGCTCCGACTCTGGTGACCCCATACCCTTAGTTCTAGTACCCTTAGAACAAAATGTCCGATTTCACAAGACCTCAAAAACAGGTACCTGTATACAGCTAGGTTGAACCCTATTGATTTTTGTGATGCTATGGCACATCCTTTTAGAGCCCTGCAGGCCAATCAGGACCCGACATGGGCTGTTTCTGTATTTGACCATCGGGCCCAGGGCCGGGCTTGGGCTCACAGAGCCCATTATATTAATAAGGTACACACTCGAAAATAATTAATTCATAATAATACATAAATAAAAAGGTGTCAGGCTTCGAGCTGTAAAATTGCGGCACCTATCGAGCCAGAGGCCGGGCTGGGCTTAATTCCATGGGCTAGGGCCGGGTTAGGGCCCACATTTTCGGCAACTTGCACACAGGTTATCTCAAAATCCAATCAGAGATCAGTATGAAACCATGAAACTTGCTCTTTAGACTCTCAGAGTGTGAAGTTAAAAGGGCCGCCTCCATGTCAACACACACACACACACACACACACACACACACACACACACACACACACACACACACACACACACACACACACACACACACACACACACACACACACACACACACACACTAAAGTCATTAAAGATCTGAAACTGTGCATCAGAAAAGAAACTAATGTGTTACGGATCCATTTTCCACTCTCAGACCCCTCAGGATTTCATATAGTGCATATTATTTTTTAGCTCTGCCACAGTTGGTCTGTCGGTCCAAAAGTGTTAAGTGCAAACAGAGAGCTGGTTGCAGCATATCACAAATAACATGCTTGTTATGCTCAATACCACAACAGAACTTTAAAGCAAATACAAATAGAGAGGTGTCTGAGTGTATTTTCTCCAAAAGTTGCCTTTGAATTCTGGTCCTCTGGAGAGTTTTTTTTTTTGTATTGCTAGTTTTTAATGCCCACTATCACTATGCCCACCCTTATGATTTGTGAGTGCTTTGTTTTCCTTTTAACTGTGTAAATGTAATGCTGCTGGGCCACATGTAGCTTGTTATGGCCACCCACACATATATTTTGATGCTCAGTCCATACTCTTTGTCTGCCTTTTTTCATCGTGGACACAGAAAAAAATAAACAAAACAAAACAAAACATGGAAAGAGTTGTCACATAACGGAAAGGAATAATAGCCTAATATCATCTTCTTCTCACCTGCACTGATAACACAAAGATTCTGTTGAGCATACAGTACGTTAGTCTCTCTTGAGCCAGACTGTTGACTTACACAAGTTTAAAATGCCTCCATCAAACAGTGTGTGCTATGGAAGAGCAGAAAACGATTCAGGGCGATGTAGGAGTAAAACGGGAGCAGAAAACGATTCAGGAACGATTTAGGAGAAAAGCGGGTGCTACCCTTCCCCCCCACTTCCGTATCATCTTTGAAGTCGCGAAAATGTGTCCTAATGTAAATCGAATTAATCGAAGCATATATAGCTAGCGCTTATCAGAAATGAAATAAATATTATTACATATATTTAAAACATATTTTCAAGAACGGAAATGACAAACACGTTATCAGCTTTCAGGAGGCGTAGTTCCAGACTATGTGTAGCATGCAGAGATGGTGGAATAGTTGTCTGGCCAAGTGAGACTAAGGACACGTGCACCTTAATGGCGTGCCTTCATAGCTATGGTTGCCCGCAACGACCACCTGAAAGTCCTCCGTCTTCACAGAGGAGCGCTGTGCCGGAGCAACTGCACGTTGTTATGGGAAGGCAGTCTGTTTCTCACCCCCTGCTGTTCAGGGGATTTGCGACTCTTATATACCCTCTATGCTATCGACACGTTTTGAAATATGATAATCCCTGGGTCTGCAACTGTCTTTGTTGCCAGAAGGAGCGCCTGAAATGCAAATAGGCATAAACCATTTGGTGTGTCGATCCATGAGGGCCAGAGGTACGATTTCCATTCCAAAAGACATTTGCCACGATTGCTTTAGAGCACAGCGAAAAATCACCAAGCCACCCAAGCAATGACAGTTGTTTGGTGCTAAGCTGGATGAATATTGGAACACTGTGTGATCACAGCTGGAGAGCGTCCTCATTGTTCCTGGCAGCGACATTTTAGCTGTGATTTTGTGGGAAAATAATCTGCTGGGTTGGGAAGCTGTCGAGAACAATTTTTTCAGCCTTGATGAATGAAATGTGATTTAGCTGATTAGTAATTAGTAAGTCTGTCTGTAGCTGAGTTGATTGAGGGGGACTCCAATCAAATTAGAATTGGCGACATACAAAATCGTATCTACTGTAAACACTTCAAAATTGGTAATTTCTGGGATATGAAGCACTTCCGAAGGCAAAGGACTCTTTTGAAGTTCTAACATTAGCTTTCTCTTTCGTGCACTTAACTCGAGAGTGAAGTGACCGCGATTGGTCTCTATTCCGGACAGCTGTCACTAAAACACATTTAGCAAATGTGAACCGTGCGTCTAGCTTTGTTGTTCGTGCCTTGCGGTAGGCCGTCATATTTCAAACAATCATGCTGTGAAATGTTAACTGACAGCACTGTCTGGCACTGAAAAGTAAAGTATTGTACACAACGTCAAAGTAGAGAGAGGTGACATCTTTGTCATCTTATGAAGTGCAAGACAAAGCGAGAGAATTGAAGTATCTTACGGTTTGAGGGGAATTAGCAGGCGTAGGTTAGGATATAAGGATAATTCCTTTAACAGGTCCGTTCATGAAAGTCCTTGCGGTCTTGTTTCCAATGAGGGCCTGTGAGCAATTAAGGGTTAAGAGTTTTGCTCAGGGACAAATTTCATTTCATCGACACATTTGTTGGCCTGGTCTGGAATCGTACCTTGGGTAACCAGGGCCTCTGGCTCCCTAGGCAGGCTCACTAACCACTCAGCTATGGCCGTCCCTTAGGTGTGAAACAAAGGAACTTTGTAGGAAGGCTTGTTAAATTCACCTCTACCTTTGTTTGTTGCAAGAGTCGGGTCATGTGTGGGAGGAACTCTCCATTTCCCATATTGTACTCTCCAGTCTGTAGTTGCGTTGAGTTTTACACACACACATTACCCACAGCTCGAGCTCATGTGTGAGAGAAATAGAAGCAGCCCTTTGACTGAAATTTTCAATACTAAAAGAAAAAAGATTCAATGCTTCTCATCCAAGGACATGGACTCGTCCGGCTGACTTTGTTGGAGTCTGCGCTTTACCCAGGGTCAAAACATTGTTTTGAGCAAAACAATGAAATCCCCTTGATATCCCCACTTTATATCCCCCTTCTCTCCAGTCACTGTGCTTTTGCCCTTCCTTTTTATCGCTGGTGGGGATATGTTGTATCCATGCTTCTGGTCAGACTGAATTAAATACATGCATTTCATTTTGGGAAATGTAGACTGTCTGATATGTTGGATATTTATGTTTTAAAATAATAAAGAATTAAAGCAAATTAACCCTGGTGTCCATATTTTGGTAAAATCCACCAAAATGTCTAGTTTTTCAATTACAAAGAGCAAAGAAAAACAAATAAAATAAAATAAACTATAATACACCTCACATTGCGACTCGCAAATCGAACCCTGCTTATAACTGACAATTAAAATAAATAAATCCATGCATCATCCAAGGACATAGACTCATGCGGATGACTTTGGAGTCTGCCTGTTGTTCCAGAGCTTACCTCTTCATCATGTGATACCTTGTGGGATGCATGTGTCCACTCCCCCCTTTCTTCTATTTTTTGCTGACACATCAACCGTTCTCTCTCCCCCTCTCTCTCTCTCTCTCCCTCTGTTAGGTGTAATGCTAGTACAGACGACAGATGCTATGCGGGGGTCGTGACGACTAGTGTACCAGGATGATCATTTTGGGCCAGCTGGCCATGTTTTCATTTGCACTCTTAATTTATAACCAGGGAAAGGCAAGTGTGGTGGTATATTCACCATGCACAGCATTGATATTAAAAAGAAAAACACTTACTTGAGTATATAGTTTGTCCACCACTAACTGCTACACATGTGTGTGGGGTTTATTGTCTCCTTTTTTATGCTCTCTGTAAGATTCATGTAGGCTTTGTGTCACTGAGCGTAAACACTCTACTGTATGTGTACATCTTTGAAGGAAAACAAAGGTGTGGTGTAACGTGCTGGATAGAGCGAGGCACAAAAAGCACTGCTCGGGTAGAAGGGTGAACTGCTTTACTTCCTGGGTTGCCTGTGCTAAAAATCTTGTCTTGTATGTAAATCTCTTTCTCGCGCACACTGTATCAGATACATAAACAGGTTCAGAGCTATTAAGAAACATTTGAAATGTAATAATTAATATTAAAGTACTGTATTATGAAACAAATACAAAATCATGATAGCGATGGCATCACTTTCTTCTCTTATGGATAAAAAAAAAAGAAAAAAGATTTCCATTTGTTCTTAAGCAATAACCAATGCAGACAAACCAGTGTTGAGTGTTGGTCTGTGTGCATTAGACGTGTGCATTATTATATACGTGTGCATTCATTCTAGCCATGCATATCACACATATCCATCCATCCACAAAGGCAGCCTCCACGACTGAACCGCCTTGCATTAACCACATGAACCCTATAGCGTCCCTATTATGGGCATGTAATAATTCGGTGAAAATAGCACATCTACGATCTCACAAAACATCACATCGTGAGCTTGAGCTGGCTAAAGTATTTGGTGCAGCAGAGCGGGGGACAAAGTACAAGGGGGATCCTGGTCAATGAAAAGGGTTTAAATGGTTTCAAATAGCGTTGTCAAAGAGTGGCAGTAATGGCCATGTACCAAGATCCTCCTGTCTTCCTCACTGGCATGTTCCCCAATTTGTGTAAAAAGTTTAAAAGGGCACACCCATCCAAACGACAGAAAACCATGTTCGTCAATAAACACAAATGCAGGAGGTTTATTAGAACACCGAAACAAGGTAACCATGCAGGAACAAAACACAAGGAACTATACAAGGACACTTCAAATACTAGGAATACGCTGTGAGAATCTATTACTAGAAATATAGCCTACAAGGAACAATACAACTGAACACTGGGACTACAAGGACGAACTGGCAAAGAAGCACACAAGCACTAGGAACAGAGGGTATAAATACGCACACTTCAATTCAATTCAAAGGAGCTTTATTGGCATGAGAAAACATACGTTTAAACATCGCCAAAGCAAGTGTCAAAATATAATGATAATGAAAATGGGGAAAGTATACAATTGGAGGGGGTACAGCATTGTGTAATCAGAGCTATGTCACATTGCATATATCGTTATATACAGGGTATTAAGCTTTTTGAAAGAAATAGCAGCAATCTTTTGCAGTCACTTTGGGTCAAATAGCAGCATTTTTTAACTATTTCAATAGTATACAAAAAAAGCCCCCGATTTAAAATGCGTTTAAAGGTAGCAGCTCTGTTTATATGTGCAGTAGGTCTAGAGGTCTACTCGGTACAGATATTGCAGGACACTCAATGGTTAGTAGTCCTTAGGGTGGTTGTTCCATTGGCTAACCTTCTTTTATCGCAACAGTTCACAAATCTTGCTGGTGTGTTCGCACATTGTTGAATTTCTCCCAGTAGGTGTATGGGAGTTTTTTGTCGTTGGTCATGTTTTCAAACTCACTTTGGGTGTATGTAATCTGTGGGAAGCATGTGTTGGTTTTGTGGGCAGGTGGTTAGGTAGCTCCGTTTCCACCAAATTTTGTGTGCTGTGGGTGTATAGTCTGTCTTCCCTTGGGAGCGCAGTCTGTCTGTGGCGGCCTTTCTCTATTGTTTTAGGTCATTCACCGTGCTCAAGTATTCTGCCAATGTATATTCTCTTTTAAGTGCTAGATAGCATTCCATTATGCTTTGGTTTTGGGTTGTCTCTTTCCAGTATGTCAGGTAGCTTTCTTTTAGTTTTCTTATAATTTGGTTTAGTCCAATGGGTTTTCCATCTGGTAGCTGTGCTTGCGTTTGTGCACAGAGTCCCTGGACCAGCTGACTAAGGGGGCATCCCTGTAGGCTTTCTCTATGGTTGAGGGCTATGTTATGGAGCATGTCTGGGCTGCTTTATTTTAGTTGGTAGGTGCTCTCTTCTTTATTTTGATAATGAGTGGGTATTGTCCTAGTTCTGCCCTGCAAGCATTGTTTGTTGTTTTCCATTGGGTGCGGACAATGGATTTGCATGTTCTGCGTGCAGAATCTTGGTTTGGCATTTGTCCCATTTCTCAAGGCAAGGGGACCCCAGATCTCGCAGCCATAGAGGGAGATGGGTTCTACAAAGGAGTCTAATATCTTTAACCAGATCTGTATTGGGATGTCTAGCTTTACGTTCCTTTTGATGGCATAGAAAGCCCTTCTTGCCTTTTCTCTCAGGTGGTTCATAGCTTTGTTTCCTGTGCTACTAATGTTTAGGCCGAGGTAAGTATCGTTTTTTTGTGTGTTGTAGTGCCGTCGTATTTAAAAAGAATTGTTGGTTCAGGGGGGTTTGTCTTTTTTGGAATAAAACACAAGGTACACACAAGGTGACTGGTCACAGGTGAGCGCAATAGGTAATTAACACTGGACCCTTACGGGTCGATTTTGTTCCATTTGTAAACTCTCAGAGTTATGGGGGTCCTTGAAATAAAAAAAAGTTTGAGAACCAGGGTACTGTAGATTGTATGACTCCATATTTCAACCCAATTGCAAAAGAAACATTACCCTTGTGTGTTTCTGCAACCACTGATAAGTTGCATCTCAATGTTGCAAGGCAGGCGCGCCCCATGAAGTACCCCTAAGTGAGTTGCATTCTGATAGCCACAGCATAATAGGCTCTCAGTTAGTCAGGAGAGTACAGTACTTCCTTGGTCTCACAGACAGAATCACAGATTCATTTCTAGACGGCTCGCCCCCCCACAGCCACACTGTAAAAGATACTAAGACACTAAAGACACTAAATATCCATGCTCCCATGGATATTTATAAGGCCAAAAGATGACATTTTGAACATCTAGCTCTTCTTTTGCCCAATTCGACCTTGAATCCATTCTGCCCCAACTGGATAAAATGTATTTTTTGAAAGTACCTCCGCGCTCTGATGTGACGGCTGGAATAAATGTATTCATTTTTTTTTAACTTTTATATTCAACACAAATCCCTTTGTTCCCAGTAGAGCTCACACGCCTTATTACAGAGCCAAAGTCAACCAAAGACAAATACGGTTGGAATGAATTGACCGCCGTAGTTGTTTATTTATTCTCTCTGAGCAGAGCGAGCACAGCCCAAATCAAACTTTGTTTTGAAAGATGTGAGAATTTTATAGTAGCTCTGGTCAAATTGCTCCTTACATACAAGATCGTATCCCTGGGAGGGTGGGGGGGGGGGGGTATAAAGAAGTAACGGGTGAAAGAATAAGCAAGCAAGTGAAAAATGTGTATTGATTTGTATCTGTATACAACCCCCCCCCCTCTGTCTTCCACCTTCCCTGTATGTCTGTTCATATACTCTCTGAATGGAGCAGAGATGCCAAAAGTGATCTTTAAAACATACAGTATATGTGATTTTGAGAGAGCAAAGAAAATAGACCAACTGAGTGATAAACCATCGACCGCAAAATACAGAGAGAGAGAGAGAGAGAGAGAGAGAGAGAGAGAGAGAGAGAGAGAGAGAGAGAGAGAGAGAGAGAGAGATTGAGAGAGCAGGGTAAGGATCTGACTCGTCAGCATCCTTTCTGAGCATGGATGCCACAATAGAGCAATTATAAATTAGTCAGCCAAGGTATTAATCCAGCACACAGCACTTTGGGATTGGCTATTTGGCAGGAAGCGCTTTGGCCCGGGCAACTAATCAGAGGTGATGTTGAAATGGCTGACTGTAAGAGAGAGAGAGAGAGAGAGAGAGAGAGAGAGAGAGAGAGAGAGAGAGAGAGAGAGAGAGAGAGAGAGAGAGAGAGAAGCTCACAAGCCGAGAGATATGAGAGAGATAGAGAAAAAGCATCACTGTGTGTTGAAACATCTGATTATAGAGGAGAGAATGAGAGAAGGGAGAGGTTCATGGCTGCAGATAACAGGTTGTGTGCTGAAGGCTGACTGCAGGTATATCCTCCTAATGAGTCACCGGAGTCAGGCTTGATCAGGCCCGGTAATGGTGGTGTGTAAACAAAGCACGCACACACACACACACACAAACTCAAGTTTACTCATTCAAATGATGAAACTCCTAATGATAGCTGCCACGTCCCAGACAAACCCCCCCTAATGTATTGATAACCATTTAACTCCACAACTGCAGTCATATCCCTGTTGTAATCAGTGATAAACAGGATGTTAAAATATAAGAGCTGTAACTTTCTAAATCAGAATAACATCACCCACATAACATTGGTTGATTGAGTGAATACTTCATATGGTGGCCAAAATTCATATAACAGTCATTGAGTTATTGATTAATTGAATGTATTAGTAGATACAACAATCATCACCTGTTCTTCCTTGTCAAACTCCTCTCCTTGACAAACTCCTTAGAAACAGCCGACTCTTACAAACCTATTTCAAACATGCCGACTATGTGAGTCAACTATAGAATAAAGCCCATGTAAGGATGGAGAGTGACCATCTGTTGTTACCTCATGTGTACTTCTCCTGACAGTATAAAGATGTGTGGAACATTTATGTTGGTGCGTGATGGGGGAAGCTCTGGAGGGAGACACTAGTCTCTCTCTGCTGTGATGAGATCTACAATAAAGTATGGAGTTTGATTCCTGACATTGCAGTCCTGCATCTTCCTGATCTGTTTAACTTACATAAAGTAACATCAAAAGCTGCCATTACATTTATTAGTCAGAAATGTAAACAGCAGACACTAAGGCTAAAAGGATAACACAAAAAAGTACTGGGGACTTGTTGCCATTGTGGTCCTGTGTATTCAATTTATCAACATAGCATAAAAAACAACAGCCTTCCTGTTCTCCATCGCCTGTCACTTTAGGGTTACTTTGACCACTCAACCGCTTGGTTGAGCAGAGTCCATCAGGGTTCTATACTTGTGTATTTTCTGTTTTCTGTTATTGCGGGGAAAGCTTTCGAAGAAAACAGCAGATCGAGAACACGTCGCAGTGCCATGCGTTCTGATACGGATGCTGAGGTTTAAGTGGTTAAACATTAACATTAGATAATTTTCGACAAAATCATGGCTCATCCACGATATGAATGACCACAGTATTGATTGTATGGTTTTATGAAGCACATGACTTTGTGATCCTAAATTAAAATTTAATTACACACAGCAATTTCATATTGACCACCAAAAGTAGACCAAACTATTTATATCTACCAGCATAATTGGTACAGAACTGTATTAAAATGCTGCCTGAGGGATGTGCACTGCAAAATTTAAACAAACACAAAGCATATCAACAGCTTTTGTTTGTTTAACATTACTTGCAGCAGTTGCCATATTTGTTTCACTGAGTAGTAGTTTTACTAGTTTAATGTAGTCCTTTGTTGCCAGATGGGAAATGTTAAATTATTGTGCCGGAGGCTTAACATTATCATTGAAAGAAAATGATCATACACAGAAAAAAAAAAAAAGTTAATAGGTGTAAATATGCATTTTCAGCAAATATGCAATTATTTATTTTAAACCTACACACAGGTCTAATTGAGAAAAACGCACCATATACTGTATGTTATGTGGAAGCAGGCAACCTCACGGACCCTACTAATGGACCCTAATGTAAATTAATCGTTCAAACATGTAATCATTATAATTGAGAGCTGCTGTAAACATTACAATTAATCAGCTTGTATAATTACTACAAACATTCTGTGTCAATGTGTTTAATATCCTGTATCAATATTTGTAGGGCTAGTTGTGAAAGTTGGTCTGTGAATTCTCCATTGCTTTGAGTGTATCAGATGTTTGATGGACTGGGGCCATTTTCTGATACAAGTTTGTAGTGGTCAAACAGCGTACAGTTCAGTACATGGTAGCTAGCATGTAATCTTAACCACAATGTTCTTCACTCACGTCATTAGGCACGTCATGTATCAAATGGAGAATGAAAAGACGTACCAGTGTTTTTAAATGACTTTGCCTCCAAGTACAGATCTACGATCAGATTTCCGTTTCACAATCTGTATCGTGAAAAGCCAAACAGATCCTGATTCAGCAGCCAGGACATTTAGTCAATTCGTTCATCTTTCTTTCTGAGAAAGCCAGCCTGGGATCCCAGGTTAAGCCCGTAGTTGCTCCATCAATCATTGGGCGACTACCAGGTGTGGATATGTGGTAAATGGTGCATTTAAATAGTGCCTTTATCCAAAACACTACAATGTGCATTACATTCACCCATTCACACACACCGACAGCAAAGGAAACCATGCAAGGCACCAACCTGCTCAGCGGTTCAGCATCTTGCTCAAGGACACTTTGACACTAACACAGGGGACGGCCGGGGATCAAACCGGGAACGCTAGTGTTCATGTGGTTAACAATCTGTATAATGAATTGGAGCAGTGAAAAAAAGAGCGAAAGAAAAACTCTGTGGCAAATTCCCCTCCTCTGGATCAATTAAGCTTTAAACACCCAGATATGATGAAGAGGCATATATACTGTACATCTCACAGATGACTCGATGATCACAGATGAATGGAATAAGAGAAATTCTGTGGGAACATTCATTCTAACAAAAGTGTTGACTGCCATTTGAATAATTACTCCCTTCTTCCGCTGATTTCGGTCCAAGCTCAAAAGTACCGCATTGAATAACTTTAATGACTTGTCTGGAATGGAGCCATATAATCCATCAAAAAAAGAAAAAAAAAGAAAACATGCTCAGTACTTAAGTGGTTCTCGGTATAAAAAAAGAACGTGTTCTGGAGATTTTAAACAGTGGAATATAATGTAACAGATGTCATGCACGACTTGATATTCTCACCCGTCATTAGCGCTCATAAATGTGTAGTCAAATCTTTCTGCCGAGAGAGGTGCAGAGAGCGGGTAAAGTGAAGATGAAAGGAAAGACAACACCAGTAAACATATCCTGAGGAAAATTATTATTTTATGAACACTTGTAATCTGTCGCCAGATGTCCTCGAGAGTTTACCCCCCCCCCCCCCCCCCCAACTCCCCACATATCATCAGCAAGACTCTTGTATTCTGTGTACCGTGTGACCTGATTCTTCAAGACACGATGCCAGTTTACCTGAGCGCAGCTGTGCGTGGCCATCAGGTCTAAGCCATTTGGGCTTATCCGGGTTTCCGAGGATTTTCGTCCGGGACGCGTTGCCCACATGAAAAGGAATTTAGTCAGAGGGGCTCCATGAATTATGCAATGGCAGAGTGGATTTGCAGGTCGTGCTGAAATTAATATGATACTGAGTGTGGTTGTGGGAGCCGGGGGATTTTGCACCACGGCCGAGGGTAGGGGAAACAAATTTGTACTTCATGACTGAGTTCTTTGGTCGGCAAATGGAGTTTTGATTATGTCAGGCGAATAGGTCTCTGTGCGGCACAGTTTACATTTAACTCTGTGTGTAAAAACTCAAGGGTCCATTACTCTCCCAGAGTTAAATTAGACACAACTTTTAACGGAATGTCCATTTTAGAGATGGGGGAATTATTGAGTGTTTAGACAGACAGACAGACAGACAGACAGACAGACAGACAGACAGACAGACAGACAGACAGACAGACAGATCTATATTAGATATACTGTAGATATACCTATTTCATATGAAGTAGTACAGTATTATGCAAATACAGGCTGTGGATAATCAACCACCAGCCATGCTGTTGACAGTTTCAAAGCACTGAATTACTCTGAAACTTATACAGGCCACTCTGAGGACAACAAACAAAGGGAAACAAAGACCAAATCAAATTCTTAGAACACGGGCAGGAAAACACATCCGCGAAATGAGAATATTTACTTTTTCTTGTAATGTCTCAGATGCAGTTTCCTCTGATCTGGTTCCTATTTCAGCAAAGCTGAAACCAAAGCAATGCAAATATGATTTTACAAGACGCTGTAAAGTCACACTCATTCTGGGCATTATACTGTACATCACTTGCATTGACAAGGAAATGCATCACATCCAGTGGTGGGAAAAGTACAACTTAAGTAAAAGTACCAATACTGAAATATAGAAATACTCTGTTACAAGTAAAAGTCCAGAATTCAACATTTACTTGAGTAAAATTAAAAAAGTACCAAAAGTAAAAGTACTAACATGTGAAAATAGCATAAAATAGGGCTAAAGTGGTTAATGTATGTTTCATTATATCATAATTTATATCTGCAAAGTAACTAAAGTTTTCAAATAATTGTAGTGGAGTAAAAGTACAATATTTGCCTTTGAGATGTAGTGGAGTAGAAGTAAAGGTATTGGAAATTGGAAATACTCAAGTAAAGTACAAATACCTCAACATTGTACTTAAGTAGATGTACTTACCACCACTGATCACATCAGAAGCTATTGAATGAATAATACATTTCTGTAGGCAGATAGATGGCTGGGTGGACTGATTTAGAAATATTCATCCCAGGTGTGCAACAGTATGGCAAATCACCTCCAAAGAACCCACTCTCTAGTCGTATTTAATAATTACCATTAACAGGCCTGCAAGGAGCTATATGGATATGGGCTATACTAGCAGCACCATTACCTTCAGTCAAAATGATTGCTGCGGCAAGTGACACCAAAACTACCTGAGGTGATTTGCTAATAAGTGTGGACCGGGAAGTTGCTGAGCAAAATGCGTTTACAATCTTGCTAATTGACAGCCTGTGACTCAGTCTGTCTGCCATTTGGTGCCACTTCCAGAGTCGGAGTGTTAAGATAGTGTTAGAAGCTTTTCCATTAATCAAGACCTGTCTGGACAATTTCAAGATATTTTCAGATGAACAAAACTGTTCTGTTTGAAAGAGCATGCAGGTGCTTTCAAATTCAAATTTTGACTCTGCTGCTCTTCATGACAGCCACCTAAAATTAATTACTACAATTAAAACTGTAACACATTTTGTTGCAACGGTAATTCCCAGACAGTCCCAGTGGGTGTTCATTTGGGACCCTGAGTGAGTCACAGACATTCCTCCATTCTAAACAGTACATTGTATCGGTTATCCATTAATGGTTAATTAAGGATTAACACGTTTAGGTCAATGGTTCTAAAAAAATATTCCTGCAGCGTTCGTAATTGTGATTTTTGTGAAGGATGGCAATGTCAGGCAATGTCGGCCGTTTATCCAACGCATGCTCCCAAACAAGATATCTTGAAAACAACTGGTTGATTACCATGCAATTTGCTGTGGGCCTTCATCCTCCCTTGAGGATGAACCCTAATCATTTCAGTGACCAAATGACCTTTCCTCTAGTGCCAACCTCAGGCCAAAAGAACACAAGAAACCTCATGATCTACAGTAATAAGCAGATTGTGGAATGAACCCTACTGACTTTCGTGACCCCATGGCCTTTCCTGTAACATCACCCTCTGGGCAAATGTTTTCTGTTTAAAGGCAATTTCTTCTTTTTTTCACTTTCACTTCAGCTATTGGTGTATAGATTACAATGTGTTGCTCTCTCAGTGAATATATTGTGCCCCTCCAAATTCAATAATAGTCATTTGAAAACTTTCTTTGTTTTCCCTTTTTAGTTTTTAGCCCCACTAGTGCGTGGGGCTCCAAGGATGGCGGCCTTGGTCGGTCCAAACCACTTTGTTCCAGTTGGGTGAATAGACAGGACCTCTAAAACAAGAGTCCAGAAGCCCCATTAGCTCTGGAGACATAAGAGCTGAAAGCTGTGACACTCTGGGAAAAATATGGACACACACACACACACACACACACCCCCACACCCACCCACACACACACACACACACACACACGCACACACACACACACACACACGCACACGCACACGCACACGCACACGCACACGCACACACATGCACAAAAGAAGTCATTAATGCAAAGCCAAGTGTAGCATTTCAGCTTGCAAAGTTATCCCTCATGGAGCTTGAGAACCCGTGGGCTACATTTACTGAGAGAGGGCCCTGTTGGACCTTAAATATTTCATTTGTTTGTAAACTGCAGCACCAACCCCCGCCAACTACCCCCTCCCCCCTCCCCACACACACACACATTGTGCCTCCATCCCAAAATAAATCGGTAGAAATTAGAGGCTTATGTGTTTCTCTCTCGGAGACATCGTGCTGGAGTGCTGCCCAGGTAATGGTCATCGGCCCATCGGTTTGGCACAGAGCTCCCATGGGCACAGCACAGCTCAAAATGAGAGCCCATGGATCGCAGCCAACAACAAAAAATAAATCCAAGGCCGATAACCTGCAGGGAATAGTTCCTACTGCACCATAGAAAATAATACGAGTGGAAACTGAAAAGATGAGAAACCAGTGTTAAATATGCCGTTTGGTGTGTATTTTTCATTCCCAGCTTCCCATGGCACGGTGAATCAGTACTATTGGCAAATCCACCCGATCTGAAGATAATGGGAATCAATTGTCTGTATTGCAGAGCCTGCACCGTAGCGCTGTAGAGCTGTCAGGCCTCCTCGACTCTGGAACGACCTGCCCGAGGAGCTCAAGGCTTGATAAATCACTGTCTTCTTTTAAATCACTTCTTAAAATGTACTTTCATCGAAAGGCCATAACATCATTTTAAAGTTTGACATTTTATTGTCTGATTCCCTCAAACAAAATTACCTCTAATTGTTTTATTTCTCACTGCACGTTGCAGGTCAGTTATCGTGTTATTATGGTGTGGCTCTGCATGGAGGCTACTGTAGCTGTCTATAAGAGGGTCTGTCTGTCTGTCTGTCTGTCTGTCTGTGTGTGTCTTTTTCAGTGGAGCTAATCTTGCAAACCACTGGACCGATCAGCACCATATTTCTTGTGTACCCTGCCAGTAAGCTCCACAAGTTTGTTTCAGTGGTGGATAGTAACTGCATTTAGTATGTACTTCAGTACAATTTTGAGTGTTCTTTAGTTTTAAAATGTCCATTTACTTTATACTTCTACTCCACTACATCTCAGAGGCAAATATTGTACTTTTTACTCCACTGCAAGTAGGCTATTTGAAAAGTGTATTTACTAGTTACTTTGCATATTTAGATTATTACTACAAAACATACATTAACCATTTAAGCCCTATTTTATATACTTCGGCTATTCAAGAATAGCTGATCTACACGCTCACTACACCTCGCATCGTGAAGCATTGTGAACTTGCAGTTTGGCTATTTTTGTACTTTTTTGTAACTGTAATGATATTCACTTTCTGCCTAAGTCAAAGAGATGACTTAGGCAGAAAGTGATTTTTGAATGTAACAAGCATTCTGATTCTTAGGACATAGGCAATAAGGCAGCGTGAAGCAGCAGTGTTAGGAGAGTAGCGTTAGGCAGATATAAATAAAGGCAGATAAAATATGACTTAGGAAATGACAAAAAAATAACACTTTTTAAAAATATGACTTAGGCAATTATGCTATGAGGCTAAAGTTATGTAAAAAAAAAATCTGAGTACTTCATACACCACTGTGTTCTTTTCATACGTTTTATATTATTTGAAATATTTATCTTACATTTTATAATGGAAGTCAACGGCATTCAGATCTGGCTGACACCTTGCCCAAATTTGGAATGATACGTCAGTATACGTCATAGATGACTTACAGTACGTCACAGGTCTGAGACATGAAGTCTGAGATCCACGTGAATTCACATTGTTCCATCTCGAGATCCATGTTATTAGATTTGCATTCTATTCTGTTGCCAATTTGATTTCTTAACGTTCATGTAAAGCACTTTGCATCTGTGTGCTTTATAAATAGTTATTATTTTTTATAGAGAAAAGTAGTCCCAGAATAGTCTTGGGGCAAAGAGAGAGAGCCGGCTGCCATCACCAAGGCCTGTTGCCCACTCAAGGTCTGGCAGCTCATTAGGTTATATCTTTGGCCATGTGAGAAAGATTGCCGCAGGTATGCAGCCTTTAAAAATAAAAATAAAACATGTAAAAAAAGAATTACTGTTAGACTGCCGGGGGAAAAAAAGCAAAATGTTATCTGACTCTGCAAACCAAGGAGCTCCGAGCAAGATGTGGGCACAGTGAAAGCGTTTGACCCTCACAACAGGGGTTATTTCTTTGAAATGTATTAGCACAGGGTGGATGTCTGGATCTCACAAGTCTGTAGGGCCATGATGTCGTGAAAGTCAGCTTTTAAGATTGGTCTGCTACAAATGTAATACAGCCAGTATTGTGTGTTATATAGTAGCTTAGTGTGAACTCCTTCCTTCACCAAAATCCCCCTACTAGTAGTATGCCATTTGTTTTCAATCCTTTTTATATTGTAAATGAGAGAGAGATACCAGTATATTCAACTATCATAGTCACATGGTAGTCTTGGTGATGGTCAGAGGTGGAAGATCCTTTACTTAAAGCTGCACTATGTAACTTTCCTCTTCTACCCCGGATTTGAACCTGCACAAGTGCTAATTCTTTTTACTATTGAGCTAATAGAGCCTGCCAGCTTGCTGGTGACCTTTGACACTAAATGTCTCAATAGAAGAGCAGGGAAACAAAATACAACCACCCCAATCGTATGTTATATTGTTAAAAGCACATTTGTTTCGTAAGCATTTTGTCTCATGAAGTTTTTACCTGACTCACTTGTACAGGTCAATGTTTTGCTTTATTCCTTGTTGTATTATATTAAAATTCTATTGTGTTATTATACCCTGTTTTTAACTTGTTTATATTGTGTTCCATTGTACAGCACCTTGTAACATTGTTTCGAAAGGTGCTTTATAAATAAAATGTACTACTTACTATTGTACAACATACTTAACCATACAGATTGGACAAAATGTAAATGTATTCATAAAAAAAGTTACATAGTGTCGCTTTAAGTAAAAGTACCGCATAATAAAGCAATGTAAAAACGTACTACATTACAAACAAAAGTCCTACATGAAAACAAATCATACTAGAGCAAAAGCACATAAGTATAAGCAGCAGTAATTAAGTATTTAAGAAAAAATATTGCTTTGGACCCTCTGACTTATTATTTTATATGACATTAAATTATTAATACTGAACCAGCAGTTAAGTAAGCAGCCTCTTACTGTTGCAAATGCTGAAGTTGGAGCTTGCTTTAACTACATTATTGTGCTTTTAAATAGCAAAGAGGAAGGGTGAGGGCACGGACACACGCACAGGCTCATTGGCAGAGAGCCATCATGAGAGAGTTGGGGGGAAATGCTGTCATAATTAAGCCAGAAATTAACGGACATTTAATTCATTAAAATTACTGAAATTGCAGCTGAAGTGCATTTTGGGTACATTAATTCATTTCATACAATTTATTTTTATTTTTAATTCAACTTTTACCAAAGTGTACAAAGGAAATGTTCTATTTGCAAGCTTTTACATTAAATCCCATTTGAAAAAAAAATACAAGGTAATGGTGTAATTATTATATCCATTAAACCACCACTACAGTTCTCTTCTCACACACCCCCTAGAGGCAGCTCAAGCGCCCCAAGGTAATCCATGTTTTAGGGCATATAGTCCTCATCCACACCAATGCTCATTAGTGCCTTATTTCTGGAAGATATCTAACTGGCAAGATCTTCATCCAGGCAGGGCAGGAGGAGTACTCCATGATGCCCCTGTCCTGAGTTTCGTAGAATTTGACTGAGCGATGAATTCTGTAACCATGTGTAGTCTTCCAGTTATCATGCCCTTTGAAGTGAGCTTTACACATAGGTCTATTATGCCAGACCTGGTCGAATGCCCCCTTTATGTGTTGTGCAGCAATGCACACTTTCACTGATTTTGTCAAGGATGTAGTTCGATGTCTGCAACAAAACCGTGAGGGGGTTCAGCTGTGCCGTGATTTGGTCTGAATCCATATGTGTAATGGAGATAATAAGGCCATGGCTGAGAAGATAGCCGTTTGTGGACAACTGAGATATATTGCTCTTTAAGTTGCATTACATATACTATATGTGTTGGGGTAGTGTGTGTGCATGCAATGCACAGATCAAGTATGGAAAATACACTGCATGGTCTGCTGATGTGGAACATTTAAGGATATTAAGGCGACATTTCTAGTAGTTACTAGCCCAGTATTGCTATTCAATTATTAAATAAAAAAAAGGCAAAGCTTATAGTCTTTAAAATTATAGACTATACATACAGTCAGGCCCTTTCTAACAACTAGAGGTTCGGGCCGCTACGGGCCCTCACACCGCCAATCCGACCGACATGTTGTATTGGGGCTTTGTCAGAGTCTACACACACTCACTACCAAAACGGCCTATAGTGACTTCTTGGGACAAACGTGACCAACCGGCAAACGTCAGTAACTAAGTATATTTACTTAAGTACTGTACTTAAGTACAATTTTGAGGTATTTGTACTTTACTTGAGTATTCCAATTTCCAATACTTTTACTTCTACTCCACTACATCTCAGAGGCAGATGTGACTTAAAGTCATTGAAATGCCTTCTGAGGGCAGCATTCAATTTCATTGGTTCTCGCGCCCGTCTAATCAGAGAGAGCGGGAGGCGGGGCCGGGGGGCGGGATTTGGAGACGGAGGCGGGTTCAATGGAATTTTGAATTTTGGAGCTTTCTGCTCCACTTCTGTTCCTGCTTACCGCCTGCTCACAGCCTACTGCTCCTGGGTTCATTTTAATTTTAAATTTTGCAGCTCCACTTCAGTTCCTGCTTACAGCCTACTACAAGGTACAACTTTTAAACATTAATATGTTAACGTTTGCTAGCTAACTAAATTTAGCAAGTGCTACTTTCATTATGCTAAGCGGTTTGCTAGCTAATGTAGCTAGCGAATGTTACCATAGCTAGTCTGCTAATTTAACAGGTGAAACTTCTCTGCCTTGAGTTTTTTTCAAACATAGCTACAAGCTATTAGGGCACTTTTTGCTGTGAGGTATTCTCAATGCTGCTCAGAGAGCAGCATTGAGAAAGTGCCCTGAGAGCATCAAATTAACATTGTTGCATATACAGTATGTACCTGTAGAAGACTATAAGCTGCCCTGAGACCAGCATTGAAAAAGTGCCCTGAGAGCAGCAAATTAATGTTGTTATATGTATATCATTTAAGCTGCCCTGAGAGCAGCATTGAGAAAGTACCCTGAGAGCAGCAAATTAACATTGTTGCATATAGCCTTCTACAGGTATATAGATGAAACAATGTTAATTTGCTGCTCTGAGGGCAGTTTCTCAATGCTGCTCTCAGGGCAGCTTAAATGATACACATACAACATCATTCATTTGCTGCTCTGAGGGCAGTTTCTCAATGCTGGTCTCAGGGCAGCTTGTAATCTTCTACAGGTATATATATGCAACAATGTTAATTTGCACCACTGTCTGATGCTGTCCCGGTCACTTCCGCACCCAAGACGTAAAAGGGTAACATCTCTGCACAAAAAAAAACTGTTAAATCGACGGACCCCGTGCCGTCTAAAGAGGACTTCAGCCACGAGAGGCATTGCCGAACGTTGCGAAGTAAGCTTCAGCAGACTCAGCGCCGTTCGAATTATGTCCCGATAGGGACAGAATTGTAACTCATATCCTCCCCTAATCAACAAGTGCCGTTGCGGGTACCCCCGCTACGGATACGGGTGCCCATATATCGGGTTTGTTTATGGTCATGTCTGAGTATATTGACGTGGCCGTGGTCCTGCCTATTTAAGGGTGTATCGTATCGGGTTTGTGTGTGGTTATGTCTGACTCTGAGTCATAGTGACGTGGCCGTAGCCCGCCGGCCGGCCCTCCAATAAACCAATTTGAATAAAGGATTAGTTCACCCTCCTTCCCAGTCCCCAAACAGCCAGTCCACATGGGTTTAAAACCCAAAGTCAAGGGTTTATTCTATATTTAAGATAAAAACAGGTGAGCATAACGTCAAACAAAAATCCTACTCTTACCTAACATAGGAAACCAAAAGTACAAATATCTTACCCAATATAAACTAACACAGATAGAACAAATTAGTGACAAAAAGAGAGGTGGGTGACCTCTCTTTCTGTTACTAATTGTCTCCGCCAGGCCGAAGGTATGGGGGAGAGTATGTTTTACCCCCTGTCCGTCCGTGTGTGTGTGTGTGTGTGTGTGTGTGTGTGTGTGTCCGTCTGTCACCAGCTAATCTCCGGCACCGCCCATAGGCTAAGCTTTGCAGGACGTGCTGCAACCTGACCTGGCGGAGACCTGTGCTCCGAGGAGCACATCTTCTAGTTTGTTCTATTTTTGAAAGAGAGGTCACCCACCCCTACACTACCATATAGCCTGGAAACCAGACCAATCTGCCATTGCAAAAGAAAAAAAGGCCCTCGGTAGATTTGGTCTGGCACTGCTCAGTTGTGATTGGATTTCACTCCCTCCAAAGTAGTGAGGGACCAATCAGGGCCCAGTATGCAAATATGGGATGGGTCACCAGAGGCATTTTTAAATTCGCCCCTTGGAAATGCAGGTTCCACACAGAGATCCCAGACATAGAGATATTAGTCTGGCCATGCCAGGCTAACACTCCCAAGGAATTACAATAGCCAGAACTTTAACCTATATGGTCATTCTAGCACAACAGAACAGAGAGCGTGCATTTGGAGTCTGGTCAGGGGGAAGATCAGTGGTCAACTGGAGTCAGGCAGCTTTATAGTCCAGTCCATAACCACAGGAGCCAATCAGCCTGGTTCCACCTACACACTCCATTACAATCAGTCACCACTCACTCCAGCTGGTACTCAATCATCGCCACTAAATCACACATACCAATAAGGGGAAAGGACAGGTAGAGGCAAACAGCACACAACACAATAACAGAAAACACCCTTACAAGGGTCATAACACTGGTGACATCTGAATTCAGTGAAAGGGCTAAAAAAGGGTGGAAACAACAATTGGTAATTTAGAAATAACAATAAGAACAGCTTCACAGAACCAATGCAAAGATGTTGGGGTAGTCCTTCATACTGGGATGGTATCAGATTGGTTGTCAAACTAATGGGTGTAGGTTTGTTACTGGTGGTTGTCTCTGGTGTCCAAGCCCAGTAATTGCATTTAGATTTCCCCAGACGCATCAGTTGGTGGAGATCTCTGAATGTCTGGCTATGCGAGACTACATTTTCAACTTTCACATTTGTTTTTAAGTATTCATGTGAGATATCTTTTAACCTCGTAAAGGTGCCTGCACCAGACGCTATTGTCTGTTTACATCCATTCATAATGCTCTCAAAATCATTCGCTCCCAGGTGAGCAGGCAAGTTTATTGTCCACATCTACCTCAACTCAACGTTCATTAAATACATGTAGTATTTATGGAGGCAACAGAGTAGGAAAGGGGGGAAATGAAATACATAGGGAAACCAAATCACAATCTCAGACTGTCACTGTTTTGTCTGTTATAAAAGCTTGGCCACTTTAAGTTAGCAGAGTTCAGCCTCGGGAAAGCAGAAGAAGGAAATAAGATACCCGACGGCACATTGGTGGCTGTTTGTGAATTGTGATTGTCTGTACAAAGTGTAAAATTGAGATTTTGCACAAAATAAGTTCCACCTTTTTGTCCTCGCAGGGTAACAAGTGAGACAAACTGCTGATTGAGATGATCTCATCTGCTACTGTTTGACCTTCACTGACAGTGCATAATACGATCACTTCGATGGCCTCAAAAAGACCTCGCTGATATGCATGGCAAATTCCAGATGGGCTAAAAAACAAAATGCATTTAGCATAACCCACCCTGGGCAGAGCGAGCGCCCGGGGCCTAAAAGTGCTGCATAGCTAAACAAGTGCAGGCAGGCATATACAGTTGCAGACAAGACATGATGCATAATACAAGCGAGCAGACTCCAACACAGTTCACTTGTGGTGCTGAACTGGTCAGACAGCTGAGTTTTCCTTCCACGGTGTGTAGGCAGTCCACTCCACTTAGTATTACTAGCATCCCCTGCTGTCTTTATTGAGACGGCTAGAGAACGCTGAGACAGACAGAGGAGGAGGGGAGCTGGAGGAGGAATTATTCCTTCAAGGCTGTGATTCAGCTGGGCCTGTTGTGCAGTTTCAAGACCGGCCTACTGCACACACACACACACATACACACACAAAAGGCATTTCTGGGCTAGCTTATAGGCCTGATTTATACTTTTTCACGTGCCGATGTCGCGTGCCGAAAGTAGCAGATCTCAAGCTTATAGGGTTGCTATTTTCAGTCTGCACCGCCGTCATATGACGGAGTATAAAATTAAGCATAACCCCTCTGGGAGAGCTGTCCAGGCGGTATGCACCATCCATCGGCTTGTTGCAAAGAAATGCATCATGCACCGAGCGAGTGAAGTGTACTGAGGCGAGGGCCCTGATTCTTCGGGTGGGCAGACACACATAACGGGATAAAGAGAAGAAGAGAAAAAAAAATGAAAAGAAAAATCCAGGTAGAATTGGAAATTCAATCAGTTCCATCCCCCGGTCGCGCTTTGTCATGATGACGAAACCTGTGTGGGTGCAGGTTCACGGGGAACATCGAAAGGATTATCTCGGTCGGCTGGAGCCGCATGCATACTATATACGGCTTGAATACAGTGCTGGCAAAAGAGATCAAAAAGACTTGCAAGAGACGTGTGCATTTTTTATTTTCAAGATAAATCGACACAATCACGCTCTCTCTCTCTCCCCTCTCGCTCTCTCTTTCTCTCTCTCTCTGCCTGTCTTTGTCTGGCTTTGGTGTGCAGCATTAATACAACATTGGCAAGTAAAAGCAAATAATACTGTGCACCAACA